>NC_092590.1:1250576-1561346 GCF_047663525.1 Anas platyrhynchos
CAAGGATTGTTCCACATGACACTGGAATGGCTCACTACTTGTGTGTTCACCCAGATTGTTATCAACTGATTCTTTGCCTGTGTCACCTGGAAAACCACTGTGAAGGAGACTATTAACCCTTTTATAGGACCACACCACAGTACAACTCATTGAAACATAACCATCCCTTACAGATGTGCCATTTCCAATTACTTTAAAGTGAAAAATGGCTAGGGGTGAGCTGTTCACATTAGGGGGGTAAAAAAAGATAAAAGTTTATTTATTTATTTATTTATTTATTTTATCTCCACCTGCTAACAGGATTTCATGAAATGGCTGCCCTGGCACAGCCTTACTTCAAAAGAAAATTACTCATTGGCAAAACATCAGCAAGGTAAACCAGTGGAATAAACAGAAAAGCTAAACTAAACATCAAAAAAAATCACACCACTAAGAAAGCAACCAGGACAAGGTGTAAAGCTTGGATGCTGACAGTGAGAAGAGACGGACAATTCAGAAACATACTTTATATCTCTAATGAATTTAAATGACACAAATGAATGCTAATGCTAGATCAGGTTATTTATAGAGAAGCAGCACGTTATTTTTGATTTGGTATTTATGCTTACCTCACCTTTTTTCAATTACTCACTTTTATCGTTGTTCATGGCCATCTCAACTAATGCATTAAGTGCAATAAAAAGGAGACATTTTTTGGATATAGTTAAGTGGCTTAGTATGATAGGCACACATCGGTATTGCAAAAATAAGATCTTTCCTTCATCTGTCTTCAAGTCCACGCAAAGGGAACGAAATGCCTGAGTCAGGTAATTCACTGAAAGATAACAGAAAACAGGGAATAAAAATTATGTAATCAGTTCCATTAGATGATCACAAATACATGAATATTTATCCTAAGAGCTACTGTTGCAGATATATACTAATTATAAAAAAAAAAAAAATTAAATGGCTGAAAATATTAATTTACTTATTTGTTTAAATGCATCTTCTGCCTATTTTTATTCCTTACAAAAATTGTTGTGAGTGGAAAAAAAGACAAGTTACAACTCACAAATTGAGCAAAATATATTTGCAAATATAACACCTTTCTAATCGCTTCCTTAAGAGAGAAAAGAAATCACAAGCTGCATAGTTTGGGACTATATTGGTTTCAACATCTGGGAAGCCTCTAATAAAGGAGTAAAAGGCTCATTCATCTGAATAACTGCAATTACTGTCATGACAGCAACTATTCACATTCCTTTCCATAAAAAGCTGTAGTTTAAGTTATATATGCATCCACGTTATATATGCATCCATTTTGGAGAACACTAAATTATTCAGAGAATTTAGATTAAGTGAATCAATTCAGTTTTCTTAATTTCATGATGTCAAATCTTCCTCAATATCTTGGAATAGCATTGATCATCTGGAGCACAGAAAATTAAGAGTAAGGGGAAAATTTATCACATAGCAAAAGTTTAATTACAGTGCCATCTGCTGGATATTAGCATCTTGAAGGGAACAGGATATATATGTTTAAACTGAATGTGCTGCTTTGTCATCGCTAGATCATTAGACATGTGGTCAGTGATGAAAATTCATACACGGTAAGTTTCAACATAAATTTAACAGGTAATTTTTTTCCATGTTCTATAGGCTCGCAGTAAAAACCGACCATGAGAAGCTAAACTGATTCATTCTGATCAACAGCTTTCATCTGCTTATAGTTAATCTCTGCAATAAGTACTTTTTTTGTATTGTAATTCATTTGCATCATTTTCATCAAACATTTCTAGAAATGTGAGTTTCAATTTCAGGGTAATCATGCTTCACCAAAATATTCTGACTGAAACTATATGATACTGAAATTGAAAATACACTGATTCTTCCCTCCAACAGCTGAAATACTGTATTTGTTTATTAATGGTGACAGGGTGGTCTTCCAGAATGTTTAAATCCTACTTATTCTAAGTACTACCAGTATAAATACTGCACAGGTCAGTATTTTTGTCATCACTTCAAAGAAAACGTTTTTTGTCTTTTCAGGCCCTGTTTGTTTTTAAAGAAACTGCTGCTGAGAAGAGATACTACGGCATCCTGGAAATTGCACAAGTGGAGTAACTCTCATGAACTGAAGCAAAAGTCACTAAGAACTGCGATATCTCCAGACAAGTACGACCTCGTTTGCTTTTGCCTGTTAACAAAATACATTACTATACTGCATCAGCATATGGTAGCATTCTTCAATGCTGATAATGTTTACGGGTAGCCACTTGCAGTGACAGACTTGGTAGGAGAAAAGGGGAGACAGCAGAGAGGTAAGAGCTAGATAGAGTATGAGCTTTACATTAAACTTTGACAAAGCAATGAAATTCTAGAACTGTTCTGAATTTGCTACTGATTTCAGTTTACTGAGGAGCAATTAGCTGTACCATTATATGCAGTGCAGATCTTGACAAACAAATCACTGCTACGGTGATTGCTTGAGAGAATTACCAACATCTCTTTTCCCCTTTGTCACAAAATACGTTGATCTCACTGACATAAATAAAGCATATTAAAATGACCACACAAATTATGACATGAATAATAGCAAGGTTCATACTTGCTTCCCTATATTATGCTTCATCAGGTGGTAAAATTCAAATAAAACATCCTTTACTACTAAAGCATTACAGATGCTACAGTATCATTGAACTGCTGCATTTTGTACATATGTTTTTTTGTCCGGGCACATACCTGAAAATAAGATTTAAAAAAAAAAAAAAAGAAAAAGAAAAAGATAATTTAAAAAAGACATAATAAAAACCAGAACTTACTTCGTTTTGCTGTTCTAAGCACAACTAAAGTTGACAGAAACCTCAAAGGCATAGAGGAGCTTTTAAAGAAATGTGCAGCTTTTGGTTTACTCCGTGTAGACTTTTTAGTCCATTTTTGCATGCTTCCCTTTTGTACTGCGCCTTTGAGAATAACTTCTGCAAGTCTCTCCATTGTTGCTGTCATGCTTGCATCCTGTTTCAAACAACGTGCACATTTAGCGTAAACATTAAAATACATGAAAATCATGTCTGCTAAGTACGTATGTTCCCCTAAGGATTAAATATTAAATAGCAGATGTCGTGACCGTGTATTGCAATATAGTCTGTACATGGGATACTACTTTGCGTTCCACAAGCAGTTGAACAACATTAGCACAGGGCCTAGTCAACACACACTTCACAAAGAAACAAGGTAGTCAGGGCCCCTGATATGCTGACATTATTTAATTTGCCTCTGGTTCCAGAATAAAGTCAGTTCAGACTCAGCTTTAATCAGTGCTGCCTACTACACTACCCTCTTTTGTGAAGATGCCTGAAGCTAGGTCCTACAAAAGCGTTTACAGAACTAAGGTCTAAACATGACCCTTAAGAATACTGTACAGGTAAGATGTATTGGACTTTTCAAAAACCGGTGCAGAAATATTACTTCAGAATCAAACTTAATAACAAGCTCATTTAAAATACGTTCTCATTAGCACTGGAACCACCAGCTTAGTTCTATTCAGTTAGACACTGAGTAGAGAACAAAGAAATCAAAATACCGTTGCTACTTTGCCACACGTTGCCATCAATTTCAACAAATCTCATGCATAAAGCGAACAAAAATATATTTCTTTTCCTAGTTCACAAGTTTTGTAAGCACATATGGAAAATACCATTTCTGAGATGCTACACACTACTGCAACAAAGATCACATATGTGTGCAAAAATATGTTTACAGACACGGTGCAAAATATTACAACGAATGTGAGAAAGTTAATTTGGTGAGAATTAGTTTTTCATTTGCTATGTATCTGTGGTAGGCATTTATGCTTTGCAAAGACAGCAAAGTTTCTTTTATATATACTCCCTGAAAATATCTACTTTTCATACTCATTTATAATACAAAATATCTCTTGGGAATTTACCTGACTACCAGTGTCTATCTGCCTTAGAGACCAGTAGATAAATTGAATCACAGACATATGTAGTTTAGGATCCACAAATGGCATCCACTGGAGCTGTCCACTGACCATAGGCAAAAGCTGTAAAAATACAGAATGGCAAAGTTACGTGCAGTATACGAACTTACAGTACAAGCTAACCACATGTAAAAAGCAAACTAAGCAAAACTAAACCAAACTAAAATCAACGTATTCCTGGAGTTTAACAGACTACATGTACAAATACTCACTGGGCAGATCTGGTACAGGTAACAGAATTATATACTGAATTTACATTTTACACAGGTTTACACAAAAAGTGGAAAGACATTGTGTGAGCTCAAGCTCTGAAGTCTAATACCAAGGGCTACAAATTTTAGATAGAATAATAATTAAACAAACAAACAAACAGAAAAAGCAGATTTCCTGAACGCTTCACTGATTTCCAAGCCTCGGTATCCCAAAAAAGCGTTACAAGTATAGCACGGTATCATCTTTTATAAGACATAACTTGAACTTTTAATACCTAGTATCAGCACTAAAATACTTTAAATTAGACGTGTGTATCTCCTTAGGAAAAAGGAATTACATACAGTATTACAGATAAAACACGAGATAAATTATCAGCTGAGAAAAGTGACTTAAAATAGAAAGACAGGTGGAATCTCAAGGTCAGACTGCACACTACACATTTCCTTAAAAATGATCTGTATAAATATCTGTATGAAAAATTATCTATTACATCTCACTGTTGGAATTAATACTGATGGATTAACTGCTGTTTTCTTTTAATTCATGTATTCAAAGCGTGTGTAAAACAGGCAGACCTGTTACACTCAGAAATAATACAAAGAATCTTAACATTTCAACCTAAACAAATTCAAATGCCTTTACCTTCATACAATTTTCTAGAGTGTAGTTTTCTTTAGCACACTGAGGTTTCTCACTGCCCTCTCTCTCTTCTTGTATTTCTATTTTGCTAAGGTGTTGGTCTGAGATCCAGTCCATAAGAATAGTTAAGGGGTCGTAAACTTTTGAAATCCGTAGTAACTGTAACACATCCACAACATCAGTTATTTCAGTTTTCAAGTCTATGATTTTCTAAACCACAATACCAATAGACTAAAATATACGAGTACATTAGTAATACGCACATGCTTTATTTTGTGCTTAAACAAATGTTTATGAAAGCCTTGGGAAGAGATTTTCACATACAAAATCACTCTATTTTATAATTCTAACTAAATGGATCATAGGAGAAAGAAAATATTTAATGATCTGTGCATGATCCTCATTTTAATACATTTAATACACTCCTTTGCTTTATTTCATACAATCTACTTAGGCTAAATTTTAACTGTGTAACTAGCATTGTTGGAAGAATAAAGATTTCGTGAAATTGTCATTCTGTCCCTCTGCTACAACTGTACAGAAAAGCTCTGTGAAAGGTATCCAGACGTTCCTGAAGACAAACTACACGAACATCTCTCTAAAACCTTCACAAGTTTTCTTGTATCTACCTTCAGACAACTGTTCTTCTCTTCACTCAGAATTCTAACTACTGATACTGCTCATATATCACTTGCGACTGTGAGAAAAGAATATGGGGCAAACTATAACCGCCATTTAAATATAAGTAGCATACTCTATGGATACAACAAGCATCCTGATCATCATGTAAGTCCTCTATGAATACTTCAGTTTGCACAAAAGAGAAAGAGAAAGATTTTACTGAGACTAGGAAGCAGATGATTTTAATCATACTCAAGAGCATCAGAACTGCAATTCACTGAAGGAGCAACGGTCAAAAGAGTTTAGGCAGCAATTGCTTGTCAGCATTTAGGTCAGATTTAAGTCAAGTGAGAAGAAAACTTTAACTTTGTATTCTTGTGAACCACTGTCTCAGCGTGCCTTTAAGAACAGAGAAAATACTCCTTTAATTAACACTTTCAAAAATAACTAACTCTAAAGTCTTTAATACTGCAAAAGCTCTGAGAGACTAAATTTCATGTACTAGAAAACGAAGCAGAAAGTATTTACAACCATTCACACAATTCTTGTCTTAAAGAAACAAAATCAGCAATTTTGCAAACAACTTGTTCAAACATTTAAAATTGTTGACTGTAACTTGCAAAGCTACTTATAAACTTGACTGTACTGCTTGACTACTTGACTGTAACTCGTAAAGCTAGTAACAGGAAATAATTAATCTTGCCTGGGTTTTTAGCAATTCGTTATTTTCCCTCAGAGAGTTAAGCAATGACCTCAGTTCGTTATTTTCATCAGTCATTTTTCTCAAGGTTTCTCTCAGTTGGCTCATTTTTGTCTCATGCTGCTAGAGAAATATCAAATTTTAAAACGTGATTAACAAGAGAGTCTTTTTAGAAATAATTCTCAACTAAGTTCCATTTCAGTGTTAAAAAACAGGACAAACTTTCAAAGATCAAATTTGTAATTCTTCATGGTCCAATCTGCACATACCACCAGTAGTGAAGAAAGCAACATCCACACCACATATTAAGAAGAAATATAAAGAAAATGGGAGCCATGGTGTACAGCCTATGGATCTTTTTTTTTTTTTTCCAGAAAATACCTAGATCTTCTCATTGATCCTCTTATACATTCCTCAGTTAAGTCAGGTGTGGGAAAGAATTGTGAATGAAAACAAATGTCAAAGCTTTTGTTTACACTTAGCTCTTTTTTTTTTTTTAGCATCCATTTTAACCACAAATATGCCCAATTCTCCCTTTTTTGAATCTTTCAAATATTCTAACTATTCACTGCTGATAGTTAAGACGCTTTAGTTCACCTGTACTTAAACATCTGTCCTGCAATGTCCAGGAATGTATCCAATACGTGCTACATTTCATCGAATTGGAAAAAAATAATTGTGAAACTCAAGATAGTAATCTTTTAATATTTGTTATTATTATTAGTCCACAATATAATTTAATACCAGTACATACCATTAAAATATAAGCAAAAACAGACAAAAGAAACTGCAACAAAGGAAAATTGAAGCGACAATTACTTGTAACAGTCAAAAACCTACGTGCCTTGAAAAAGAAACCAAGGAATATGTCTTTTTTCCCCTTCACTGGAAATTTGAAATATAATTAAATATTTTCCAGCAGATTCTGGAAAAAAAAAAAACAACACTGAGGCTTTGAAGCCGAGTATAAAACAAATGTTTTCAGAAAATAACATTCCATTTCTCAGAAACCGTGAGAATCTTCTATGTGAAAATAGCTTTTTGTTCAGAAGTGTTGTCTTCTGCACTAGGAATTCAACCATCCACTACATTTTCTTAAGCCTCACTCTCAGACTGTTATCATGCTGCAAAAAGGACTTAAGCGGTAAATATAGAAATGATCTCATCAACAAAGAAAATGCTACAGATAGGCTCCAAACGGAGTGCTCAATTACTTCCATTGAAAAGGCCAAACCTTTAGAGTTAACCAAGCCTAGGAAAAGCTTGCCCAGCTTGGGATGGAACAGGAGCAAGGTGGCTTGAAATTGACCATAAACTTTCAAAACAGTCAGGGACAGCAGAATTATAAGTGAAAGGTTTTGAGAGGAAAAAAAAAAGAATTAATATTCTCAATTTCTCCAAACCACATTACACAATGCTTTATAAGGCTTGCATATTTGGGGTTTTGACAATAATTTCACAGTTCTTCAGGGATTTGGCAATAATTTCACAGACCACAGGGCTGTTGTAGGTGGTGCCAGGATGTCTAAACCATCCAATTCCATTATCAAATCGGGTACCATCTGTATCATAATAAAGTGCATCACTTCATTCCTGCCAAATGTTTGTCTAGTCTGTTCCGAAGACCTGCAAATACTGGAAGCACCAGTCTTACTGACCTCTCTAACCCAGTGGTTAACTGCTTCATTTTAATCTAGTTTTCCCAAATTTCAACAGTAATCTGTACCTACACATCCCACAATTCATTGCACCATTCTGAACTGGAAACCACACCAAACTCACTAACAACAGTTTGGCACTTTTGATGCTAAATCTTTCATTTGGGGGTTTCAAACACTTTAAAGAAATAAGCATTATATCCAGCAAACATATGATGGCTTAAGAAAACTACAAGCAAGTTAAAATGTATGGGGAGCAATAAGAATCACTAAGTAAGTTATTGTACTTTTTTCATAGTTCCAAGTACTGCCTAAACGTCTTCATCAGCATCTTTTATTGCAGCGAAAGCTGCTTCACATCTGTGAAGCAATTCTTCTCGCTCAACTAGAGCACGTTCTCGTCTCTCAAGTTCCAGTGCATATTTCTCCTGTGCTGAACGCTCCCTCTATACCAAGGAAAAAAAATGTTGAAACGCCTTCGAAACACATGAAATTACCGATTTATAGTGAACTAGAATTCTTTCCTCTGCAGATATGCTTAGGTTTTGTTTTTAATTATAGTGTTACACAATAGCTGACTAATTAGAAGTATCCTAATGGCCATCTACATTCAATTGGATTTGCGGCAGGACTGCTTGGCCTTCCAAAATGCAGAATTCAGCTCTGCATGGCTGTTCAAGTAACAGCATAGACAATTAAAAGTAGGATTTTGTTTCCAGAAGTTTTGGATAATGCTATTATCTGTAAGACAAAAGAGTCCAGTGCCCTAAACACTAGATTGCTGTATTGTTTCTTCAGTTAGTGGAAAGCACCTCTAGGAAAGTGGTGAGAAAAAAGATACGCACAATTCTTTTCATCTTGGATGGTGCAAAAGACAGTCCCAGCAGGAAATCTAGCAGAAGCACAGAAGCTGTTACAGAATAAAACCAACGCAGGTTTGGGAGCTCTTTAGTTAGTGGCCCAAGCCTGCTGGTGGATAAACTATTGGGAGTCACCAGCAGCAGAAAAGTAAAGGCAGAAGGGATGGTCTTCACAGAAGATCAAGTCAAGAGGGCAAGTGCTCTTGAATGCCCAGAGTGAAGAGCATAGTTTCAGGTGCTGTCAGGAAAAGCAGTGCTTGTAGGTGTTTCTCTCCATGCCAACACCGCATCACAAGACACAACTCTTGGAATAATAGCACTGTGTTCAAACTCCCTTCAGCAGAGCAAATATCTGATCTAACCACTACCCATGTCATTACCAAGTCAGTGAACTAATTTAGGGGAAGAGGTGGATGATGACAGTGATATAGTTAGTAATTTCTGAATTCTCTGTCAAAAGTGAGAATCTTTGTAACATTACTGATCATTACAAAATGTCTGAGGCCATTACAGTTCCTACCTGGAGATTCTGACAGGCGACTTGCAGTTCGCTATTACTCTGACTTTTACCCAAATGGGATGGTAAGGTGTTATCTGTGGAGAAAAAGAACACACTTTACATTAAAAATATAGTCTTAAATAAATAAAGACTGCTTATCCAAACCAGCGAAAGTGTATTTTAAGCGTTTACAGCGACCAGCATAAAGCAAGACATATTGAAATGAAAAAGTAATCTCCTAAAGAATTACGGAGAAATGCTCAAAGTTTTGTTCCATGACTTGTTTGAATCAATCTATGCACGGACTGAAACATGAGGTAGCCAAAGTTTCCTTTTTGTTATGGCTTCAGGAAAGTGATTAACTGCTGAATAGACCCGGACCTCTCCTATTTCCCGTTGAGTGAAACACTTCAGAACTGCAATTTAACAAATTGCTACTGAGTAAATTAAGAGGAATTTAGTTGTATACAATGAGAATTGATGCACAATAGTCACAGTTTCTCTGTTAAGAATTTAGTTTAGAATAAAGAGAAGCCAGTCCACCATTTAGGGAACCTGAGCACTTTCATTTCTGATAAAGGCTGCCTCACACTCGACTCTAAAAATACTAATAGATACGCCTCTTGCTCGAATATTTAGTCCTACCTAACCGACTACATTAGCAATGAGCGTGAGCACCCATATAGCCCCAATGCAAATTCCTTTTTGTCATTCCTGGTCCTCCCTTGTTCTGTCTTGAAGACCCAAGTGTACATCTTTGGCACAAATGACAATAACACAAACATTACTGCCCATTGTTCCAAACCAGTATTAGTCCGACACTGCCATTATTACAGAGCTGAATTCATTCTTAGGTGGTTAGAAACATATTCGGAGCCTATATTCATAGGTCACATAGGAAGACAGACCTGCCTTCCCATTGACGCTTACCGATGTCCAAACACAAAGAGCTAAACAGGCAGCAGCAAATGAAAATGGATCAGAACAGACTAGAGAACACAGAAAGGATAGAAGTAGGGAAGTATGTGACAGATTCTTAAGAACCAAGCATAACAATACTGCTTCTCAGCAACATGTTACAGCATAAATTGAAACTCCTTACATATTCACTCCTCTTTTGGAGTGATTAGGGCCATACTAGCTGTTCAGTGTTGCTATCTGTCTCTTACTGCAATACGAAGTATTTCTAGAAGAACCTCTGGTACAGACAGTCATGTTTATGCTGAGTTTCAGAGAGTAACGCCTCTTACCAACATCATATTTATGAAGTTCCGCTAGCGATGGTGCTTTACAATCCAGCAACTGCTCCTATTGAACATGAAGGCAACGCATTAATATTTCATCTTGCATGTGGGCCTTTTCAACAACTACATTAACAGACAACTCTTGCCTCCACCACACAAACTACATTACTTAAACTATTAAAGCTGAAAAGCTTCCAGTTATTACGAAGCTTAATGAAACACTCAAACATTTCAAATAGGGAAAAAAAATCAGAATTTGTCTCTTATGGATGGCATGTTCAGCTTGTGAAACCATTTGGTTCAAAGGCAGCATACCCTGCCACAGAATAGCCTGTCTAAAACAAACATCTTAAGACTAAGTGTCATTGCTGCTGTGTTACACAAAACTAATACCTGTGCAAAAGTCAGACTGTGCGACTGAAGGCTTTTACGCAGCAATCGAGAGTTAGAGCATTCCTTACTTTCTGCTCTATTTAATCCAAATTTAGAAAACAAACAAGCAGCATAGAGGGCAAGGAAGTCTGAGTTCTCAGGCCTGATACCTTCCTGCCAGTCACACAATAAATAGAGAACTACCTACCTAGTCTTAACTTCTTGGATGTGACTACTAGCATGATTTTCCTGCATTTTTGAAGACTGTCAACCCTGAAACCTTGACAAGTGTACGAAAGCCTGCAGTTGCAGTTTTCTTGAAAGCTAGACCGAAGTGTCAAATGGCAGAGAAATTAACATTTCTTTAAATAGAAGAATAGGAAATCTAGAAAAATAGAATAAATTCTAGAAGAATTACATCTAAAGAATATTAATTCCATTAGATTTAATACTCAAGATTCTAAAATAATTTAGCCAGGAAGTTTTACAGAAGATGACACGGGAAAAGTGCTCCTCCAGTCAGACGCTAGAAGCTTCTGAACGTCACAGAACAGAGGTTGGAAATTGGCATTTACCTTCAACTTGTAAACAGCAGGGCTTCCAGGAAACAACTTAGCAGATTTTTCAACCCAGTATTTTGCTCTTTCATCAGTGACGGCATTATTGCACAGTAACTCCGCTATCTTCAGTACTAGATCTTTCTGCATTGGGTTCAACTCCACAGAACGCTAGTTTTCCCCATGCACGCACACTGGAAAAAAAGGCAGGAAAAAAAAGGTAACCTGATCTTGCAATCCACACAGAATGGGAAAGAAAATTATAACAGTCATTGAAAAGACACAGGTATTCAAATTAGACAGATCTATTAGTAAATACTTTTTGAATGAGTTAAGAAAGACCTCAGTTGCTAAATGCATCACTAGTCTACAGCACCCAGATACATCTGCTGCAACTCAAAAGAGCAAAAATTCAGAAAAGAAAGAATTTCCAAGGGAAAAAACGCAGAAGCCAGCTACTCTGCCCCCACCACCAGCTATACGCAGGCAGCTGGACTCTTACGTACCTTTAGTCTAACTCCATATAGACATTTTTGAAGAAATATATAATTAAGTCACACCCTACGACAAGCTGGGATGTATTGGCAGCAAAACTTTTGAGCACATCCTCTCCCTCCCCAAAACCTGAACAAAGGCATTCTGATGGTGAATTTTTCATTGGGCAATCATACAAATAAATGTCAATTATGTTCGCCCTGCCCCATCTCACACCCCCCCAAACAAAACCCCCCAAAAAAGCAATAAATACGAACAACTAGAAAACACCCTAGGTCTAGTCTTCCAGTAGCAACTAGATTACTGCTGTCACCTGAGCCCTTGCTAAGAATCTGTCACTGCTGTCAAATTCCCTAATCCAAAGGGCAATGTAAGATATGGAAAGAATTTAGTAGCAGCTAGCACAAAGACCCAGTCTAGGTCACAAAAGAATCATCTTAAAAAAAAATACTGATGAAGCAAAACACATCAAATGAAGAATCCCCTCTGCAGTACGTCATATACACCTTTGGCAACAGAAAGCATACATATTACACTTTTTCCACAAACATGTTTTCTTCTATGCATTTAAGAAAAGTCCAGAACAGAATGATTTTAAAAGTCCCTTTACAATGGATTAAAGCAGGACATCGGAGGTCGGTGGAGTACTTACCCTGTAACATCCAAAAGCTTTTTCTATGTTGCCCTCAGCTTCATAAATTTGTCCAAGAAATCTGTGTGCTCTCGCATCTCTCTTTTGCACACTGAGGTATGTAGATATATACCTATGGAGCAGGAAAAAAAGGATCAATATTCCTCAATAATACGAGTCCCTCTGTCCTCCCCCACCCCCCCCAGTGTCCACGGAGGCGGGGCAGGAATTTAACATGTGATACAGGAAATGCAGTCATGGTTGGTTCCAGATACCTGGTCTGGATCTTAAAGTACAGAACAACATTATTTTTACATGTACAGACGCTACTTATTTGCCACCAAGTATTGGTATTTACTAAAAAAAAAAAAAAAAAAAAAAAAAAAGAGAAAGAAACTGTAACTGTAATTACTTCATAATACAATGGAATAAAAGCCATTTCAAACAGCAAGTTTTTCAATATCACGCAACTAATTATCTAAGTTGCTGTTTTATAAAGATTTAAACAGTACTTGATACCCACATCTACTGCTACTGTAAAGCAGCATGATAGTGATCTTGATTTCTCCAGTCTACTTCATATTCACTTAGCTTTTCTAAAGTACTTTAGAGAACAGAATAGCAGAATACAGCAACGCGTATTACCTTTTAGCAAGTTCATACTCCTTTACTTCAAAATACAGCTTAGCGAACTGGAATCCTTTCAACGATTTCTGAACGGAAAACACACAACAAGCACATTTTAGATGTACAACACTTTCAAAGTAATTGCATAGGAAGACCCTTCTGATACTTTTTGAGAGACTGAATTTGATAACTAGTTATCAGCTCCAGTCCGCTCCTCATACCCAAAGTTTTGTTTCTGAAAGATGTGGGATTTGGAAAACAATGCTTTTCCAGTAACTGGCCAAGGCTACCAACGTGAAATCGAGGCGGCCGCTGCGCTGAGGGACCGGGGCGGGCGGAGGGGGTTAACGGGAACAACGGCGGGGCCTCGTCCCGTGCTGTGGAGCTGAAACGGGGACGAGCAGGGGAGAGGCTCGCTGTTGGGTTACAGCTCCGTGTAACGCAGGCACGGGTCGAATCTGTGCGCTAGGGGCGTGCAGGGTAATGCTTGTGTAAGCAGCGTTCCCTGGAGAGGCTGAGGGAAGGGTTGCTCTCGCTAGCCTCAGAAGTAAAGCATGATATGAAGATATAGCGCGTGACAGAAACATGTGATGTCTATAGTCATCTCTAACTGCATATATGAACAGCAAGTCGGCTGTTCTGAAAAAAATACTGATAGTCCTGGCGCCGAGCTGTAAGAGAGAAGTTAAAAAGAACTTACCCATGCACGTTCCCCCTCTGCACCACAGCTTCCCAGATAACACTCCAGGAGATGGTTGTCACGAAAAGTTACCAGCCACTTTAACATACCATGTACAAAAACAACGTGGGTCTGGAAGGTAATCTCCCGAGCAAGTATGAACTAAATCCTGTGGCAGACTGCACATAACAACTGCTCTTTACCTTTCAAAGTCCTCAAGTGCCCAAGAGCCTGCAGACAGCACAAAACAGCATCCACCTGACCAGCACCTGCCCAGCTGCCTCAGCTTCCTCACTGCTCATCAGAGGAAGAATGACATTTCAAAGGCCTTCCGTCTACTGACCATCAACATCAATTAGCACGTTCAAAATAAGTACACAACGCGATGCAAATTGCTCTTCAGCAAGCCAAAGTGAAGACAATAGTTATTTTGACAAGACTAAGATTTAATTTGTAAAATTTGACATTCCATACAAATATGTCATAACACAAATACACCCAAAATATGCCAGTGTCTGAACTTATTTAACATGCAAAAAAAATCAATTAGAACACATAAAAAACAACCATAAGCTGCAATTTTACATTTATACATCAGAAGTGTCCTTTTTAAGGAAGTGGAAATAATT
Organism: Anas platyrhynchos; assembly: GCF_047663525.1. Taxonomy (NCBI): domain Eukaryota; kingdom Metazoa; phylum Chordata; class Aves; order Anseriformes; family Anatidae; genus Anas; species Anas platyrhynchos. Next base: position 1,264,983 of record NC_092590.1, read on the forward strand.
AATCAATAACATCTAAATACTGATTTATACTGCTAGAACATCTGTATACTCAAAAGCCAGAATTCTCTATTTGCCCACAGTCTGTAATGACAACTCTTCCACTTACTAACCCGTTGGGAGAACCAAAGGATTCGAGCTTTTTCACAACATCCGTTCCATCTGTCACAAAACCAAACACCACGTGTTTAAAGTCCAAGGCTTCTACTGTTTTGAGTGTTGTGAAGAACTGAGAGTTATTCGTAGCCCGACCCCTATTTGCCATCGACAGCAATCCAGGACCCGTGTGCTTCACTTCAAAGCTCTCTTCTTCAAATGCATCTCCATAAATTGACCGTCCACCTGTTCCACCATGGTTAGTTACATCACCTCCCTTAAAAAAAAAGCACAGCGTTTACTTTCAAGTCCCAAAGAACAAGATCATCACGAACATCGTGATGTTCAAGAACATCGACCAATAGCACAGTTACATTCTTTCCAAAATAAGAGTTTTTGTTCAAAAAACACAGGTAAAACCTCATTCTTAGTTATCACAAGTACTATAGTTACTTGGATATAAGGCTTTCCACCTTCAGCAGATTTGCTCGTGGTAACAAAGCATTACTGGAATGTTCCTCGTTTATCCTGAACACAGCATTTTATCTTTGTTCCACATGGCAACTACTCTAAGCGGGTCATTCCCACTTTCTGCTTCCTGCTTCACTCGGCCCTTACAACTGGCAACCACGATTATCTCTATTCTCACTTAGTCCCTGCAGGCACAAAACTGACCACCCAGAAAAAGTCATGGTACCACTGATCAGAACTTTCCTGCTTTTGTGCAGAAAGTTTAAAGAAAAGAACAACGAGAGTCATACTTCAGATTCACTTAATACCCAGTCAAGACTGGAGAGTTTTTCACTCTGATGACAAGCCATTTGTATATTGCTATCCATTTCTGAATTTGGAAACGATTGTGCCCTGCCTTGAGGGATGTAGCATTATGCAAAAGCATTCTTGTAGCATGTAAGGAATTCAGTTTATTTTACCTGTTTTAAGTCATTATACCTCCCACTGAATATTTGGAAGACTTTTAGGAACGAAGGGAAGGTATACGTGAGCAGATACCGATCTCCTATGCCTTCAGAAATTATGGGGATACTTTTTGAGAGACTGAATTTGATAACTAGTTATCAGCTCCAGTCCGCTCCTCATAACCAAAGTTTTGTTTTTGAAAGATGTGGGATTTGGAAAACAATGCTTTTCCTGTAACTGGCCAAGGCTACAAACGTGAAATTGAGGTTACTGGTGAAGCAAGCAACAAGCCTTAATACTTGTGACATTTCACAACCACTTCTTACTGAAGAGTGTAGAAGAAGTAGAAGAAGAGAGTCTGCTACATTTAAAGTACAGCCTGTTTTTTTCCCCCAATGTAACAATGTTGCAAAAAGAACCCCTAAAATCTGACAGAGTAAACAAAAAAGATGGTACTTAGTCCTGGTCTAGTACATATCACTCACAACTGTTTCAAGATAGGTAAAATGTTTTCTTCCCACCTAAGAAATCCCACCTACTCTCAGTTTAGAGCGTGGAAACACAGCAAAAACCATGGAGTTCGGGCCACAGGGTTACTGCGGAGCCTGGAGGAGGTGCAAACGAGGCTGCCACGTTCTGGGATATAACCACACAAGGCAGGCCATACCCCTTGGGGTCAGGGGCTGTTTCCACCCACAGTAGGGCTGCGCATACGGTCAGCGGAGCATGAAAAAACTAGAAGAACTGAATTACAATTTAAAGGAAGTATTGCTGAGAGTGGTCTCCCGAACCCACGGCACAGTCCGAAATCCCAACGGTGTTATCAGGCTAGTTATATAAACTTTTTTTTGGGGGGGAAGAGGGCTTCTCGTCATGAACACAGTAAGGACTGCATTCAGCTACTGAACTGTTACTGCACTGAATAACTACATACAATAATAACAAATAATAACAATCAAAAAGACCTTACCTAGCACTAAACTATAGGCTTGAGGTGAAAGCCGCATTACATTGAAAACAAGAGAGAAAGATGTGGTAGGAAGGTACGCATTTTAAACTCAGACAAGGTATTTTCTTTAGGAAAACCTCCTGACTGTGCCGATTCAGAAAACAGCCAGAAGAACCAAGTTGTTCATTACGAAGCAAACTGCAGTTTCTGTCTTAAACCTAATAACTAAAGTGCATACATAGGTTAGGTGTGTGTCTCCTTTAAATCAGGATAAGGAAGTATTTACATAGGCACAGGTAGAAGCATAGGGAAGAAAGGCTGCCTTGCTGCTTTTCCATCCATCTCAAACACTCATTGAAGAGAGCTGATACAAGTCTTAATAACATAGCCTTTATTGATGACACTGGAAAGATGTTTTGAAGCAACCAGTTTTCCATAAACAGGAAAGGAAATTTTGCTTGCTATGATGTAATTACATAAAATCTGTGTAAGTCACTAGTATAAAAAGGAAAAAACAAACACGTGTAGTTGGTAACACAGTACCATCAGGAATTCCTGAGCAACTGCATTTTCAATAGAAAAGGGAAAAATAAAACAGGTGTGCATGAACAGAACTCAACGGTATAAAACAATCAGGTGTATGTTATAAGGAATTCTGATGACTTGTGAACTCAGTTCTTGAGGATGACTAAAGAAATAGATCCTAGCAGGATCAAACCACATATATTTACACTCACAGTGTAAAAGTAATATTGCCAGTTAATTGAAATATGCATTTCCATTACTGTTCTAGACGTTAAAGAAGCTAAATTTAAACCTCAGGTGTTCACATTTGTAACAAAATTCCTCTTGCATCCTGAATAATTAAGGCAAAGTATGTTATCTTTTGAAAATACCTTGTATATAGTTTCTGCATAAAAATATGAAATAAAAATAAAACTATATATATATATTTAATGGAACACTGTTATGTATGGTCCAGCAGAACAAGGCACAAAAAGTGAATACAATGCAAAAGCATATATAAAAGTTAATGAGTTACTCTGAATGGAATATAGCAAAATTCAAGTAGTTCTGAGCATGCTCATTTCCTGCAGTAGGAATATAGACTTCATACAGATATTTCATGCTAAGTCCGATGTACAGATTCATCATGTAAGCACAAACGATCAGAAGCAGGTCATTTGTACAGTGACTGTATCTAGAAATAAGATACTTTTCAAACCATCTGAAACCAGGCTCCTTAATGAGACTATTTGACCTGAAATCTGGGCATGTTTGTTTTGTTTTGTTTTTCCATGAGGTGAGGTATGTTTGGTTTCTTGCCCTAGACACTTGAAGTTTTATATTCATGCTTAATCTGCACATCAATACTTTCATTAATATAAATGACACTCTGTGTCCGTAACATTGGACACATTTGCAAAGTGTGTCTTTGCCGGTATTCACAAGCATATTCTCCATCTAAAATTCCACAGAGATTACTGTGCACAGTGGCACACTTGTACCAATTCTACTGCATTATCAGGGTCTGAAACCTTTCAGGTGAGCTGATATTTAATTTAGTCTATAAGTGTGGTCTATTTATCAACAAATAAGTATACATGTACACGTACAGAGAATGGAAAATTCCAAAATATCTCAGTCTGATTGAAAGGCATGCATCATAATCTATTATCTCATTGCAGCCTCAAAGTCCCTCCCCACGAGTACGATGTATAACATTTCCATAAAGAACAGGGAGAGCAGAAAAGTCTTCACTTCCTTCCCAAAGTTTCAGCTAGTTTCTTCAGTCTTTTCTTCAGCTCTAGAGGAAGCTTCTCATAGCAGGTTTTGCAGACAGGCTTCATATCAAATTCTCATATCAAACTAGAAGCTATTTTTAAATATGTATTTAAAATCCGAGCTCCCAACATCGGATCAAAAAGCAGGTTTTGTCTGTGAACTCCAAACTACTGGAGGTAGTTAGGCCCAACGACGCAAAACATGAATCAACGGTCTGCATTCGAAATACACTCAAATTGCTACTCCCCACCCCTCCCCCACCCCCAAGTGATCTATGTAAAACTTTAAGTGAATTTCAATGAAAACAGGCCTCCGCGTTTTCGGTCCATCTTTTCAGGTATCACTGACACGCCAGAGCGGACTCACGCTTGACACCTTGCGGACAGGGATGAAAAGCAACCTCAAAAGAAACGCTTGCAGCCTTGGCAGACCCTTCCCTCCGAAATCAACACAACAAGGAAACCAGTAACTATTCCCTCGGTGGACTGTGCTACACAGTCAGCTGTAAGCATCGCTCGAAAGTCAAAACTAAACGCGTCCGGTGGCCTTGAGCACAAGAAGAGGAGAGGAAGTATTTTGTGTCGAGGCCACCGGGGAGTATCAACACTGTGGGAACGTATCTGTGCACCTGGCGGCGATGCACTTGACGCTGTCTAGCCCAAACAGTGCCCAAGTCGAACCCACAAAGTCACAGGACAGCTTTGCTGCTGCTGCTGCTGCTGGGAAAGGCACCAACCAAAGGCACAGCCCCTGCACGCAGTCCCTACCGGATCACGCTTAGCTCGGGCACATTCACGCCGCTTCAAAGCAACTCCGAGCGGCAGGCCGGGATCTTTCAGGATTAGGGCCCGCTGAATCGCATCAGGCGGCTGAGCGTTTCCCAGCTAAAATGGGCACGGGTGGCGTTTGTCACCCCCGGGCCCGCTGGCTGACAGGGAGCGGAGCTGTGCGCCCCCAGCCCCCCTCGCTCGGCGCTGTCGCTTCAGCGAGCGGCCGGCCAGAAACCTCCACGGCGCCGCACGGAAAGGACACTGAAACTTGAAGGCGGCGCGGTGCTTCGTTTGTGAAGGAAAGTACCTCTCCCTCGCTCCGGCCCCGAGGAAAGCCCTGCTATAAAACCCCTCCTGTCCGTGAGGCGCCGCGGGGCAGGGGCAGGGGCAGCCCCAACCCTCCCCTCACGACGCCGGCCACCCCCCTAGCCCCCCACCCCACCCGGGACCCCACCGGGACCCCACCGGGACCCCACCGGGACCCCCTCCGCCTCCCCCCCCGCCGGCCAAGGGAAGCGGCGAGGCCTCGCTCACCTCTCTCCGAGAAGCCGCAGAGGCCTGCACGGAGGCGACACAGCGCTCCACCTCGGCCTTGCTGCGCCTCAACATGGCGACCGCAGCAGCGCCGAGCCCGGCCGGGCTCCGCTCCGCTCCGCTCCGCTCCCGTGCCGCGCCGCGCCGCCGCAGCGGCACAAACAAACAGCTCCAGGCGGGGCACCGGCCGCGCCCGAGGAACGCCGCGCACGCAGCGCGCTACGCACACTGCGCACACTGCGCACACTGCGCACGCCCCCGCTGAATGCGCAGGAGCCGTTGCCACAGTGCGGGGAGGGGAGGGGCGAGGCTGTGACGCATGCGCGGGGCGGCCGCTGGGGCTCCCTGACAGGGCTTTAGGAACTGAGTTTGCAAAGGGTCCCTCAGAAAGTAGCTGGGAGCAGCCCTGAAGACGCGCAGGCTGCAGAGTTTGAGACACGAGCTGTAACTTATTCTTTTGGATGGATTGATTTAATTTTGTAAGCCGTAAGGCGGTTGCCCCGCGGCTTGCTGGAGGTGTGCCCCTCTCGCTTTTCTGCAAGTTCCAGGCACTTTGCTCAAATGGAGGCCACTGGGCTGTCCCCAAATGGTGTGATATCTCTGTGGACAGGCTGCGTTAAAAATTCATCCCCTCCTCAGTCTCTAGCGTCCCACTGACATGCACAAGTTTCCTGCTGGACCTAAGCACTACCCACATCTCCACAACTCCTCCCGCCTTTATAAAAAAAAAAAAAAATAATAAAGTATTGATTCAAAGATCGAAGCCGAAATTCCTTTAAGTGGTATATTCTTTATTGCAGCGCTGGATGCACGGGGGATCTCTCCACCTATCGTGCATACCCAAAGCGGAAAGCAGTCTTGAATTTATACAATCAATCTATCAATATTCTACAAGCGCCTATACATATGCATTACCTATCCCCGCCTTCCCTCGCTTCTCATGCTAATTAGCCTTTTGGCACCTTGCACCTGCGTAGAGCCTCCCAAGAATTGTGGGCAGGGGTCTTTGGGACGTGGGCAGGGGTCTTTGGGAGGAAGACCCCGAGTCTTCCTCACAGTGTACTTTTCACCTTTGGTCAGGAATCTGCTGAATTGGCACGTTTCTTAATTGCGAGAGCTGGTTGTTGCCAATTCTTCCGTTTGTTGTATCTTTATAATGAATTCCAATGCCCAATTTTGAGATTTATAGTCCTTCCATTTGTTTCTCTGTCCGTCTGCCGCTTCCTTATCATGAGTTCCAGTGTCTTGTTTCGAGATATACAGTCCTTGTCTGGGGATTGTCCTTGCCTCCCCAATGCCTCCCCAATACCTCCTTAATCAATCCCCCCTTTTCTTTTCCCATGCAAATTCTTTTGCATCAGATACTTTCATTATTTACAGTAACAAAACAAAGCAGGCATCTAAACAACATGCACACAAATATTCCTAACACTACTAATGTTATAGAGCAATGAACACTTGTTTCAAACATTGGAAATTGGGCAACCAGGAGGTTAACTTATTCCATATTTCACTAAAACTCCATGAAAGATCATCTTTACTGATCTCATGTAGGACCCTTGTCTGCTTCCATATTTCTTCCAGGTCGGTAGAGATCCTTCCACTCTGATCTACATACATACAACAACTTGTATTTATTACTGTACAGACTCCCCCTTGAGCGGCCAGTAACAAGTCTAGGGCCATCCGATTTTGTAATACTACCTGTGATAAACTAGATATCTCTTCTTGTTGAGCCTTTATAGCATCCAGAGGTTTGTTTTCTAACTTCTCTATAATTGCAGAAATATTAACTATCGCCTTTTCCAATTCACTCACTCCTAACCATGGGATAAACCATCGAACAAAACTATGAAAAGCAGTGTGTCTCTCTATCAATGGATTGTTAATTTTTTGTCTAATTCTCCGGATATGATTTCTCAAATAACCTCGAGGCGCTACATCATGTATGGTCAAATTGGGGACTACTGCTCCAAGAGTGCAAGTTCCCTTCCAATTCTCGGGCAAGACCTTACAGGCTGTATCATTGCATAACCAATACCACCCTTTTCCTTCTGGAACCGTCCAGCTGGTTGAATTTGCCCAACTGCTAGTTGTACTAATATCAATTGTTTGATTACAAGATGTCTGATTTCCCACATAAGTAGTACCCGTATTTATACAATCCTGTTTTCCCATACCCTTAGGCGGGTTACGCCTTTGTACACATACATAGTAAGATTCCAATGGCACGAAGCTACTAACTTCTAGTTCCAAAACTTCTTCATATTTTTGACCCCAAGATGTGTTTTCCCACAAATTAGTCCAAGGTAAGTTTGCAGGCAAGGGAATCCTGATTAACGATACACCCTTATTCCCATGCTGTGGCAGATGGGTGCATACCCAACAGTTCGTCTTATTAATCACTTGAGATACAGTTTGTATTAAGGTCAGGTGTAAGTTCTCGTCCCAAACTGCCCACCCCGAATCTGAGAACCACACCCCTGCAATCATTAGGATCTGGAAAACCATAATTTTGTTGGTCCAATTGGAGTGGTGGTCCATATCCTCACCAGGGCCTTCTTCACCCTTGAATCGTGGATCCAAGCTGCTTGCTCCTTAATCTTAATGGCGGTGTGTGTTGTCAGTAATACCTGGTATGGTCCTGTCCACTTTCCTTCCGTTTTTCCTCTAGGGGTTGTCCTGAAAAAGTCTTTATATATATAATCCCTGAGCTTAAAAGGGTGGATTGGTTGATCCAACCGTCTAGCCCAGGTCCTGAGAACAAATTTATGTACTTTATTTAATTATTTCTGAAGTTCAGTTATATATGCATATGAATATTCTAATCCTAACTGTGTTCGATCCTCTCCACTAAATAGAAATGGATACGGCCTTCCATATAAGATTTCAAAGGGACTCAAATTCCCTTTTATTCTAGGTTTAACTCAAATTCTAAGTAATGCTAAAGGGAGGGATTGAGGTCATGACAAATTAGATTCTTGTCCGATTTTAGTGTTTAATTAAATGTTTCATTTTTTCTACCTGTCCACTTGCCTGCGGTCTATAAAGAGTATGCAGTTGTCTTTAGAATATCTTTAGAATCTTACTTATCTGTTGTACCACTTGCACACTGTCCTGGTTTCAGTTAGCACAGAATTAATTTTCTTCCTAGTAGCTGGTGGAATGCTGTGTTTTGGCTTAGGATGAGAAGAGTGCTGATAACACCCCGATGCTTTAATTGTTGCAGAGCAGTGCTTATACTAAGCCAAGGACATCTCAGCCTTTTGCTCTGTCCTGCCAACGGGCAGGCTGGGGGTGCAGTAAGAGCTGGGAGGGGACAGACCCAGGACAGGTGACCCAAACTAGCCAAAGGGGTATTCCATACCATCTGACGTCATGCTAAACAATATATAGGGGTGGCTAGCCGGGGGGAGGGGGCCGGACTGCTCGGGGAGAGGCTGGGCATCGGTCAGCGAGTGGTGAGCAATTGCATTGTGCATCACTTGTTTGTACATACTATTACTTTCGTATTATCACCATTGTATCATTATTATTATTATTGTTATTATTATTTTTGTTATTATTATTTTCCTGTCTTACTAAACTGTCTTTATCTCAACTCACGGGCTTCACTCTCCATTTCTCTCCCCCGTCCCAGAGAGGGAGGGGGGAGGGTGAGCGAACGGCTGCGTGGTGTTTAGCTGCCGGCCGGGTTAAACCACGACACACACAAAAATGTGAAACTCTATCAGAAGACATTGCTACTGGAATCCCAAAGCATGGTATTATTTCATTTAACAAGACTTTAACCACTTCTTCTTGCTTTGTTTGTTCGACAGGGAAAGGCTTCAGGCCTTCCTGAAATCATGTCAGTCAGAACCAGTAAGTAACAAAACCCCCCTTTTCTAGGGAGTTCTGAAAAAATCAATTTACCACTGTTGTCCCAGATAATTTCCTTTACCAATTATTCCAAATTTTATTCTATTCCTGGTATTGGGGATATTACGTAAACAGATGCTACATTGTTAAGTTACTTGTTTTATTGTTGTGTATAAATTTCATCCCACTAATATCTGACTCATGCTCTTATGCAATGTGTCAGCTCCCCGATGTGTTTTATTGTGTTCTGTAAGAAGTATGGGCCATATCAAATTAGAGGGTATTATTACACAGTTATCTTTTAAATATACTCATCTATCTGGTTTCATTTTACCTTTCAAATCTTCAATTAATTTTAAGTCTTCTTTTGTATAATTTGGCTTTTTGGTTCATATATATAGTTTGGATTTTACCGTCTGGTATTAAAGACAATGCCTTCACCTCAGTTATTTCAGCTGCCTGTTTAGCCTCCTGATCTGCCAATCGATTTCCAATTTCAAAATCAGAGTTTCCCTTTTGGTGTCCTTGACAATGCATCATAGCTACCTTTTCTGATTGTTTTACAGCCTGTAACAATTTTAAAATTTCTTCAGCATGTTTTCTTTTTGTTTTCCCTGAGCAGTCAGCAATCCACGTTCTTTCCATATCGCTCCATGAGCATGTACCACGCCGAATGCATATTTAGAGTCTGTCCAAATACTTATTTTCCTTCCTGCTGCTAGTTCCAGTGCTCGTGTAAGAGCAATTATCTCTGCTTTCTGGGTGGACGTCCCAGGGGGTAATGGTTTGGACTTGATTACCTGTTGAGTGGTTGTAATGGCGTACCCTGCCTTACGTTGTCCTTGTTTCACAAAGCTGCTCCCATCAGTATACCAAGATTCGTCAGCATCTTCTAAAGGTTCTTCCTTAAGATCGGGTCGACTAGAATACACAGTCTCTATTGTTTCTATACAATCATGAGTTATAGGTTCATCCAGAGTTCCGCTAAGGAAAGAAGCTGGATTTACGACGTTAGTGACCACAATTTCCACATCATCTTGTTCTACTAATATTGCTTGATATTTTAAAAATCTTTGTGGTGAAAGCCAATGATTTCCTTTTTGTTCCAAAACTGTTGAGACCGTATGGGAGACTAACACTGTCATTTTCTGTCCCATTGTAAACTTCCGAGCTTCTTGTATATTGATAACAACAGCTGCAACAGCTCGAAGGCATCCGGGCCATCCTTCACTTACTTCATCTAATTGTTTAGAGAAGTAAGCTACTGCTCGTTTATAGGGACCCAGTCTTTGTGCTAGTACTCCCAAAGCTATCCCTTGTCTCTCATGAGAAAACAACCAAAAGGGTTTCGAGAGATCCGGTAATCCCAAAGCTGGAGCTTGCATCAATTCTTGTTTAAGTTTTTTTAAAGGCGTTTCGTGCTTCTCCAGTCCAGACTAACTTTGACTGATTACTCTTTATCAATTCACATAGAGGCTTTACCAATCGTCCATAATTATAAATCCAAAGGCGACACCAACCTGTCATTCCTAAAAAGGTTTGTAGCTCCTTTACCGTTTGAGGTTCTGGAGTCCGGCAAATGACTTCCTTATGTTCAGTTCCTAGTTCTCGTTGTCCTCCCGAAATTTCAAATCCCAGATAGGTCACACTTTGTTGAGCCAGCTGGACTTTCTGTCAAGAGACTTGATATCCATTTTAAACCCAGAAAATTAAGAAAACTTATAGTCCATTGAATACAGCTCCCTTTAGTCTCGGTAGCTATTAAGAGATCATCTACATATTGGAACAAAGCACCTTCAGTGTCCGGAGGCATCCATGTTTCGAGTTCCCTTGCTAATTGGTTTCCAAAAATAGTGGGGCTATTCTTGAATCCTTGAGGTAGTAATGTCCACGTAAGCTGCGTCTTTCTGCCTGAATTGGGATTTTCCCATTCAAAGGCAAATAGGTTTTGGCTTTCTGTGGCTAAGCCTAGGCAGAAGAAGGCGTCTTTTAAATCCAGTACGGTAAACCAGACTTGACTATTCTTTAATTTAGTCGGCAAAGTATAAGGGTTTGCCACTACTGGATGTATATCCTCAGTGATTTTACTTATGGCCCTCAAATCCTGAACTAACCTATAGCTTTTTTCATCTGCCTTTTTAATTGGCAATATGGGTGTATTGTATTCTGATTCACATTCAATCAATAATCCATACTGTAAACATTTATCAATTATCTCTTTAATTCCTTTCCTATCTTCTATCCTCAAAGGATATTACTTAACCTTAACGGGTTTCTCTCCTGGCTTTAATTTAATAATTATTAAGGTCACATTTTTTTGCTCTTCCAGGGACTTCGGTAGCCCAAACTCCTGGACATATTGATCTGTGATCTCTAAAGGTATTTCACTTTTAGGGTCAGTTTGTATGAGTGCCAAGCTTAACACATTTGTTAGTTGTTCTTCTCCTATTCTTAACTTCATTTTCCCTTTTTCAACGACAATTTCTGCTCCTAATTGCTCTAATAAATCTCTACCTAAGAGTGCCCATGAAGAGTTAGGCGTATATAAAAATCTGTGTATGCCCCATTGTTTCCCTAACTTGTACTTCAAAGGTTCACAAAAATAAGCCTTTTCGGTTACACCTTGTCCTGGTTTCAGTTAGAATAGAGTTAATTTTTTTCTTAGGATGAGAAGAGTGCTGATAACACCCCGATGTTTTAATTGTTGCAGAGCAGTGCTTATACCAAGCCAAGGACATCTCAGCTTCTTGCTCTGTCCTGCCAACAGGCAGGCTGGGGGTGCAGTAAGAGCTGGGAAGGGACAGACCCAGGACAGGTGACCCAAACTAGCCAAAGGGGTATTCCATACCATCTGACGTCATGCTAAACAATATATAGGGGTGGCTAGCCGGGGGGAGGGGGCCGGACTGCTCGGGGTTAGGCTGGGCATTGGTCAGCGGGTGGTAAGCAATTGCATTGTGCATCACTTGTTTGTACATATTATTAGTAGTGGTACTATTATCATCATTGTATTATTACTATTACTATTATTATTATTATTATTATTATTATTATTTTGTCTTATTAAACTGTCTTTATCTCAACTCACGGGCTTCACTTTCCATTTCTCTCCCCCGTCTCAGAGAGGGAGGGGGAGGGGGAGCGAACGGCTGCGTGGTGTTTAGCTGCCAGCCGGGTTAAACCACAACACACCTTTTACCCTAATATAATAATTCTGTGAAGGCATTAATGCTTGATTTAGAACTGAATACGTTGCCCCATATCAATAAGAAATTTCACTTCCATTCCTCCCCTAGCTTCATTATAATCAGTGGAGGATCCGCTAGGGTAGATTCCCCAGGTCCCCGTTATTCCTGTTGAAATCAGGGACCAATGATTACCCTAGAAAAAGGCTAGTCAATTTGTCCTCCGAAGCCAGGTCCAAACCATTTTGTTTTATTTATTTATTTATTTATTTTCATTACATTTCAGAGTTGGTCCAAAAATTCCACAGGGGTTTCTTTTAGACCTTGTTGGAAGCATATTCTCAATTCCCAATTCATCCAGATTTTAGTATTTACTTAGCCGTTCATAATTTTAGGGATGATTAGGGTCTCAGTGGGGTCGGTCAGGGGAATGCAGTTGTCCACAGTTCCCTGAGCGGTCCCATCGGTAATCTGAGCTTGCACATGAACTCAGGTTGTTTTAAGAGTTAACTGTTTTTCTGTTTCCATAACAACTCTCTCTCGGACCCATCATGATCCATTTGCCCCGAAGGGCTAACACCCATGATTTTAAGATCTCTGCCTAGAGCAGAGGCAGAACTATTAACATTCCTACATCCTCTTTCCCTGCTCATTCAACTTCAAACACCTTTAACACTTTCAACAACCCTTTTAACACTTCCTTTATCTTTCTCCAGCCTCTACTTCTCTAATGCCAACATCAAAGGCTCAGTCAGGGGCCAACTTAATTCCGTACCTTTTCCCACCAAGATGCTGAAACAACATCAGTATACAACATTTCATCCTATTCTCCTTCTCAAAACCAACATTAACTGTAGCAAAACATTAGAGTTTAAAGTTCCATTTAGGGGCCACTTTTCTCCACATTCCAGCTTATAAAGCGGCCACCATTGATTACAATATTTTATCAATGTTTTCCTGTTCACACTTCCACCGGCAGATCCTCCAATATCCTTCCAGTGACTCAAAACACATCCTAACGCACTTTTCTTAGGAATTTCACTGCTTACTCGCCCCCCCATTTTCCAGTTTACACTTTCAGAATACACGTGTTACTTACAAAAGCGTATCACAAAAACGTATCACTCACAAAATTACAGGCACGCAATATCTTTCAGTAGCGATGTCACAAAGCTACTATTACCAGCAATATTGCTAAAATCACAATAACAATAGTCAGAGTCAAATTCCACATGCGATAAGTCAGAAAACCGAACTGTGTAACACCATAACGATATCTTTCTTATAACAATGCCACGAACCTACTATTACCACCAGAAAAATAGCCAAAATCACAGTAACAATAACCAGAGTTAAATACCATACTCCATGAGTCAGAAAACCGAAATAAACAACACAATTCCAGATGGACCTTAAAGCGAGCTCTTTCCTTAAGGTCCCCAAATATACTTATGGTGCTTACCACAAAGTATATACCAAACACTGCCTCGCAGAAGATCACCTTCCGACTTACAGACAGTTCCAGATACAGATGGACCTCAAGGTCCCCAGATATACTTGTGGTACTAACCACAAAGTATATACCAAATACTGTCCTGCAGAAGTCACCTTCCGACTTACTGGACAGTCCCAGATGACCGGTCTACCAGAAAACCAAACCAGAATAAAGAATATACTCACTTACAATGATGGGGTCCTTGTCTGCCTCCGCAGTGATCCGGTGAGTCGAGGAGTCCCTCCGGGAAATCCCGGGGGTACCCTAGGGAGTCCTGTCCCCAGCGGGCCTGCGGTCCGGCAGAGAGGTAGTCCCATCTGGGGTGCCAGATTGATTCAAAGATCGAAGCCGAAATTCCTTTAAGTGGTATATTCTTTATTGCAGCGCTGGATGCACGGGGGATCTCTCCACCTATCATGCATACCCAAAGCGGAAAGCAGTCTTGAATTTATACAATCAATCTATCAATATTCTACAAGCGCCTATACATATGCATTACCTATCCCCGCCTTCCCTCGCTTCTCATGCTAATTAGCCTTTTGGCACCTTGCACCTGCGTAGAGCCTCCCAAGAATTGTGGGCAGGGGTCTTTGGGAGGAAGACCCCGAGTCTTCCTCACAGTGTACTTTTCACCTTTGGTCAGGAATCTGATGAATTGGCACATTTCTTAATTGCAAGAGCTGGTTGTTGCCAATTCTTCCGTTTGTTGTATCTTTATAATGAATTCCAATGTCCAATTTTGAGATTTATAGTCCTTACGTTTGTTTCTCTGTCCGTCTGCCGCTTCCTTATCATGAGTTCCAGTGTCTTGTTTCGAGATATACAGTCCATGTCTGGGGATTGTCCTTGCCTCCCCAATGCCTCCCCAATACCTCCTTAATCAGTATCCACCTTGTTTCTGTAAGCAGCAGCCACCTGACACCCTGCCGGAGTTAACCCTCTGTTTTATTATTTGCCCTATTAATGGGGATTTCTTTACACATTGGCTTTAATTCCATAAGAAGAAACAGCATTTTTTTCCCCTCTTCTTTTTAAATGACGAGGATTACAAAGTTTGTCAACACCTGCCAGGCTGAGGATTAAAAGTCTTAGTGCTGGTGCAGAGGAGAACCTGAGAGCTGGCTCGGGAGTCACTGGAGGAAATCTTTGCTTTTCGTGATGTGAAATTGCCTTCATGCAGACCAGGTCAAGCGCCTTGACGCTGGTCAGCATCTCTGTGGAACTGGCACCGTGTTGTCCCCACTGGTTGCAGCACCAGGAGGGTAGCCCGCCCGGCAGGACAGCAGTTGACCATATTCATTGCTAACCTTCCAACCAGACCACACTCAGCTTGGCTCACTACATGTTTTGATACCTTGGTGGGAACTGAGCTCAGGATTTGCCGCTGCTGGAGGCAGGAAGGCTTTAGGCTCAGCTCCTTCCCCCTACAGCTACATCCATTGGGCTTTCGGAAGCGCTCCCTACTGTTATTCTAAGCAGGAGCTTCAAAAGGAATCTCTCTTCCTCGTGCATGATTGATCCCATGCAGTAATGTCGTGGTTTAACCCGGCCGGCAGTTAAACACCACGCAGCCGTTCGCTCACCCTCCCCCCTCCCTCTCTGGGACGGGGGAGAGAAATGGAAAGTGAAGCCCGTGAGTTGAGATAAAGACAGTTTAATAAGACAGGAAAATAATAATAACAAAATAATAATAACAATAATAACAATAATAATACAATGGTGATAATAGGGAAATAATAATAATATGTACAAACAAGTGATGCACAATGCAATTGCTCACCACTCGCTGACGGATGCCCAGCCTAACCCCGAGCAGTCCGGCCCCCTCCACCCGGCTAGCCACCCCTATATATTGTTTAGCATGACGTCAGATGGTATGGAATACCCCTTTGGCTAGTTTGGGTCACCTGTCCTGGGTCTGTCCCCTCCCAGCTCTTACTGCACCCCCAGCCTGCCCGTTGGCAGGACAGAGCAAAAGGCTGAGATGTCCTTGGCTTAGTATAAGCACTGCTCTGCAACAATTAAAGCATCGGGGTGTTATCAGCACTCTTCTCATCCTAAGCCAAAACACAGCATTCCACCAGCTACTATGAAAAAAATTAATTCTGTTCTAACTGAAACCAGGACACCTCAGCAATAGGACCTCAGCAACAGGACCTCAGCATTGTGACCTCAGCAATAGGACCTCAGCAATAGGACCTCAGCAATAGGACCTCAGCAATAGGACCTCAGCATTGTGAACTCAGCAATAGGACCTCAGCATTGTGACCTCAGCAATAGGACCTCAGCACTGTGACCTCAGCAAAAGGACCTCAGTATTGTGACCTCAGCAATAGGACCTCAGCAATAGGACCTCAGCAATAGGACCTCAGCATTGTGAACTCAGCAATAGGACCTCAGCAATAGGACATCAGCATTGTGACCTCAGCAATAGGACCTCAGCAATAGGACCTCAGCATTGTGATCTCAGCAATAGGACCTCAGCATTGTGACCTCAGCATTGTGACCTCAGCAATAGGAGCTCAGAATTGTGACCTCAGCAATAGGACCTCAGCAATAGGACCTCAGCATGGTGACCTCAGCATTGTGAACTCAGCAATAGGACCTCAGCAATAAGACGTCAGCAATAGGACCACAGCATTGTGAACTCAGCAATAGGACCTCAGTAATAGGACCGCAGCAATAAGACCTCAGCATTGGGACCTCAGCAATAGGACCTCAGCATTGTGACCTCAGCATTGTGACCTCCGCATTGTGACCTCAACAATAGGACCTAAGCAATAGGACCTCAGCATTGTGACCTCAGCAATAGGACCTCATCAATAGGACCTCAGCAATAGGACCTCAGCATTGTGACCTCAGCAATAGGACCTCAGCATTGTGACCTCAGAATTGTGACCTCAGCAATAGGACCTCAGCATTGTGACCTCAGAATTGTGACCTCAGCAATAAGACCTTAGCAATAGGACCTCAGCATTGTGACCTCAGCATTGTGACCTCAGCATTGTGACCTAAGCAATAGGACCTCAGAAATAGAACCTCAGCATAGTGACCTCAGCAATACGACCTTAGCATTGTGACCTCAGCAATAGGATCTCAGCAATAGGACATTAGCATTGTGACCTCTGCACTGTGACCTCAGCAAAAAGACCTCAGCAATAGGACCTCAGCAACAGGACCTCAGCATTGTGACCTCAGCAATAGGAGATCAGCCATAGGACCTCAGCACTGTGACCTCAGCAAAAAGACCTCAGCAATAGGACCTCAGCAATAGGACCTAAGCAATAGGACCTCAGCATTGTGACCTCAGCAATAGGACCTCAGCATTGCGACCTCAGAAATAGGACCTCAGCAATAGGATCTCAACAATAGGACCTCAGAATTGTGACCTCAACAATAGGGCCTCAGCAATAGAACCTCATCATTGTGAACTCAGCAATAGGACCTCAGCAATTGGACCTCAGCAATAGGACGTCAGCATTGTGACCTCAGCATTGTGACCTCAGCATTGTGACCTCAGCAATAGGACCTCAGCAATAGGACCTCAGCAATAGGAGCTCAGAATTGTGACCTCAGCAATAGGACCTCAGCAATAGGACCTCAGCATGGTGACCTCAGCATTGTGAACTCAGCAATAGGACCTCAGCAATAAGACGTCGGCAATAGGACCACAGCATTGTGAACTCAGCAATACGACCTCAGCAATAGGTCCTCAGCAATAAGACCTCAGCATTGGGACCTCAGCAATAGGACCTCAGCATTGTGACCTCCGCATTGTGACCTCAACAATAGGACCTAAGCAATAGGACCTCAGCATTGTGACCTCAGCAATAGGACCTCAGCAATAGGACCTCAGCAATAGGACCTCAGCATTGTGACCTCAGAATTGTGACCTCAGCAATAGGACCTCAGCATTGTGACCTCAGAATTGTGACCTCAGCAATAAGACCTTAGCAATAGGACCTCAGCATTGTGACCTCAACATTGTGACCTCAGCATTGTGACCTAAGCAATAGGACCTCAGAAATAGAACCTCAGCATTGTGACCTCAGCATTGTGACCTTAGCATTGTGACCTCAGCAATAGGACTTCAGCATTGTGACCTCTGCACTGTGACCTCAGCAAAAAGACCTCAGCAATAGGACCTCAGCAATAGGACCTCAGCATTGTGACCTCAGCAATAGGAGATCAGCCATAGGACCTCAGCACTGTGACCTCAGCAAAAAGACCTCAGCAATAGGACCTCAGCAATAGGACCTCAGCATTGTGACCTCAGCAACAGGAGATAAGCCATAGGACCTCAGCACTGTGACCTCAGCAAAAAGACCTCAGCAATAGGACCTCAGCAATAGGACCTCAGCATTGTGACCTCAGCAATAGGAGATCAGCCATAGGACCTCAGCACTGTGACCTCAGCAAAAAGACCTCAGCAATAGGACCTCAGCATTGTGACCTCAGCAATAGGACCTAAGCATTGTGACCTCAGCATTGTGACCTCAGCAATAGGACCTCAGCATTGTAACCTTAGCAATAGGACCTCAGCAATAGGACCTCAGCATTGTGAGCTCAGCAATACGACCTCAGCAATAGGACCTCAGAAATAGGACCACAGCAACAGGACCTCAACAATAGGACCTCAGAATTGTGACCTCAGCAATAGGGCCTCAGCAATAGGACCTCATCATTGTGAACTCAGCAATAGGACCTCAGCAATAGGACCTCAGCATTGTGACCTCAGCAATAGGACCTCATTATTGTGACCTCTGCATGGTGACCTCAGCAATAGGACCTCATCATTGTGACCTCAGCAATAGGACCTCAGCAATAGGACCTCAGCAATAGGACCTCAGCAATAGGACCTCAGCATTGTGACCTCTGCAATAGGACCTCAGCAATAGGACCTAAGCAATAGGACCTCAGAATTGTGACCTCAGCATTGTGACCTCAGCAATAGGACCTCAGCAATAGGACCTGAGCATTGTGACCTCAGCAATAGGACCTCAGCAATAGGACCTCAGCATTGTGACCTCAGCAATAGGACCTCAGCCATAGGACTTCAGCAATAGGACCTCATCATTGTGACCTCAGCAATAGGACCTCAGCCATAGGACTTCAGCAATAGGACCTCATCATTGTGACCTCAGCAATAGGACCTCAGCAATAGGACCTCAGCAATAGGACCTCAGCATTGTGACCTCCGCATTGTGACCTCAACAATAGGACCTAAGCAATAGGACCTCAGCATTGTGACCTCAGCAATAGGACCTCATCAATAGGACCTCAGCAATAGGACCTCAGCATTGTGACCTCAGAATTGTGACCTCAGCAATAGGACCTCAGCATTGTGACCTCAGAATTGTGACCTCAGCAATAAGACCTTAGCAATAGGACCTCAGCATTGTGACCTCAGCATTGTGACCTCAGCATTGTGACCTAAGCAATAGGACCTCAGAAATAGAACCTCAGCATTGTGACCTCAGCAATAGGAGATCAGCCATAGGACCTCGGCACTGTGACCTCAGCAAAAAGACCTCAGCAATAGGACCTCAGCAACAGGACCTCAGCATTGTGACCTCAGCAATAGGAGATCAGCCATAGGACCTCAGCACTGTGACCTCAGCAAAAAGACCTCAGCAATAGGACCTCAGCAATAGGACCTAAGCAATAGGACCTCAGCATTGTGACCTCAGCAATAGGACCTCAGCAATAGGACCTCAGCAATAGGACCTCAGCAATAGGACCTCAGCAATAGGACCTCAGCAATAGGACCTCAGAATTGTGACCTCAACAATAGGGCCTCAGCAATAGAACCTCATCATTGTGAACTCAGCAATAGGACCTCAGCAATTGGACCTCAGCAATAGGACGTCAGCATTGTGACCTCAGCATTGTGACCTCAGCATTGTGACCTCAGCAATAGGACCTCAGCAATAGGACCTCAGCAATAGGAGCTCAGAATTGGGACCTCAGCAATAGGACCTCAGCAATAGGACCTCAGCATGGTGACCTCAGCATTGTGAACTCAGCAATAGGACCTCAGCAATAAGACGTCGGCAATAGGACCACAGCATTGTGAACTCAGCAATACGACCTCAGCAATAGGTCCTCAGCAATAAGACCTCAGCATTGGGACCTCAGCAATAGGACCTCAGCATTGTGACCTCAGCATTGTGACCTCCGCATTGTGACCTCAACAATAGGACCTAAGCAATAGGACCTCAGCATTGTGACCTCAGAAATAGGACCTCATCACTAGGACCTCAGCAATAGGACCTCAGCATTGTGTCCTCAGAATTGTGACCTCAGCAATAGGACCTCAGCATTGTGACCTCAGAATTGTGACCTCAGCAATAAGACCTTAGCAATAGGACCTCAGCATTGTGACCTCAGCATTGTGACCTAAGCAATAGGACCTCAGCAATAGGACCTCAGCATTGTGACCTCAGCAATACGACCTTAGCATTGTGACCTCAGCAATAGGACTTCAGCATTGTGACCTCTGCACTGTGACCTCAGCAAAAAGACCTCAGCAATAGGACCTCAGCAATAGGACCTCAGCATTGTGACCTCAGCAATAGGAGATCAGCCATAGGACCTCAGCACTGTGACCTCAGCAAAAAGACCTCAGCAATAGGACCTCAGCAATAGGACCTCAGCAATAGGAGATCAGCCATAGGACCTCAGCACTGTGACCTCTGCAAAAAGACCTCAGCAACAGGACCTCAGCATTGTGACCTCAGCAATAGGACCTAAGCATTGTGACCTCAGCATTGTGACCTCAGCAATAGGACCTCAGCATTGTAACCTTAGCAATAGGACCTCAGCAATAGGACCTCAGAAATAGGACCACAGCAACAGGACCTCAACAATAGGACCTCAGAATTGTGACCTCAGCAATAGGGCCTCAGCAATAGGACCTCATCATTGTGAACTCAGCAATAGGACCTCAGCAATAGGACCTCAGCATTGTGACCTCAGCAATAGGACCTCAGCAATAGGACCTCAGCAATAGGACCTCAGCATTGTGACCTCAGCAATAGGACCTCAGAATTGTGACCTCTGCATTGTGACCTCAGCAATAGGACCTCATCATTGTGACCTCAGCAATAGGACCTCAGCAATAGGACCTCAGCAATAGGACCTCAGCAATAGAACCTCAGCATTGTGACCTCTGCAATAGGACCTCAGCAATAGGACCTCAGCAATAGGACCTAAGCAATAGGACCTCAGAATTGTGACCTCAGCATTGTGACCTCAGCAAGAGGACCTCAGCAATAGGACCTGAGCATTGTGACCTCAGCAATAGGACCTCAGCAATAGGACCTCAGCATTGTGACCTCAGCAATAGGACCTCAGCCATAGGACTTCAGAAATAGGACCTCATCATTGTGACCTCAGCAATAGGACCTCAGCCATAGGACTTCAGCAATAGGACCTCATCATTGTGACCTCAGCAATAGGACCTCAGCAATAGGACCTCAGCAATAGGACCTCAGCAATAGGACCTCAGCATTGTGACCTCAGCAAAAGGGGCTCAGCAATAGAACCTCAGCAACAGGACCTCAGCATTGTGACCTCAGCAATAGGACCTCAGCCATAGGACTTCAGCAATAGGACCTCATCATTGTGACCTCAGCAATAAGACCTCAGCAATAGGACCTCAGAAATAGGACCACAGCAATAGGACCTCAACAATAGGACCTCAGCATTGTGACATAGCAATAGGGCCTCAGAAAAAGGACCTCATCATTGTGAACTCAGCAATAGGACCTCAGCATTGTGACCTCAGCAATAGGACCTCAGCAATAGGACCTCAGCAATAGGACCTCAGCATTGTGACCTTAGCATTGTGACCTCAGCAATAGGACCACAGCAATAGGACCTCAGCATTGTGACCTCAGCAATAGGACCTCAGCATTGTGACCTCAGAATTGTGACCTCAGCAATAGGACCTCAGCATTGTGACCCCAGAATTGTGACCTCAGCAATAAGACCTTAGCAATAGGACCTCAGCATTGTGACCTCAGCATTGTGACCTAAGCAATAGGACCTCAGCAATAGAACCTCACCATTGTGACCTCAGCATTAGGACCTCAGCATTCTGACCTCAGCATTGTGACCTCAGCAATAGGACCTCAGCAATAGGACCTCAGCAATAGGACCTCAGCATTGTGACGTCAGCAAAAAGAGCTCAGCATTAGGACCTCAGCACTGTGACCTCAGCACTGTGACCTCAGCACTGTGACCTCAGCAATAGGACCTCAGCATTGTGACCTCAGGAATAGGACATCAGCAATAGGACCTCAGCAATAGGACCTCAGCAATAGGACCTCAGCATTGTGACCTCAGCAATAGGACCTCAGCAATAGGACCTCAGCCTTGTGACGTCAGCCTTGTGACCTCAGCAATAGGACCTAAGCATTGTGACCTCAGCAATTGGACCTCAGCATTGTGATCTCAGCATTGTAACCTCAGCAATAGGACCTCAGCAATAGGACATCAGCAACAGGACCTCAGCAATAGGACCTCAGCATTGTGACCTCAGCAATAGGACCTCAGCAATAGGACCTCAGCAATAGGACCTCAGAATTGTGACCTCACCAATAGGGCCTCAGCAATAGGACCTCATCATAGTGACCTCAGCAATAGGACCTCAGAAATAGGACCTCAGCATTGTGACCTCTGCAATAGGACCTCGGCAATAGGACCTCAGCATTGTGACCTCAGCAATAGGACGTCAGCAATAGGACCTCTGCAATAGGACCTCAGCATTGTGACCTCAGCAATAGGACCTCAGCATTGTGACCTCAGCTTTGTGACCTCAGCAATAGGACTTCAGCATTGTGACCTCAGCATTGTGACCTCAGCAATAGGACCTCAGCATCGTGACCTTAGCAATAGCACCTCAGTAATAGGACATCAGCAATAGGACCTCAGCAAAAGGACCTCAGCATTGTAACCTCAGCAATAGGACCTCAGCAATAGGACCTCAGCAATAGGACCTCAGCAATAGGACCTCATCATTGTGACCTCAGCAATAGGACCTCAGCAATAGGACCTCAGCATTGTGACCTCAGCATTGTGACCTCTGCAATAGGACCTCAGAAATATCACCTCAACATTGTGACCTCAGCATTGTGACCTCAGCAATAGGACCTCAGCATTGTGACCTCATCAAGAGGACCTCAGCAATAGGACCTGAGCATTGTGACCTCAGCAATAGGACCTCAGCAATAGGACCTCAGCAATAGGACCTCAGCATTGTGACCTCAGCATTGTGACCTCAGCGGTATGACCTAAGCAATACGACCTCAGCAATAGGACCTCAGCAATAGGACCTCAGCAATGTGACCTCAGGAATATGACCTAAGCATTGTGACCTCAGCATTGTGACCTTAGCAATAGGACCTCAGCAATAGGACCTCAGCAATAGGACCTCAGCAACAGGACCTCAGCAACAGGACGTCAGCAACAGGACCTCCGCATTGTGACCTCAGCAATAGGACCTCAGCATTGTGACCTCAGCAATAGGACCTCAGCAATAGGACCTCAGCAATAGGACCTCAGCTTTGTGACCTCAGCATTGAGACCTCAGCATTGTGACCTCAGTAATAGGACATCAGCAATAGGACCTCAGCATTGTGACCTCAGCAATAGGACCTCAGCCATAGGACCTCAGCAATAGGACCTCCGCATTGTGACCTCAGCATTGTGACCTCAGCAATAGGACCTCAGCAATAGGACTTCAGCAATAGGACCTCATCATTGTGACCTCAGCAATAGGACCTCAGCAATAGGACCTCAGCAATAGGACCTCAGCAACAGGACCTCAGCAATAGGACCTCAGCAATAGGACCTCAGCAATAGGACCTCAGCAATAGGACCTCAGCATTATGACCTCAGCAATAGGATATCAGCAATAGGACCTCAGCAATAGGACCTCAGCCATAGGACCTCAGCATTGTGACCTCAGCAATAGGACCTCAGCCATAGGACTTCAGCAATAGGACCTCATCATTGTGACCTCAGCAATAGGACCTCAGCAATAGGACCTCAGCAATAGGACCTCAGCAACAGGACCTCAGCAAGTTGACCTCAGCAATAGGACCTCAGCAATTGGACCACAGCATTGTGACCTCAGCAATAGGACCTCAGCAATACGACCTCAGCAATAGGAGCTCAGCATTTTGACCTCAGCAATTGCACCTCAGCATTGTGACCTCAACAATAGGACCTCAGCAACAGGACCTCAGCAATAGGACCTGAGCAATAGGACCACAGCATTGTGACCTCAGCAATAGGACCTCAGCAAAAGGACCTCAGCAATAGGACATCAGCAATAGGACCTCAGCAATAGGACCTCAGCATGGTGACCTCAGCAAAAGAACCTCAGCATTGTGACCTCAGCATTGTGACCTCAGCAATAGGACCTCAGCATTGTGACCTCAGCATTGTGACCTCAGCATTGTGACCTCAGCAATAGGACCTCAGCAATAGGACCTCAGCATTGTGACCTCAGCATTGTGACCTCAGCAATACGACCTCAGCATTGTGACCTCAGCATTTTGACCTCAGGAATAGGACCTCAGCATTTTGACCTCAGCAATAGGACCTCAGCAATAGGACCTAAGCAATAGGACCTCAGCATTGTGACCTCAGCAATAGGACCTCAGCAATAGCACCTCAGCAATAGCACCTCAGCAATAGCACCTCAGCAATAGGACCTCAGCAATAGGACCTCAGCAATAGGACCTCAGATTTGTGACCTCAGCAATAGGACCTCAGCAATAGCACCTAAGCAATAGGACCTCAGCAATAGGACCTCAGCAATAGGACCTCAGCAATAGGACCTCATCATTGTGACCTCAGTATTGTGACCTCAGCAATAGGACCTCAGCAATAGGACCTCAGCATTGTGACCTCAGCAAGAGGACCTCAGCCATAGGACCTCAGAATTGTGACCTCAGCAATAGGACCTCAGAAATAGGACCTCAGCAATAGGACCTCAGCAATAGGACATCAGCAGTAGAACCTAAGCAATAGGACCTCAGCAATAGGACCTCAGCATTGTAACCTCAGCTTTGTGACCTCAGCAATAGGACCTCAGCAATAGGACCTCAGCATTGTGACCTCAGCAATACGACCTCAGCATTGTGACCTCAGCATTTTGACCTCAGGAATAGGACCTCAGCATTTTGACCTCAGCAATAGGACCTCAGCAATAGGACCTAAGCAATAGGACCTCAGCATTGTGACCTCAGCAATAGGACCTCAGCAATAGCACCTCAGCAATAGGACCTCAGCAATAGAACCTCAGCAATAGGACCTCAGATTTGTGACCTCATCAATAGGACCTCATCAATAGGACCTCAGCCTTGTGACCTCAGCAACAGGACCTCCGCATGGTGACCTCAGCAAGAGGACCTCAGCATTGTGACCTCAGCAATAGGACCTCAGCATTGTGACCTCAGCTTTGTGACCTCAGCAATAGGACTTCAGCATTGTGACCTCAGCATTGTGACCTCAGCAATAGGACCTCAGCATCGTGACCTCAGCAATAGGACCTCAGTAATAGGACATCAGCAATAGGACCTCATCAAAAGGACCTCAGCATTGTAACCTCAGCAATAGGACCTCAGCAATAGGACCTCAGCAATGGGACCTCAGCATTGTGACCTCAGCAATAGGACCTCAGCAACAGGACCTCAGCAATAGGACCTCAGCATTGTGACCTCTGCAATAGGACCTCAGAAATAGCACCTCAACATTGTGACCTCAGCATTGTGACCTCAGCAATAGGACCTCAGCATTGTGACCTCATCAAGAGGACCTCAGCAATAGGACCTGAGCATTGTGACCTCAGCAATAGGACCTCAGCAATAGGACCTCAGCAATAGGACCTCAGCATTGTGACCTCAGCATTGTGACCTCAGCGGTATGACCTAAGCAATAGGACCTCAGCAATAGGACCTCAGCAATAGGACCTCAGCAATGTGACCTCAGGAATATGACCTAAGCATTGTGACCTCAGCATTGTGACCTTAGCAATAGGACCTCAGCAATAGGACCTAAGCAATAGGACCTCAGCAACAGGACCTCAGCAACAGGACCTGAGCAACAGGACGTCAGCAACAGGACCTCCGCATTGTGACCTCAGCAATAGGACCTCAGCATTGTGACCTCAGCATTGTGACCTCAGCAATAGGACCTCAGCAATAGGACCTCAGCTTTGTGACCTCAGCATTGAGACCTCAGCATTGTGACCTCAGTAATAGGACATCAGCAATAGGACCTCAGCATTGTGACCTCAGCAATAGGACCTCAGCCATAAAACCTCAGCAATAGGACCTCCGCATTGTGACCTCAGCATTGTGACCTCAGCAATAGGACCTCAGCAATAGGACTTCAGCAATAGGACCTCATCATTGTGACCTCAGCAATAGGACCTCAGCAATAGGACCTCAGCAACAGGACCTCAGCAATAGGACCTCAGCAATAGGACCTCAGCATTGTGACCTCAGCAATAGGACATCAGCAATAGGACCTCAGCAATAGGACCTCAGCCATAGGACCTCAGCATTGTGACCTCAGCAATAGGACCTCAGCCATAGGACTTCAGCAATAGGACCTCATCATTGTGACCTCAGCAATAGGACCTCAGCAATAGGACCTCAGCAATAGGACCTCAGCAACAGGACCTCAGCAATAGGACCTCAGCAATAGGACCTCAGCATTGTGACCTCAGCAATAGGATATCAGCAATAGGACCTCAGCAATAGGACCTCAGCAATACGACCTCAGCACTTTGACCTCAGCAATAGGACCTCAGCAATTGGACCACAGCATTGTGACCTCAGCAATAGGACCTCAGCAATACGACCTCAGCAATAGGAACTCAGCATTGTGACCTCAGCAATTGCACCTCAGCATTGTGACCTCAGCAATAGGACCTCAGCAACAGGACCTCAGAAATAGGACCTCAGCAATAGGACCACAGCATTGTGACCTCAGCAATAGGACCTCAGGAATAGGACCTCAGCAGTAGGACCTCAGCAAAAGGACCTCAGCATTGTGACCTCAGCAATACGACCTCAGCAAAAGGACCTCAGCAATAGGACCTAAGCAATAGGACCTCAGCATGGTGACCTCAGCAAAAGAACCTCAGCATTGTGACCTCAGCATTGTGACCTCAGCAATAGGACCTCAGCAATAGCACCTCAGCAATAGGACCTAAGCATTGTGACCTCAGCAATAGGACCTCAGCAATAGGACCTCAGCATTGTGACCTCAGCAATACGACCTCAGCATTGTGACCTCAGCATTTTGACCTCAGGAATAGGACCTCAGGATTTTGAACTCAGCAATAGGACCTCAGCAATAGGACCTAAGCAATAGGACCTCAGCATTGTGACCTCAGCATCGTGACCTCAGCATTGTAACCTCAGCATTGTGACCTCAGCATTGTGACCTCAGCAATAGGACCTCAGCAATAGGACCTCAGCAATAGGACCTCAGCAATAGGACCTCAGCATTGTGACCTCTGCAATAGGACCTCAGCAATAGGACCTCAGCAATAGGACCTAAGCAATAGGACCTCAGAATTGTGACCTCAGCATTGTGACCTCAGCAAGAGGACCTCAGCAATAGGACCTGAGCATTGTGACCTCAGCAATAGGACCTCAGCAATAGGACCTCAGCATTGTGACCTCAGCAATAGGACCTCAGCCATAGGACTTCAGCAATAGGACCTCATCATTGTGACCTCAGCAATAGGACCTCAGCCATAGGACTTCAGCAATAGGACCTCATCATTGTGACCTCAGCAATAGGACCTCAGCAATAGGACCTCAGCAATAGGACCTCAGCAATAGGACCTCAGCATTGTGACCTCAGCAAAAGGGGCTCAGCAATAGAACCTCAGCAATAGGACCTCAGCATTGTGACCTCAGCAATAGGACCTCAGCCATAGGACTTCAGCAATAGGACCTCATCATTGTGACCTCAGCAATAAGACCTCAGCAATAGGACCTCAGAAATAGGACCACAGCAATAGGACCTCAACAATAGGACCTCAGCATTGTGACATAGCAATAGGGCCTCAGAAAAAGGACCTCATCATTGTGAACTCAGCAATAGGACCTCAGCATTGTGACCTCAGCAATAGGACCTCAGCAATAGGACCTCAGCATTGTGACCTTAGCATTGTGACCTCAGCAATAGGACCTCAGCATTTTGACCTCAGCAAAGAACCTCAGCAATAGGACCTTAGCATTGTGACCTCAGCAATAGAACCTCAGTAATAGGACCTCAGCATTGTGACCTCAGCAATAGGACCACAGCAATAGGACCTCAGCATTGTGACCTCAGCAATAGGACCTCAGCATTGTGACCTCAGAATTGTGACCTCAGCAATAGGACCTCAGCATTGTGACCCCAGAATTGTGACCTCAGCAATAAGACCTTAGCAATAGGACCTCAGCATTGTGACCTAAGCAATAGGACCTCAGCAATAGAACCTCACCATTGTGACCTCAGCATTAGGACCTCAGCATTCTGACCTCAGCATTGTGACCTCAGCAATAGGATCTCAGCAATAGGACCTCAGCAATAGGACCTCAGCCTTGTGACGTCAGCAAAAAGAGCTCAGCATTGTGACCTCAGCAATAGGACCTCAGCCATAGGACTTCAGCAATAGGACCTCATCATTGTGACCTCAGCAATAGGACCTCAGCAATAGGACCTCAGCAATAGGACCTCAGCAATAGGACCTCAGCAACAGGACCTCAGCAATAGGACCTCAGCATTGTGACCTCAGCAATAGGATATCAGCAATAGGACCTCAGCAATAGGACCTCAGCAATAGGACCTCAGCAATAGGACCTCAGCATTGTGACCTCAGCAATAGGACCTCAGCAATAGGACCTCAGCAATAGGACCTAAGCAATAGGACCTCAGAATTGTGACCTCAGCATTGTGACCTCAGCAAGAGGACCTCAGCAATAGGACCTGAGCATTCTGACCTCAGCAATAGGACCTCAGCAATAGGACCTCAGCATTGTGACCTCAGCAATAGGACCTCAGCCATAGGACTTCAGCAATAGGACCTCATCATTGTGACCTCAGCAATAGGACCTCAGCCATAGGACTTCAGCAATAGGACCTCATCATTGTGACCTCAGCAATAGGACCTCAGCAATAGGACCTCAGCAATAGGACCTCAGCAATAGGACCTCAGCATTGTGACCTCAGCAAAAGGGGCTCAGCAATAGAACCTCAGCAATAGGACCTCAGCATTGTGACCTCAGCAATAGGACCTCAGCCATAGGACTTCAGCAATAGGACCTCATCATTGTGACCTCAGCAATAAGACCTCAGCAATAGGACCTCAGAAATAGGACCACAGCAATAGGACCTCAACAATAGGACCTCAGCATTGTGACATAGCAATAGGGCTTCAGAAAAAGGACCTCATCATTGTGAACTCAGCAATAGGACCTCAGCATTGTGACCTCAGCAATAGGACCTCAGCAATAGGACCTCAGCATTGTGACCTTAGCATTGTGACCTCAGCAATAGGACCTCAGCATTTTGACCTCAGCAAAGGACCTCAGCAATAGGACCTTAGCATTGTGACCTCAGCAATAGAACCTCAGTAATAGGACCTCAGCATTGTGACCTCAGCAATAGGACCAGAGCAATAGGACCTCAGCATTGTGACCTCAGCAATAGGACCTCAGCATTGTGACCTCAGAATTGTGACCTCAGCAATAGGACCTCAGCATTGTGACCCCAGAATTGTGACCTCAGCAATAAGACCTTAGCAATAGGACCTCAGCATTGTGACCTCAGCATTGTGACCTAAGCAATAGGACCTCAGCAATAGAACCTCACCATTGTGACCTCAGCATTAGGACCTCAGCATTCTGACCTCAGCATTGTGACCTCAGCAATAGGACCTCAGCATTGTGACCTCAGCAAAAGGGGCTCAGCAATAGAACCTCAGCAATAGGACCTCAGCATTGTGACCTCAGCAATAGGACCTCAGCCATAGGACTTCAGCAATAGGACCTCATCATTGTGACCTCAGCAATAAGACCTCAGCAATAGGACCTCAGAAATAGGACCACAGCAATAGGACCTCAACAATAGGACCTCAGCATTGTGACATAGCAATAGGGCCTCAGAAAAAGGACCTCATCATAGTGAACTCAGCAATAGGACCTCAGCATTGTGACCTCAGCAATAGGACCTCAGCAATAGGACCTCAGCATTGTGACCTTAGCATTGTGACCTCAGCAATAGGACCTCAGCATTTTGACCTCAGCAAAGGACCTCAGCAATAGGACCTTAGCATTGTGACCTCAGCAATAGAACCTCAGTAATAGGACCTCAGCATTGTGACCTCAGAATTGTGACCTCAGCAATAGGACCTCAGCATTGTGACCCCAGAATTGTGACCTCAGCAATAAGACCTTAGCAATAGGACCTCAGCATTGTGACCTCAGCATTGTGACCTAAGCA
Source organism: Anas platyrhynchos (assembly GCF_047663525.1). Lineage (NCBI taxonomy): Eukaryota > Metazoa > Chordata > Aves > Anseriformes > Anatidae > Anas > Anas platyrhynchos. The sequence goes on from NC_092590.1 coordinate 1,295,094, forward strand.
ATAGGACCTCAGCAATAGAACCTCACCATTGTGACCTCAGCATTAGGACCTCAGCATTCTGACCTCAGCATTGTGACCTCAGCAATAGGATCTCAGCAATAGGACCTCAGCAATAGGACCTCAGCATTGTGACGTCAGCAAAAAGAGCTCAGCATTAGGACCTCAGCAATAGGACCTCAGCAATAGGACCTCAGCAATAGGACCTCAGCAATAGGACCTCAGCACTGTGACCTCAGCAATAGGACCTCAGCATTGTGACCTCAGGAATAGGACATCAGCAATAGGACCTCAGCAATAGGACCTCAGCAATAGGACCTCAGCAATAGGACCTCAGCATTGTGACCTCAGCATTGTGACCTCAGCAATAGGACCTCAGCATTGTGACCTCAGCCTTGTGACCTCAGCAATAGGACCTAAGCATTGTGACCTCAGCAATAGGACCTCAGCATTGTGATCTCAGCATTGTAACCTCAGCAATAGGACCTCAGCAATAGGACCTCAGAAACAGGACCTCAGCATTGTGACCTCAGCAATAGGACCTCAGCCATAGGACCTCAGAAATAGAACCTCAGCAAAAGGACCTCAGCAATAGCACCTCAGCAATAGCACCTCAGCAATAGGACCTCAGCATTGTGACCTCAGCAATACGATCTTAGCAATAACACCTCAGCAATAGGAGCTAACATTTGTGACCTCAGCAAAAGGACCTAAAAAGAGGACCTCAACATTGTGACCTCAGCATTGTGACCTCAGCAATAGGACGTCAGCAATAGGACCTCAGCATTGTGACCTCAGCATTGTGACCTCAGCAACAGGACCTCAGCAATAGGACCTCAGCGTTGTGACCTTAGCAATAGGACCTCAGCATTGTGACCTCAGCAATAGGACCTCAGAAATAGGACCTCAGAAGGGGATCTCAGCATTGTAACCTCAGCAATAGGACCTCAGCATTGTGACCTCAGCAATAGGACCTCAGCAATAAGACCTCAGCAATAGGGCCTCAGCAATAGGACCTCAGCATTCTGACCTCAGCAATAGGACCTCAGAAACACGACCTCAGCATAGGACCTCAGCAACACGACCTCAGCATAGGACCTCAGCAATAGGACCTCAGCAACAGGACCTCAGCATTGTGACCTCAGCAATAGGACCTCAGCAATAGGACCTCAGCAATAGGACCTTAGCAATAGGACGTCAGCAATAGGACCTCAGCAATAGGACCTCAGCAATAGGACCTCATCAATAGGACCTCATCAATAGGACCTCAGCATTGTGACCTCAGCAAAAGGACCTCAGCAACAGCACCTCAGAAATAGGACCTCAGCGATACGACCTCAGCAATAAGACCTCAGCATTGTTACATCAGCAATAGGACCTCAGCAATACGACCTCAGCATTGTGACTTCAGCAATAGGACCACAGCAATAGGACCTCAGCAATAGGACCTCAGCATTGTGACCTCCGCAATAGGACGTCAACATTGTGACCTCAGCAACAGGACCTCAGCAATAGGACCTCAGCATTGTGACCTCAGCAATAGGACCTCAGCAATAGGACCTCAGCAATAGGACCTCAGAAATAGGACCTCAGCATTGTGACCTCAGCAATAGGGCCTCAGCCAAAGGAGCTCAACATTTTGACCTCAGCAATAGGACCTCAGAATTGTGACCTCAGCATTGTGACCTCAGCAATAGGACCACAGGAATAGGACCTCAGCAATAGGACCTCAGCATTGTGACTTCAGCAATAGGACCACAGCAATACGACCTCAGCAATAGGACCTCAGCAATAGGACCTCAGCAATAGGACTTCAGCAATAGGACCTCAGCATTGTGACCTCAGCAATAGGACCTCAGAATTGTGACCTCAGCAATAGGGCCTCAGCAATAGGGCCTCTGCTTTGTGACCTCAGCATTGTGACCTCAGCAATAAGACCACAGCTATAGGACCTCAGCATTGTGACCTCAGCATTGCGACCTCAGCATTGTGACCTCAGCATTGTGACCTCAGCAATAGGACCTCAGAAATAGGACCACAGCAAAAGGACCTCAGCATTGTGACCTCAGCATTGTGACCTCAGCAATAGTACCTCAGCAATAGGACCTCAGCATTGTGTCCTCAGCAATAGGACCTCAGAAATAGAACCTCAGCAATAGGACCTCTGCATTGTGACCTCAGCAGTAGGACATCAGCATTGTGACCTCAGCATTTTGACCTCAGCAATAGCACCTCAGCATTGTGACCTCAGCAATAGGACCTCAGAAATAGGACCTCAGCAATAGGACCTCAGCATTGTGACCTCAGCAATAGCACGTCAGCAATAGGACCTCAGCATTGTGTCCTCAGCAATAGGACCTCAGAAATAGAACCTCAGCAATAGGACCTATGCATTGTGACCTCAGCAGTAGGACATCAGCATTGTGACCTCAGCATTTTGACCTCAGCAATAGCACCTCAGCATTGTGACCTCAGCAATAGGACCTCAGAAATAGGACCTCAGCAATAGGACCTCAGCATTGTGACCTCAGCAATAGGACCTCAGCAATAGGACCTCAGCAATAGGACCTCAGCATTGTGACCTCAGCAATAGGACCTCAGCAATAGGACCTCAGCAATAGGACCTCTGCATTGTGACCTCAGCATTGTGACCTCAGCATTGTGACCTCAGCATTGTGACCTCAGCAATAGCACCTCAGCATTGTGACCTCAGCAATAGGACCTCAGAAATAGGACCTCAGCAATAGGACCTCTGCATTGTGACCTCAGCATTGTGACCTCAGCATTGTGACCTCAGCATTTTGACCTCAGCAATAGCACCTCAGCATTGTGACCTCAGCAATAGGACCTCAGAAATAGGACCTCAGCAATAGGACCTCAGCATTGTGACCTCTGCAATAGGACCTCAGCAATAGGACCTCAGCAATAGGACCTCAGCATTGTGACCTCAGCAATAGGACCTCAGCATTGTGACCTCAGCATTGTGACCTCAAAAATAGGACCTCTGCAATAGGACCTCAGCAATAGGACCTCATCGTTGTGACCTCAGCAATAGGACCTCAGAAATAAGACCTCAGTAATAGGACATCAGCATTGTGACCTCAGCATTTTGACCTCAGAATTGTGACCTCAACATTGTGACCTCAGCAATAGGACCTCAGAAATAGGACCACAGCAAAAGGACCTCAGCATTGTGACCTCAGCATTGTGACCTCAGAAATAGGACCTCAGCAACAGGACCTCAGCATTGTGACCTCAGCAATAGGACCTCAGCATTGTGACCTCAGCATTGTGACCTCAGAATGAGGACCTCAGCATTGTGACCTCAGCATTGTGACCTCAGCAATAGGACCTCAGTATTGTGATCTCAGCAACAGGACCTCAGCATTGTGACCTCAGCAATAGGACCTCAGCAATAAGAACTCAGCATTGTGACCTCAGCAATGGGACCTTAGCAATAGAACCTCAGCAATAGGACCTCAGCAATATGACCTCAGCATTGTGACCTCAGGAATAGGGCCACAGCAATAGGACCTCATCTTTGTGACCTCAGCAATAGGACCTCCGCATTGTGACCTCAGCATTGTGACCTCAGCAATAGGACTTCAGCAATAGGACCTCAGCAATAGGACCTCAGCATTGTGACATCAGCAATAAGACCTCAGCATTGTGACCTCAGCAATAGGACCTATGCATTGTGACTTCAGCATTGTGACCTCAGCATTGTGACCTGAGCATTGTGACCTCAGCAATAGGACATCAGCAATAGGACCGCAGCAATCGTACCTCAGCAATAGGACCTCAGCATTGTGACCTCAGCAATAGGACCTCAGCATTGTGACCTTAGCATTGTGACCTCAGCAATAGGACCTCAGCATTGTGACCTCAGCAATAGGACCTCAGCAATAAGACCTCAGCAATAGGACCTCAGAATTGTGACCTCAGCAATAGGGCCTCAGCAATAGGACCTCTGCCTTGTGACCTCAGCAATAGGACCTCAGCATTGTGACCTCAGCATTGTGACTTCAGCAATCGTACCTCAGCAATAGTACCTCAGCAATAGGACCTCAGCATTGTGACCTCAGCATTGTGACCTCAGCAGTAAGACCACAGCTATAGGACCTCCGCATTGTGACCTCAGCATTGTGACCTCAGCATTGTGACCTCAGCATTGTGACCTCAGCAATAGGACCTCAGAAATAGGACCACAGCAAAAGGACCTCAGCATTGTGACCTCAGCATTGTGACCTCAGCAATAGGACCTCAGCAATAGTACCTCAGCAATAGGACCTCAGCATTGTGTCCTCAGCAATAGGACCTCAGCAATAGAACCTCAGCAATAGGACCTCTGCATTGTGACCTCAGCAGTAGGACATCAGCATTGTGACCTCAGCATTTTGACCTCAGCAATAGCACCTCAGCATTGTGACCTCAGCAATAGGACCTCAGAAATAGGACCTCAGCAATAGGACCTCAGCATTGTGACCTCAGCAATAGGACCTCAGCAATAGGACCTCAGCATTGTGACCTCAGCAATAGGACCTCAGCAATAGGACCTCAGCATTGTGACCTCAGCAATAGGACCTCAGCAATAGGACCTCAGCAATAGGACCTCAGCAATAGGACCTCAGCATTGTGACCTCAGCATTGTGACCTCAGCAATAGGACCTCAGCATTGTGACCTCAGCAATAGGACCTCTGCATTGTGACCTCAGCATTGTGACCTCAACAATAGGACCTCAGCAATAGGACCTCAGAAATAAGACCCCAGTAATAGGACATCAGCATTGTGACCTCAGCATTGTGACCTCAGAATTGTGACCTCTGCATTGTGACCTCAGCATTGTGACCTCAGAAATAGGAACTCAGCATTGTGACCTCAGCATTGTGACCTCAGCAATAAGACCGCAGCTATAGGACCTCAGCATTGTGACCTCAGCATTGTGACCTCAGCAATAGGACCTCAGAAATAGAAACTCAGCAACAGGACCTCAGCATTGTGACCTCAGCATTGTGACCTCAGCATTGTGACCTCAGCAATAAGACCACAGCTATAGGACCTCAGCATTGTGACCTCAGCATTGTGACCTCAGCAATAGGACCTCAGCAATAGGACCACAGCAAAAGGACCTCAGCATTGTGAGCTCAGCATTGTGACCTCAGCATTGTGACCTCAGCAATAGGACCTCAGCAATAGTACCTCAGCAATAGGACCTCAGCATTGTGTCCTCAGCAATAGGACCTCAGAAATAGAAACTCAGCAATAGGACCTCTGCATAGTGACCTCAGCAATAGGACATCAGCATTGTGACCTCAGCATTTTGACCTCAGCAATAGCACCTCAGCATTGTGACCTCAGGAATAGGACCTCAGAAATAGGACCTCAGCAATAGGACCTCAGCATTGTGACCTCAGCAATACGACCTCAGCATTGTGACCTCAGCAATAGGACCTCAGCAATAGGACCTCAGCATTGTGACCTCAGCAATAGGACCTCAGCAATAGGACCTCAGCAATAGGACCTCAGCAATAGGACCTCAGCATCGTGATCTCAGCATTGTGACCTTAGCAATAGGACCTCAGCAATAGGGCATCAGCAATAGGACCTCAGCAATAGGACCTCAGCATTTAGACCTCAGCAATAGAACCTCAGCAATAGGACCTCAGCAATAGGACCTCAGCATTGTGATCTTAGCATTGTGACCTCAGCAATAGGACCTCAGCATTGTGACCTCAGCAATAAGACCTCAGCATTGTGACCTCAGCAATAGGACCTCAGCAATAGGACCTAAGCATTGTGACCTCAGTAATAGGACCTCAGCAATAGGACCTCAGCAATAGGACCTCCGCATTGTGACCTCAGTACTAGGACCTCAGCAATAGGACCTCGGCAATAGAACCTCAGCAATAAGACCTCAGGAATAGGACCTCAGGAATAGGACCTCAGCATTGTGACCTCAGCAATAGCACGTCAGCAATAGGACCTCAGCATTGTGTCCTCAGCAATAGGACCTCAGAAATAGAACCTCAGCAATAGGACCTCTGCATTGTGACCTCAGCAGTAGGACATCAGCATTGTGACCTCAGCATTTTGACCTCAGCAATAGCACCTCAGCATTGTGACCTCAGCAATAGGACCTCAGAAATAGGACCTCAGCAATAGGACCTCAGCATTGTGACCTCAGCAATAGGACCTCAGCAATAGGACCTCAGCATTGTGACCTCAGCAATAGGACCTCAGCAATAGGACCTCAGCCATAGGACCTCAGCATTGTGACCTCAGCAATAGGACCTCAGCAATAGGACCTCAGAAATAGGACCTGTGCATTGTGACCTCAGCATTGTGACCTCAGCATTGTGACCTCAGCAATAGGACCTCAGCAATAGGACCTCAGCATTGTGACCTCAGCATTTTGACATCTGCATTGTGACCTCAGCATTGTGACCTCAACAATAGGACCTCAGCAATAGGACCTCAGCAATAGGACCTCATCGTTGTGACCTCAGCAATAGGACCTCAGAAATAAGACCTCAGTAATAGGACATCAGCATTGTGACCTCAGCATTTTGACCTCAGAATTGTGACCTCAACATTGTGACCTCAGCAATAGGACCTCAGAAATAGGACCACAGCAAAAGGACCTCAGCATTGTGACCTCAGCATTGTGACCTCAGAAATAGGACCTCAGCAACAGGACCTCAGCATTGTGACCTCAGCGATAGGACCTCAGCATTGTGACCTCAGCATTGTGACCTCAGCAATAGGACATCAGCAATAGGACCTCAGCATTGTGACCTCAGCATTGTGACCTCAGCAATAGGACATCAGCAATAGGACATCAGCAATAGGACCTCAGCATTGTGATCTCAGCAATAGGACCTCAGCATTGTGACCTCAGCAATAGGACCTCAGCAATAAGAACTCAGCATTGTGACCTCAGCAATGGGACCTTAGCAATAGAACCTCAGCAATAGGACCTCAGCAATAGAACCTCAGCAATAGGACCTCAGCAATATGACCTCTGCATTGTGACCTCATAAATAGGGCCACAGCAATAGGACCTCATCTTTGTGACCTCAGCAATAGGACCTCCGCATTGTGACCTCAGCATTGCGACCTCAGCAATAGGACTTCAGCAATAGGACCTCAGCAATAGGACCTCAGCATTGTGACATCAGCAATAAGACCTCAGCAATGTGACCTCAGCAATAGGACCTATGCATTGTGACCTCAGCATTGTGACCTCAGCATTGTGACCTGAGCATTGTGACCTCAGCAATAGGACATCAGCAATAGGACCGCAGCAATCGTACCTCAGCAATAGGACCTCAGCTTTGTGACCTCAGCAATAGGACCTCAGCATTGTGACCTCAGCATTGTGACCTCAGCAATAGGACCTCAGCACTGTGACCTTAGCAATAGGACCTCAGCAATAAGAACTCAGCAATAGGACCTCAGCATTGTGACATCAGCAATAGGACCTAAGCAATAGTACCTCAGCAGTAGGACCTCAGCATTTTGACCTGAGCAATAGGACCTCAGCATTGTGACCTCAGCATTGTGACCTCAGCATTGTGACCTCAGCAATAGGACCTCAGCATTGTGACCTCAGCAATAGGACCTCAGCAATAGGACCTCAGCAATAGGACCTCAGCATTGTGACCTCAGAATTGCGACCTCAGCAATAGGACCTCAGCAACAGGACCTCAGCATTGTGACCTCAGCATTGTGACCTCAGCATTGTGACCTGAGCATTGTGACCTCAGCAATAGGACCTCAGCAATAGGACCTCAGCAATAGGATATCAGCATTGCAACCCCAGCAATAGGACCTCAGCATTGTGACCTCAGCAATAGGACCTCAGCAATAGGACCTCAGGATTGTGACCGCAGCATTGTAACCTCAGCATTGTGACCTCAGAAACAGGACCTCAGCAATAGGACCTCAGCAATAGGACCTCAGCAAGAAGACCTCAACATTGTGACCTCAGCTATAGGACCTCAGCACTGTGACCTCAGCACTGTGACCTCAGCAATAGGACCTCAGCAATAGGACCTCAGCATTGTGACCTCAGCAATAGGACCTCAGAATTGTCACCTCAGCAATAGGGCCTCAGCAATAGGACCTCTGCTTTGTGACCTCAGCAATAGGACCTCAGCATGGTGACCTCAGAATTGTGCCTTCAGCAATAGGACCTCAGCAATAGTACCTCAGCAATAGGACCTCAGCATTGTGACCTCTGCATTGTGACCTCAATATTGTGACCTCAGCAATAAGACCACAGCTATAGGACCTCAGCATTGTGACCTCAGTATTAGGACCTCAGCAATAGGACCTCATCAATAGGACCTCAGCATTGTGACCTCAGCATTGTGGCCTCAGCAATAGGACCTCAGCGTTGTGACCTCAGCAATAGGACCTCAGCAATAAGACCTCAGCAGTAGGACCTTAGCATTGTGGCCTCAGCAATAGGACCTCAGAATTGTGACCTCTGCATTGTGACCTCTGCATTGTGACCTCAGCAATAGGACCTCAGCAATAGGACCTCACCAATAGGACCTCAGCAATAGGACCTCAGCAAGAGGATCTCAGCAATAGGACCTCAGCAAGAGGATCTCAGCAAGAGGACCTCAGCAATAGGACCTCAGCATTGTGACCTCAGCAATAGGACCTCTGCATTGTGACCTCAGCAATAAGACCTCAGCATTGTGACCTAAGCAATAGGACATCAGCATTTTGACCTCAGCAATAGGACCTCAGCAATAGGACCTCAGCATTGTGACCTCAGTAATAGGACCTCAGCAATAGGACCTCAGCAATAGGACCTCAGCAATAGGACCTCAGCATTGTGACCTCAGCAATAGGACCTCAGCATTGTGACCTCAGCATTGTGACCTCAGAAATAGGACCTCAGCAATAGGACCTCAGCATTGTGACCTCAGCATTGTGACCTCAGCAATAGGACCTCAGCAATAGGACCTCAGCAATAGGACTGCAGTAATAGGACCTCAGCAATTGTACCTAAGCAATAGGACCTCAGCATTGTGACCTCAGCATTGTGACCTCAGCAATAGGATTTCAGCAATAGGACCTCAGCAATAAGACCTCAGCCTTCTGACCTCAGCAATAGGACCTCAGCAATAGGACCTCAGCATCGTGATCTCAGAATTGTGACCTCTGCAATAGGACCTCAGCATTGTGACCTCAGCAACAGGACCTCAGCAATAGGACATCAGCATTGTGACCTCAGCAATAGGACCTCAGCATTGTGACCTCAGCAATAGGACCTCAGCAATAGGACCTCAGCAAAAGGACCTCAGAATTGTGACCTCAGCAATAGGACCTCAGCAATAGGACCTCATCATTGTGACCTCAGCAATAGGACCTCAGCAATAGGACCTCAGAACTGTGACCTCAGCAATAGGACCTCAGCCTTGCGACCTCAGCAATAGGACCTCAGCAATAGGACCTCAGCATCGTGATCTCAGCATTGTGACCTCAGCAATAGGACCTCAGCAATAGGACCTAAGCATTGTGACCTCAGCCTTGTGACCTCAACAATAGGACCTTCGAATTTGCACCTCAGCACTGTGACCTCAGCAATAGGACCTCAGCATTGTGACCTCAGCAATAAGACCTCAGCATTGTGACCTCAGCAATAGGACCTCAGCAATAGGACCTCAGCAATACGACCTCAGCAATACGACCTCAGCATTGTGACCTCAGCATTGTGACCTCAGTACTAGGACCTCAGCAATAGGACCTCAGCAATAGGACCTCAGCAATAGAACCTCAGCATTGTGACCTCAGCAATAGGACCTCAGCATTGTGACCTCAGCATTGTGACCTCAGAAATAGGACCTCAGCAATAGGACCTCAGCAATAAGACCTCAGCCTTGTGACCGCAGCAATAGGACCTCAGCAATAGGACCTCAGGAATACGACCTCAGCATTGTGACCTCAGCAATAGGACCTCAGCAATAGGACCTCAGCAATAGGACCTCAGCATTGTGACCTCAGCAATAGGACATCAGCAATAGGACCTCAGCATTTTGACCTCAGCATTGTGACCTCAGCAATAGGACGTCAGCATTTCGACCTCAGCAATAGGACCTCAGCAATAGGACCTCAGCAATAGGACCTCAGCTATAGGACCTCAGCTATAGGACCTCAGCTATGGGACCTCAGCATTGTGACCTCAGCAATAGGACCTCAGCAATAGGACCTCAGCTATAGGACCTCAGCTATAGGACCTCAGCACTGTGACCTCAGCAATAAGACCTCAGCAATAAGACCTCAGCAATAGGACCTCAGCAATAGAACCTCAGCATTGTGACCTCAGCAATAGGACCTCAGCATTGTGACATCAGCAATAAGACCTCAGCATTGTGACCTCAGCAATAGGACCTCAGCATTGTGACCTCAGCAATAGGACCTCAGCATTGTGACCTCAGCATTGTGACCTCAGGAATAGGACCTCAGCATTGTAACCTCAGCAATAGGACATCAGCAATAGGACCTCAGCATTGTGACCTCAGCATTGTGACCTCAGCAGTAGGACCTCAGCATTGTGACCTCAGCAATAAAACCTCAGCAATAAGACCTCAGCATTTTGACCTCAGCAATAGGACCTCAGCAATAGGACCTCAGCATTGTCACCTCAGAAATAGGACCTCAGCAATAGGACCTCAGCAATAGGACCTCAGCATTGTGACATCAGCAATAAGACCTCAGCATTGTGACCTCAGCAATAGGACTTCAGCATTGTGACCTCAGCAATAGGACCTCAGCATTGCGAACTCAGCATTGTGACCTCAGCAATAGGACCTCAGCAATAGGACCGCAGCAATCGTACCTCAGCAATAGGACCTCAGCATTGTGACCTCAGCATTGTGACCTCAACAATAGGACCTCAGCATTGTGACCTCAGCAATAGGACCTCAGCATTGTGACCTCAGCAATAGGACCACAGCAATAGAACCTCAGCATTGTGATATCAGCATTGTGACCTCAGCAATAGGACCTCAGCAATAGGACCTCAGCATTGTGACCTCAGCATTGTGACCTCAGCAACAGGACCTCAGCAATTGGACCTCAGCATTGTGACCTAAGCATTGTGACCTCAGCAATAGGACCTCAGCATTGTGACCTCAGCAATAGGACCTCAGGAATAAAACCTCAGCAGTAGGACCTCAGCATTGTGACCTCAGCAATAGGACCTCAGCAATAGAACCTCAGCATTGTGATATCAGCATTTTGACCTCAGCAATAGGACCTCAGCAATAGGACCTCAGAATTGTGACCTCAGCAATAGGACCTCAGCAATAGGACCTCAGCATTGTGACCTCAGCAATAGGACCTCAGCAATAGGACGTCAGCAAGAGGATCTCAGCAATAGGACCTCAGCATTGTGACCTCAGCAATAGGACCTCAGCAATAGTACCTCTGCATTGTGACCTCAGCAATAAGACCTCAGCATTGTGACCTCAGCAATAGGACATCAGCATTTTGACCTCAGTAATCGGACCTCAGCATTGTGACCTCAGTAATAGGACCTCAGCAATAGGACCTTAGCCTTGTGACCTCAGCAATAGGACCTCAGCATTGTGACCTCAGCAATAGGACCTCAGCATTGTGACCTCAGCATTGTGACCTCAGAAACAGGACCTCAGCATTGTGACCTCAGCATTGTGACCTCAGCAATAGGACCTCAGCAATAGGACCTCAGCAATAGGACTGCAGCAATAGGACCTCAGCAATCGTACCTCAGCAATAGGACCTCAGCATTGTGACCGCAGCATTGTGACCTCAGCATTAGGATTTCAGCAATAGGACCTCAGCAATAAGACCTCAGCCTTGTGACCTCAGCAATAGGACCTCAGCAATAGGACCTCAGCATCGTGATCTCAGAATTGTGACCTCAGCAATAGGACCTCAGCAATAGGACCTCAGCATTGAGACCTCAGAATTAGGACCTCAGCTATAGGACCTCAGCATTGTGACCTCAGCCTTGTGACCTCAGCATTAGGACCTCAGCAATAGGACCTCAGCATTGTGACCTCAGCAATAGGACCTCAGCATTGTGACCTCAGCAATAAGACCTCAGCATTGTGACCTCAGCAACAGGACCTCAGCAATAGGACCTCAGCATTGTCACCTCAGAAATAGGACCTCAGCAATAGGACCTCAGCAATAGGACCTCAGCATTGTGATATCAGCAATAAGACCTCAGCATTGTGACCTCAGCAATAGGACTTCAGCATTGTGACCTCAGCAATAGGACCTCAGCATTGCGAACTCAGCATTGTGACCTCAGCAATAGGACCTCAGCAATAGGACCGCAGCAATCGTACCTCATCAATAGGACCTCAGCATTGTGACCTCAGCATTGTGACCTCAACAATAGGACCTCAGCATTGTGACCTCAGCAATAGGACCTCAGCATTGTGACCTCAGCAATAGGACCTCAGCAATAGAACCTCAGCATTGTGATATCAGCATTGTGACCTCAGCAATAGGACCTCAGCAATAGGACCTCAGCATTGTGACCTCAGCATTGTGACCTCAGCAACAGGACCTCAGCAATAGGACCTCAGCATTGTGACCTCAGCACTAGGACCTCAGCATTGTGACCTCAGCAATAGGACCTCAGGAATAAAACCTCAGCAGTAGGACCTCAGCATTGTGACCTCAGCAATAGGACCTCAGCAATAGAACCTCAGCATTGTGATATCAGCATTTTGACCTCAGCAATAGGACCTCAGCAATAGGACCTCAGAATTGTGACCTCAGCAATAGGACCTCAGCAATAGGACCTCAGCATTGTGACCTCAGCAATAGGACCTCAGCAATAGGACGTCAGCAAGAGGATCTCAGCAATAGGACCTCAGCATTGTGACCTCAGCAATAGGACCTCAGCAATAGGACCTCTGCATTGTGACCTCAGCAATAAGACCTCAGCATTGTGACCTCAGCAATAGGACATCAGCATTTTGACCTCAGCAATCGGACCTCAGCAATAGGACCTCAGCATTGTGACCTCAGTAATAGGACCTCAGCAATAGGACCTCAGCAATAGGACCTCAGCAATAGGACCTCAGCATTGTGACCTCAGCAATAGGACCTCAGCATTGTGACCTCAGCATTGTGACCTCAGAAATAGGACCTCAGCATTGTGACCTCAGCATTGTGACCTCAGCAATAGGACCTCAGCAATAGGACCTCAGCAATAGGACTGCAGCAATAGGACCTCAGCAATCGTACCTCAGCAATAGGACCTCAGCATTGTGACCTCAGCATTGTGACCTCAGCAATAGGATTTCAGCAATAGGACCTCAGCAATAAGACCTCAGCCTTGTGACCTCAGCAATAGGACCTCAGCAATAGGACCTCAGCATCGTGATCTCAGAATTGTGACCTCAGCAATAGGACCTCAGCAATAGGACCTCAGCATTGAGACCTCAGCATTTTGACCTCAGCATTAGGACCTCAGCTATAGGACCTCAGCATTGTGACCTCAGCCTTGTGACCTCAGCAATAGGACCTCAGCATTGTGACCTCAGCAATAGGACCTCAGCAATAGGACCTCAGCATTGTGACCTCAGCAAGAAGACCTCAGCATTGTGACCTCAGCAACAGGACCTCAGCAATAGGACCTCAGCAATAGGACCTCAGCAATAGGACCTCAGCATTGTGACCTCAGTACTATGACCTCAGCAATAGGACCTCAGCAATAGGACCTCAGCATTTTGACCTCAGCAATAGGACCTCAGCATTGTGACCTCAGCATTGTGACCTCAGAAATAGGACCTCAGCAATAGGACCTCAGCAATAAGACCTCAGCATTGTGACCGCAGCAATAGGACCTCAGCAATAGGACCTCAGAAATAGGACCTAAGCATTGTGACCTCAGCAATAGGACCTCAGCATTGTGACCTCAGTAAAAGGACCTCAGCAATAGGACCTCAGCAATAGAACCTAAGCATTGTGACCTCAGCAATAGGACCTCAGCAATAGGACCTCAGCAAGAGGATCTCAGAATTTTGACCTCAGCATTGTGACCTCAGCAATAGGACCTCAGCAATACGACCTCAGCATTGTGACCTCAGCAATAGGACCTCAGCAATAGGACGTCAGCATTGTGACATCAGCAATAAGACCTCAGCATTGTGACCTCAGCATTGTGACCTCAGCAATAGGACCTCAGCAATAGGGCCTCAGCATTGTGACCTCAGCATTGTGACCTCAGGAATAGGACCTCAGGATTGTGACCTCAGCAATAGGACATCAGCAATAGGACCTCAGCATTGTGACCTCAGCTATAGGACCTCAGCAATAGAACCTCAGCATTGTCACCTCAGCAATAGGACCTCAGCAATAGGACCTCAGCAATAGGACCTCAGCATTGTAACATCAGCAATAAGACCTCAGCATTGTGACCTCAGCAATAGGACTTCAGCATTGTGACCTCAGCAATAGGACCTCAGCATCGCGACCTCAGCATTGTGACCTCAGCAATAGGACCTCAGCAATAGGACCGCAGCAATCGTACCTCAGCAATAGGACCTCAACATTGTGACCTCAGCAATAGGACCTCAGCATTGTGACCTCAGCAATAGGACCTCAGAAATAGAACCTCAGCATTGTGATATCAGCATTGTGACCTCAGCAATAGGACCTCAGCAATAGGACCTCAGCAATAGGACCTCAGCAAAAGGACCGCAGCAATCGTACCTCAGCAATAGGACCTCAGCATTGTGACCTCAGCAATAGGACATCAGCATTGTGACCTCAGCAATAGGACCTCAGCAATAGAACCTCAGCATTGTGACCTCAGCAATAGGACTTCAGCAATAGGACGTCAGCATTGTGACATCAGCAATAAGACCTCAGCATTGTGACCTCAGCAATAGGACCTCAGCATTGTGACCTCAGCAATAGGACCTCAGCTATAGGACCTCAGCAATAGGACCTCAGCATTGTGACTTCAGCATTGTTACCTCAGGATTAGGTCCTCAGCATTGTGACCTCAGCATTGTGACCTCAGCAATAGGACCTCAGCAATAGGACCGCAGCAATCGTACCTCAGCAATAGGACCTCAGCATTGTGACCTCAGCAAGAGGACCTCAGCATTGTGACCTCAGCAATAGGACGTCAGCAATAGAACCTCAGCATTGTGATATCAGCATTGTGACCTCAGCAATAGGACCTCAGCAATAGGACCTCAGCATTGTGACCTCAGCATTGTGACCTCAGCATTGTGACCTCAGCAATAGGACCTCAGCAATAGGACCTCAGCAATAGGACCTCAGCAATAGGACCGCAGCAATCGTACCTCAGCAATAGGACCTCAGCAGTAGGACCTCAGCATTGTGACCTCAGCAATAGGACGTCAGCAATAGAACCTCAGCATTGTGATATCAGCATTGTGACCTCAGCAATAGGACCTCAGCAATAGGACCTCAGCAATAGGACCTCAGCATTGTGATCTCAGTAATAGGACCTCAGAAATAGCACCTCAGCATTGTGACCTCAGCAATAGGACCTCAGCATTGTAACCTCTGCAATAAGACGTCAGCATTGTGACCTCAGCAATAGGACCTCAGCAATAGGACCTAAGCATTGTGACCTCAGTAATAGGACCTCAGCAATAGGACCTCAGCAATAGGACGTCAGCATTGTGACCTCAGTACTAGGACCTCAGCAATAGGACCTCAGCAATAGGACCTCAGATTTGTGACCTCAGCAATAGGACCTCAGCAATAGCACCTAAGCAATAGGACCTCAGAATTGTGACCTCAGCAATAGGACCTCAGCAATAGGACCTCAGCATTGTGACCTCAGCAATAGGACATCAGCATTGTGACCTCAGCATTTTGACCTCAGCAATAGCACCTCAGCATTGTGACCTCAGGAATAGGACCTCAGAAATAGGACCTCAGCAATAGGACCTCAGCATTGTGACTTCAGCAATAGGACCTCAGCAATAAGACCTCAGCTATAGGACCTCAGCAATAAGACCTCAGCAATAGGACCTCAGCAATAAGTCCTCAGCAATAGGATCTCAGCAATAGGACTTCAGCATTGTGACCTCAGCAATAGGACCTCAACATTGTGACCTCAGCATTGTGACCTCAGCATTGTGACCTCAGCATTGTGACCTCAGCAATAGGACCTCAGCAATAGGACCACAGCATTGTGACCTCAGCATTGTGACCTCAGCATTGTAACCTCAGCAATAGGACCTCAGCATTGTGACCTCAGCAATAGGACCTCAGCAATAGGATCTCAGCAATAGGACCTCAGAATTGTGACCTCAGCATTGTGACATCAGCAATAGGACCTCAGCATTGTGACCTCAGCAATAGGACGTCAGCATTGTGACCTCAGTAAAAGGACCTCAGCAATAAGACGTCAGCAATATGACCTCAGCATTGTGACATCAGTAGTAAGACCTCAGCATTGTGACCTCAGCAATAGGACCTCAGCATTGTGACCTCAGCTATAGGACCTCAGCAATAGGACCTCAGCATTGTGACCTCAGCATTGTGACCTCAGCATTGTGACCTCAGGAATAGGACCTCAGCATGGTGACCTCAGCATTGTGACCTCAGCAATAGGACCTCAGCAATACGAACTCAGCAATCGTACCTCAGCAATAGGACATCAGCATTGTGACCTCAGCAATAGGACATCAGCAATAGGACCTCAGCATTGTGACCTCAGCAATAGTGCCTCAGCAATAAGACCTCAGCATTGTGACCTCAGCAATAGAACCTCAGCAATAGAACCTCAGCATTGTGACCTCAGCAATAGGACCTCAGCAATAGGGCCTCAGCAATAGGGCCTCAGCAATAGGGCCTCAGCAATAGGGCCTCATCTTTGTGACCTCAGCAATAGGACCTCAGCAATAGGACCTCCGCATTGTGACCTCAGCATTGTGACCTCAGCAATAGGACTTCAGAAATAGGACCTCAGCAATAGGACCACAGCATTGTGAACTCAGTATTAGGACCTCAGCAATAGGACCTCAGCAATAGGACCTCAGCATTGTGACCTCAGTAATCGGACCTCAGCATTGTGACCTCAGGAATAGGACCTCAGCATTGTGACCTCAGCAATAAGACCTCAGTAGTAGGACCTCAGCATTGTGAACTCAGTATTAGGACCTCAGCAATAGGACCTCAGCAATAGGACCTCAGCATTGTGACCTCAGCATTGTGACCTCAGCATTGTGACCTCAGCAATAGGACCTCAGCAATAAGACCTCAGCAGTATGACCTCAGCAATAGGACCTCAGCAATAGGACCTCAGCATTGTGACCTCAGCATTGTGACCTCAGCATTGTGACCTCAGCAATAGCACCTCAGCATTGTGTCCTCAGCAATAGGACCTCAGCAATATGATCTCAGCAATAGGACCTCAGAATTGTGACCTCAGCATTGTGACCTCAGGAATAGGACCTCAGCAATATGAACTCAGCAGTCGTACCTCAGCTATAGGACATCAGCATTGTGACCTCAGCAATAGGACATCAGCAATATGACCTCAGCATTGTGACCTCAGCAATATTGCCTCAGCAATAAGACCTCAGCATTGTGACCTCAGCATTGTGACCTCAGCAATAGGACGTCAGCATTGTGACCTCAGTAAAAGGATTTCAGCAATAAGACGTCAGTAATAGGACCTCAGCATTGTGACATCAGCAATAAGACCACAGCATTGTGACCTCAGCAATAGGACCTCAGCAATAGGACCTCAGCAATAGGACCTCAGCATTGTGACCTCAGCATTGTGACCTCAGGAATAGGACCTCAGCATTGTGACCTCAGCAATAGGACCTCAGCAATAGGACCTCAGCAATGGGACCGCAGCAATAGGACTTCAGCAATAGGGCCTCAGCAATAGGGCCTCAGCAATAGGGCCTCAGCAATAGGGCCTCATCTTTGTGACCTCAGCAATAGGACCTCAGCAATAGGACCTCCGCATTGTGACCTCAGCATTGTGACCTCAGCAATAGGACCTCAGCAATACGAACTCAGCAGTCGTACCTCAGATATAGGACATCAGCATTGTGACCTCAGCAATAGGACATCAGCAATATGACCTCAGCATTGTGACCTCAGCAATAGTGCCTCAGAAATAAGACCTCAGCATTGTGACCTCAGCAATAGGACCTCAGCAATAGGACCTCAGCAATAGGACCTCAGCAATAGGGCCTCAGCAATAGGGCCTCAGCAATAGGGCCTCATCTTTGTGACCTCAGCAATAGGACCTCAGCAATAGGACCTCCGCATTGTGACCTCAGCATTGTGACCTCAGCAATAGGACTTCAGCAATAGGACCTCAGCAATAGGACCTCAGCATTGTGAACTCAGTATTAGGACCTCACCAATAGGACCTCAGCAAGAGGATCTCAGCAATAGGACCTCAGCAATAGGACCTCAGCAATAGGAACTCCGCATTGTGACCTCAGCATTGTGACCTCAGCAATAGGACTTCAGCAATAGGACCTCATCAATAGGACCTCAGCATTGTGACCTCAGCAATAGGACCTCACCAATAGGACCTCAGCAAGAGGATCTCAGCAATAGGACCTCAGCAATAGGACCTCAGCAATAGGATCTCAGCATTGTGACCTCAGCATTGTGACCTCAGCAATAGGACCTCAGCATTGTGACCTCAGCAATAGGACCTCAGCAATAAGTCCTCAGCAGTAGGACCTCAGCATTGTGGCCTCAGTAATAGGACCTCAGCAATAGGACCTCAGCAATAGGACCTCAGAATTGTGACCTCTGCATTGTGACCTCAGCAATAGGACCTCAGCAATAGGACCTCAGCATTGTGATCTCAGCAATAGGACCTCACCAATAGGACCTCAGCAAGAGGATCTCAGCAATAGGACCTCAGCAATAGGACCTCAGCAATAGGATCTCAGCATTGTGACCTCAGCATTGTGACCTCAGCAATAGGACCTCAGCATTGTGACCTCAGCATTGTGACCTCAGCAATAGGACCTCAGCATTTTGACCTCAGCAATAGGACCTCAGCAATAGGACCTCAGCATTGTGACCTCAGTAATAGGACCTCAGCAATAGGACCTCAGCAATAGGACCTCAGCATTTTGACCTCAGCAATAGGACCTCAGCATTGTGACCTCAGCATTGTCACCTCAGCAATAGGACCTCAACAATAGGAGCTCAGCAGTAGGACCGCAGCAATAGGACCTCAGCAATCGGACCTCAGCATTGTGACGTCAGCAATAGGATTTCAGCAATAGGACCTCAGGAATAAGACCTCAGCCTTGTGACCTCAGCAATAGGACCTCAGCAATAGGACCTCAGCATCGTGATCTCAGAATTGTAACCTCTGCAGTAGGACCTCAGCAATAGGACCTCAGCAACAGGACCTCAGCATTGTGACCTCAGCAACAGGACCTCAGCAATAGGACATCAGCAATAGGACCTCAGCAATAGGACCTCAGCATTGTGACCTCAGCAATCGGACCTCAGCATTGTGACCTAGCATTGTGACCTCAGCAATAGGACCTCAGCAATACGACCTCAGCAATAGGACCTCAGCAATAGGACCTCAGAATTGTGACCTCAGCAATAGGACCTCAGCAATAGGACCTCATCATTGTGACCTCAGCAATAGGACCTCATCATTGTGACCTCAGCAATAGGACCTCAGCAATAGGACCTCAGAACTGTGACCTCTGCATTGTGACCTCAGCAATAGGACCTCAGCCTTGCGACCTCAGCAATAGGACCTCAGCATCGTGATCTCAGCATTGTGACCTCAGCAATAGGACCTCAGCAATAGGACCTCAGCATTTAGACCTCAGCAATAGGACCTCAGCAATAGGACCTCAGCATTGTGACCTCAGCAATAGGACCTCAGAAATAGCACCTCAGCATTGTGACCTCCGCAATAGGACCTCAGAAATAGGACCTCAGCATTGTGACCTCTGCATTGTGACCTCGGCATTGTGACCTCGGCAATAGGACCTCAGCATTGTGACATCAGCAATAGGACCTGAGCAATAGGACCTGAGCAATAGGACCTCAGCATTTTGACCTCAGCAATAGGACCTCAGCAATAGGACCTCAGCATTGTGACCTCAGAAATAGGACATCAGCAATAGGACCTCAGCATTGTGACATCAGCATTTTGACCTCAGCAATAGGACCTCAGCAATAGGACCTCAGAAATAAGACCTCAGCAATAGGACCTCAGCAATAAGACCTCAGCAATAGGACTTCAGCATTGTGACCTCAGCAATAGGACCTCAGCATTGTGACCTAAGCAATAGGACCTCAGCATTGTGACCTCAGCAATAGGACCTCAGCAATACGAACTCAGCAATAGTACCTCAGCAATAGGACATCAGCATTGTGACCTCAGCAATAGGACATCAGCAATAGGACCTCAGCATTGTGACCTCAGCAATAGTGCCTCAGCAATAAGACCTCAGCATTGTGACCTCAGCAATAGGACCTCAGCAATAGGACCTCAGCAATAGGACCTCAGCAATAGGACCTCATCAACAGGGCCTCAGCAATAGGGCCTCAGCAATAGGGCCTCATCTTTGTGACCTCAGCAATAGGACCTCAGCAATAGGACCTCAGCAATAGGACCTCCACATTGTGACCTCAGCATTGTAACCTCAGCAATAGGACTTCAGAAATAGGACCTCAGCAATTGGACCACAGCATTGTGAACTCAGTATTAGGACCTCAGCAATAGGACCTCAGCAATAGGACCTCAGCATTGTGACCTCAGCATTGTGACCTCAGCAATAGGACCTCAGCATTGTGACCTCAGCAGTAGGACCTCAGCAATAAGACCTCAGCAGTAGGACCTCAGCAATAGGACCTCAGCAATAGGACCTCAGCAATGTGACCTCAGCATTGTGACCTCAGCATTGTGACCTCAGCAATAGGACCTCAGCATTGTGACCTCAGCAATAGGACCTCAGCAATATGATCTCAGCAATAGGACCTCAGAATTGTGACCTCAGCATTGTGACCTCAGCCATAGGACCTCAGCAATAGGACCTCAGCAATAGGACCTCAGCAATAGGACGTCAGCATTGTGACCTCAGTAAAAGGATTTCAGCAATAAGACGTCAGCAATAGGACCTCAGCATTGTGACATCAGCAATAAGACCTCAGCATTGTGACCTCAGCAATACGACCTCCGCAATAGGACCTCAGCAATAGGACCTCAGCATTGTGACCTCAGCCTTGTGACCTCAACAATAAGACCTCAGAATTTGCACCTCAGCATTGTGACCTCAGCAATAGGACCTCAGCATTGTGACCTCAGCAATAAGACCTCAGCATTGTGACCTCAGCAATAGGACCTCAGCAATAGGACCTCAGCAATAGGACCTCAGCAATACGACCTCAGCATTGTGACCTCAGCATTGTGACCTCAGTACTAGGACCTCAGCAATAGGACCTCAGCAATAGAACCTCAGCATTGTGACCTCAGCAATAGGACCTCAGCATTGTGACCTCAGCATTGTGACCTCAGAAATAGGACCTCAGCAATAGGACCTCAGCAATAAGACCTCAGCCTTGTGACCGCAGCAATAGGATCTCAGCAATAGGACATCAGGAATAGGACCTCAGCATTGTGACCTCAGCAATAGGACCTCAGCAATAGGACCTCAGCAATAGGACCTCAGCAATAGTACCTCAGCATTGTGACCTCAGCAATAGGACATCAGCAACAGGACCTCAGCATTTTGACCTCAGCATTGTGACCTCAGCAATAGGACGTCAGCATTTCGACCTCAGCAATAGGACCTCAGCAATAGGACCTCAGCAATAGGACCTCAGCTATAGGACCTCAGCTATAGGACCTCAGCTATGGGACCTCAGCTATGGGACCTCAGCAATAGGACCTCAGCAATAGGACCTCAGCTATAGGACCTCAGCTATAGGACCTCAGCACTGTGACCTCAGCAATAAGACCTCAGCATTGTGACCTCAGCAATAGGACCTCAGCATTGTGACATCAGCAATAAGACCTCAGCATTGTGACCTCAGCAATAGGACCTCAGCATTGTGACCTCAGCAATAGGACCTCAGCATTGTGACCTCAGCATTGTGACCTCAGGAATAGGACCTCAGCATTGTAACCTCAGCAATAGGACATCAGCAATAGGACCTCAGCATTGTGACCTCAGCATTGTGACCTCAGCAGTAGGACCTCAGCATTGTGACCTCAGCAATAAAACCTCAGCAATAAGACCTCAGCATTTTGACCTCAGCAATAGGACATCAGCAATAGGACCTCAGCATTCTCACCTCAGAAATAGGAACTCAGCAATAGGACCTCAGCAATAGGACCTCAGCATTGTGACATCAGCAATAAGACCTCAGCATTGTGACCTCAGCAATAGGACTTCAGCATTGTGACCTCAGCAATAGGACCTCAGCATTGCGAACTCAGCATTGTGACCTCAGCAATAGGACCTCAGCAATAGGACCGCAGCAATCGTACCTCAGCAATAGGACCTCAGCATTGTGACCTCAGCATTGTGACCTCAACAATAGGACCTCAGCATTGTGACCTCAGCAATAGGACCTCAGCATTGTGACCTCAGGAATAGGACCTCAGCAATAGAACCTCAGCATTGTGATATCAGCATTGTGACCTCAGCAATAGGACCTCAGCAATAGGACCTCAGCATTGTGACCTCAGCATTGTGACCTCAGCAATAGGACCTCAGCAATAGGACCTCAGCATTGTGACCTCAGCAATAGGACCTCAGGAATAAAACCTCAGCAGTAGGACCTCAGCATTGTGACCTCAGCAATAGGACCTCAGCAATAGAACCTCAGCATTGTGATATCAGCATTTTGACCTCAGCAATAGGACCTTAGCAATAGGACCTCAGAATTGTGACCTCTGCATTGTGACCTCAGCAATAGGACCTCAGCAATAGGACCTCAGCATTGTGACCTCAGCAATAGGACCTCAGCAATAGGACGTCAGCAAGAGGATTTCAGCAATAGGACCTCAGCATTGTGACCTCAGCAATAGGACCTCAGCAATAGGACCTCTGCATTGTGACCTCAGCAATAAGACCTCAGCATTGTGACCTCAGCAATAGGACATCAGCATTTTGACCTCAGCAATAGGACCTCAGCAATAGGACCTCAGCATTGTGACCTCAGTAATAGGACCTCAGCAATAGGACCTCAGCAATAGGACCTCAGCATTGTGACCTCAGCAATAGGACCTCAGCAATAGGACCTCAGCATTGTGACCTCAGCAATAGGACCTCAGCATTGTGACCTCAGCATTGTGACCTCAGCATTGTGACCTCAGTACTATGACCTCAGCAATAGGACCTCAGCAATAGAACCTCAGCATTTTGACCTCAGCAATAGGACCTCAGCATTGTGACCTCAGCATTGTGACCTCAGAAATAGGACCTCAGCAATAGGACCTCAGCAATAAGACCTCAGCATTGTGACCGCAGCAATAGGACCTCAGCAATAGGACCTCAGCAATAGGACCTCAGCAATAGGACCTCAGCATTGTGACCTCAGGAATAGGACCTCAGCATTGTGACCTCAGCAATAGGACATCAACAATAGGGCCTCAGCATTGTGACCTCAGCATTGTGACCTCAGTACTAGGACCTCAGCAATAGGACCTCACCAAGAGGATCTCAGAATTTTGACCTCAGCATTGTGACCTCAGAAATAGGACCTCAGCAATACGACCTCAGCATTGTGACCTCAGCAATAGGACCTCAGCAATAGGACGTCAGCATTGTGACATCAGCAATAAGACCTCAGCATTGTGACCTCAGCATTGTGACCTCAGCAATAGGACCTCAGCAATAGGGCCTCAGCATTGTGACCTCAGCATTGTGACCTCAGGAATAGGACCTCAGGATTGTGACCTCAGCAATAGGACATCAGCAATAGGACCTCAGCATTGTGACCTCAGCAATAGGACCTCAGCAATAGAACCTCAGCATTGTCACCTCAGCAATAAGACCTCAGCAATAGGACCTCAGCAATAGGACCTCAGCATTGTAACATCAGCAATAAGACCTCAGCATTGTGACCTCAGCAATAGGACTTCAGCATTGTGACCTCAGCAATAGGACCTCAGCATCGCGACCTCAGCATTGTGACCTCAGCAATAGGACCTCAGCAATAGGACCGCAGCAATCGTACCTCAGCAATAGGACCTCAACATTGTGACCTCAGCAATAGGACCTCAGCATTGTGACCTCAGCAATAGGACCTCAGCAATAGAACCTCAGCATTGTGATATCAGCATTGTGACCTCAGCAATAGGACCTCAGCAATAGGACCTCAGCAATAGGACCTCAGCAAAAGGACCGCAGCAATCGTACCTCAGCAATAGGACCTCAGCATTGTGACCTCAGCAATAGGACATCAGCATTGTGACCTCAGCAATAGGACCTCAGCAATAGAACCTCAGCATTGTGACCTCAGCAATAGGACTTCAGCAATAGGACGTCAGCATTGTGACATCAGCAATAAGACCTCAGCATTGTGACCTCAGCAATAGGACCTCAGCATTGTGACCTCAGCAATAGGACCTCAGCTATAGGACCTCAGCAATAGGACCTCAGCATTGTGACTTCAGCATTGTTACCTCAGGATTAGGTCCTCAGCATTGTGACCTCAGCATTGTGACCTCAGCAATAGGACCTCAGCAATAGGACCGCAGCAATCGTACCTCAGCAATAGGACCTCAGCATTGTGACCTCAGCAAGAGGACCTCAGCATTGTGACCTCAGCAATAGGACGTCAGCAATAGAACCTCAGCATTGTGATATCAGCATTGTGACCTCAGCAATAGGACCTCAGCAATAGGACCTCAGCATTGTGACCTCAGCATTGTGACCTCAGCAATAGGACCTCAGCAATAGGACCTCAGCAATAGGACCTCAGCAATAGGACCGCAGCAATCGTACCTCAGCATTGTGACCTCAGCAATAGGACCTCAGCAATAGGACCTCAGCAATAGGACCTCAGCAATAGGACCTCAGCATTGTGATCTCAGTAATAGGACCTCAGAAATAGCACCTCAGCATTGTGACCTCAGCAATAGGACCTCAGCATTGTGACCTCTGCAATAAGACGTCAGCATTGTGACCTCAGCAATAGGACCTCAGCAATAGGACCTAAGCATTGTGACCTCAGTAATAGGACCTCAGCAATAGGACCTCAGCAATAGGACGTCAGCATTGTGACCTCAGTACTAGGACCTCAGCAATAGGACCTCAGCAATAGGACCTCAGATTTGTGACCTCAGCAATAGGACCTCAGCAATAGCACCTAAGCAATAGGACCTCAGAATTGTGACCTCAGCAATAGGACCTCAGCAATAGGACCTCAGCATTGTGACCTCAGCAATAGGACATCAGCATTGTGACCTCAGCATTTTGACCTCAGCAATAGCACCTCAGCATTGTGACCTCAGGAATAGGACCTCAGAAATAGGACCTCAGCAATAGGACCTCAGCATTGTGACTTCAGCAATAGGACCTCAGCAATAAGACCTCAGCTATAGGACCTCAGCAATAAGACCTCAGCAATAGGACCTCAGCAATAAGTCCTCAGCAATAGGATCTCAGCAATAGGACTTCAGCATTGTGACCTCAGCAATAGGACCTCAACATTGTGACCTCAGCATTGTGACCTCAGCATTGTGACCTCAGCATTGTGACCTCAGCAATAGGACCTCAGCAATAGGACCACAGCATTGTGACCTCAGCATTGTGACCTCAGCATTGTAACCTCAGCAATAGGACCTCAGCATTGTGACCTCAGCAATAGGACCTCAGCAATAGGATCTCAGCAATAGGACCTCAGAATTGTGACCTCAGCATTGTGACATCAGCAATAGGACCTCAGCAATAGGACCTCAGCAATAGGACGTCAGCATTGTGACCTCAGTAAAAGGACCTCAGCAATAAGACGTCAGCAATATGACCTCAGCATTGTGACATCAGTAGTAAGACCTCAGCATTGTGACCTCAGCAATAGGACCTCAGCATTGTGACCTCAGCAATAGGACCTCAGCAATAGGACCTCAGCATTGTGACCTCAGCATTGTGACCTCAGCATTGTGACCTCAGGAATAGGACCTCAGCATGGTGACCTCAGCATTGTGACCTCAGCAATAGGACCTCAGCAATACGAACTCAGCAATCGTACCTCAGCAATAGGACATCAGCATTGTGACCTCAGCAATAGGACATCAGCAATAGGACCTCAGCATTGTCACCTCAGCAATAGTGCCTCAGCAATAAGACCTCAGCATTGTGACCTCAGCAATAGGACCTCAGCAATAGAACCTCAGCATTGTGACCTCAGCAATAGGACCTCAGCAATAGGGCCTCAGCAATAGGGCCTCAGCAATAGGGCCTCAGCAATAGGGCCTCATCTTTGTGACCTCAGCAATAGGACCTCAGCAATAGGACCTCCGCATTGTGACCTCAGCATTGTGACCTCAGCAATAGGACTTCAGAAATAGGACCTCAGCAATAGGACCACAGCATTGTGAACTCAGTATTAGGACCTCAGCAATAGGACCTCAGCAATAGGACCTCAGCATTGTGACCTCAGCATTGTGACCTCAGCATTGTGACCTCAGGAATAGGACCTCAGCATTGTGACCTCAGCAATAAGACCTCAGTAGTAGGACCTCAGCATTGTGAACTCAGTATTAGGACCTCAGCAATAGGACCTCAGCAATAGGACCTCAGCATTGTGACCTCAGCATTGTGACCTCAGCATTGTGACCTCAGCAATAGGACCTCAGCAATAAGACCTCAGCAGTAGGACCTCAGCAATAGGACCTCAGCAATAGGACCTCAGCATTGTGACCTCAGCATTGTGACCTCAGCATTGTGACCTCAGCAATAGCACCTCAGCATTGTGTCCTCAGCAATAGGACCTCAGCAATATGATCTCAGCAATAGGACCTCAGAATTGTGACCTCAGCATTGTGACCTCAGGAATAGGACCTCAGCAATATGAACTCAGCAGTCGTACCTCAGCTATAGGACATCAGCATTGTTACCTCAGCAATAGGACATCAGCAATATGACCTCAGCATTGTGACCTCAGCAATATTGCCTCAGCAATAAGACCTCAGCATTGTGACCTCAGCATTGTGACCTCAGCAATAGGACGTCAGCATTGTGACCTCAGTAAAAGGACCTCAGCAATAAGACGTCAGTAATAGGACCTCAGCATTGTGACATCAGCAATAAGACCACAGCATTGTGACCTCAGCAATAGGACCTCAGCAATAGGACCTCAGCAATAGGACCTCAGCATTGTGACCTCAGCATTGTGACCTCAGGAATAGGACCTCAGCATTGTGACCTCAGCAATAGGACCTCAGCAATAGGACCTCAGCAATGGGACCGCAGCAATAGGACTTCAGCAATAGGGCCTCAGCAATAGGGCCTCAGCAATAGGGCCTCAGCAATAGGGCCTCAGCAATAGGGCCTCAGCAATAGGGCCTCAGCAATAGGGCCTCATCTTTGTGACCTCAGCAATAGGACCTCAGCAATAGGACCTCCGCATTGTGACCTCAGCATTGTGACCTCAGCAATAGGACCTCAGCAATACGAACTCAGCAGTCGTACCTCAGCTATAGGACATCAGCATTGTGACCTCAGCAATAGGACATCAGCAATATGACCTCAGCATTGTGACCTCAGCAATAGTGCCTCAGAAATAAGACCTCAGCATTGTGACCTCAGCAATAGGACCTCAGCAATAGGACCTCAGCAATAGGACCTCAGCAATAGGACCTCAGCAATAGGGCCTCAGCAATAGGGCCTCAGCAATAGGACTTCAGCAATAGGACCTCAGCAATAGGACCTCAGCATTGTGAACTCAGTATTAGGACCTCAGCAATAGGACCTCATCAATAGGACCTCAGCATTGTGACCTCAGCAATAGGACCTCACCAATAGGACCTCAGCAAGAGGATCTCAGCAATAGGACCTCAGCAATAGGACCTCAGCAATAGGATCTCAGCATTGTGACCTCAGCATTGTGACCTCAGCAATAGGACCTCAGCATTGTGACCTCAGCAATAGGACCTCAGCAATAAGTCCTCAGCAGTAGGACCTCAGCATTGTGGCCTCAGTAATAGGACCTCAGCAATAGGACCTCAGCAATAGGACCTCAGCAATAGGACCTCAGAATTGTGACCTCTGCATTGTGACCTCAGCAATAGGACCTCAGCAATAGGACCTCAGCATTGTGATCTCAGCAATAGGATCTCACCAATAGGACCTCAGCAAGAGGATCTCAGCAATAGGACCTCAGCAATAGGACCTCAGCAATAGGATCTCAGCATTGTGACCTCAGCATTGTGACCTCAGCAATAGGACCTCAGCATTGTGACCTCAGCATTGTGACCTCAGCAATAGGACCTCAGCATTTTGACCTCAGCAATAGGACCTCAGCAATAGGACCTCAGCATTGTGACCTCAGTAATAGGACCTCAGCAATAGGACCTCAGCAATAGGACCTCAGCATTTTGACCTCAGCAATATGACCTCAGCATTGTGACCTCAGCATTGTCACCTCAGCAATAGGACCTCAACAATAGGAGCTCAGCAGTAGGACCGCAGCAGTAGGACCTCAGCAATCGGACCTCAGCATTGTGACGTCAGCAATAGGATTTCAGCAATAGGACCTCAGGAATAAGACCTCAGCCTTGTGACCTCAGCAATAGGACCTCAGCAATAGGACCTCAGCATCGTGATCTCAGAATTGTAACCTCTGCAGTAGGACCTCAGCAATAGGACCTCAGCAACAGGACCTCAGCATTGTGACCTCAGCAACAGGACCTCAGCAATAGGACATCAGCAATAGGACCTCAGCAATAGGACCTCAGCATTGTGACCTCAGCAATCGGACCTCAGCATTGTGACCTAGCATTGTGACCTCAGCAATAGGACCTCAGCAATACGACCTCAGCAATAGGACCTCAGCAATAGGACCTCAGAATTGTGACCTCAGCAATAGGACCTCAGCAATAGGACCTCATCATTGTGACCTCAGCAATAGGACCTCATCATTGTGACCTCAGCAATAGGACCTCAGCAATAGGACCTCAGAACTGTGACCTCTGCATTGTGACCTCAGCAATAGGACCTCAGCCTTGCGACCTCAGCAATAGGACCTCAGCATCGTGATCTCAGCATTGTGACCTCAGCAATAGGACCTCAGCAATAGGACCTCAGCATTTAGACCTCAGCAATAGGACCTCAGCAATAGGACCTCAGCATTGTGACCTCAGCAATAGGACCTCAGAAATAGCACCTCAGCATTGTGACCTCCGCAATAGGACCTCAGAAATAGGACCTCAGCATTGTGACCTCCGCAATAGGACCTCCGCAATAAGACCTCCGCAATAGGACATCAGCAATAGGACCTCAGCATTTAGACCTCAGCAATAGCACCTAAGCAATAGGACCTCAGAATTGTGACCTCAGCAATAGGACCTCAGCAATAGGACCTCAGCATTGTGACCTCAGCAATAGGTCCTCAGAAATAGGACCTCAGCATTGTGACCTCTGCATTGTGACCTCGGCATTGTGACCTCGGCAATAGGACCTCAGCATTGTGACATCAGCAATAGGACCTGAGCAATAGGACCTGAGCAATAGGACCTCAGCATTTTGACCTCAGCAATAGGACCTCAGCAATAGGACCTCAGCATTGTGACCTCAGAAATAGGACATCAGCAATAGGACCTCAGCATTGTGACATCAGCATTTTGACCTCAGCAATAGGACCTCAGCAATAGGACCTCAGAAATAAGACCTCAGCAATAGGACCTCAGCAATAAGACCTCAGCAATAGGACTTCAGCATTGTGACCTCAGCAATAGGACCTCAGCATTGTGACCTAAGCAATAGGACCTCAGCATTGTGACCTCAGCAATAGGACCTCAGCAATACGAACTCAGCAATAGTACCTCAGCAATAGGACATCAGCATTGTGACCTCAGCAATAGGACATCAGCAATAGGACCTCAGCATTGTGACCTCAGCAATAGTGCCTCAGCAATAAGACCTCAGCATTGTGACCTCAGCAATAGGACCTCAGCAATAGGACCTCAGCAATAGGACCTCATCAACAGGGCCTCAGCAATAGGGCCTCAGCAATAGGGCCTCAGCAATAGGGCCTCATCTTTGTGACCTCAGCAATAGGACCTCAGCAATAGGACCTCAGCAATAGGACCTCCACATTGTGACCTCAGCATTGTGACCTCAGCAATAGGACTTCAGAAATAGGACCTCAGCAATTGGACCACAGCATTGTGAACTCAGTATTAGGACCTCAGCAATAGGACCTCAGCAATAGGACCTCAGCATTGTGGCCTCAGCATTGTGACCTCAGCAATAGGACCTCAGCATTGTGACCTCAGCAGTAGGACCTCAGCAATAAGACCTCAGCAGTAGGACCTCAGCAATAGGACCTCAGCAATAGGACCTCAGCAATGTGACCTCAGCATTGTGACCTCAGCATTGTGACCTCAGCAATAGGACCTCAGCATTGTGACCTCAGCAATAGGACCTCAGCAATATGATCTCAGCAATAGGACCTCAGAATTGTGACCTTAGCATTGTGACCTCAGCCATAGGACCTCAGCAATAGGACCTCAGCAATAGGACCTCAGCAATAGGACGTCAGCATTGTGACCTCAGTAAAAGGATTTCAGCAATAAGACGTCAGCAATAGGACCTCAGCATTGTGACATCAGCAATAAGACCTCAGCATTGTGACCTCAGCAATACGACCTCCGCAATAGGACCTCAGCAATAGGACCTCAGCATTGTGACCTCAGCCTTGTGACCTCAACAATAGGACCTCAGAATTTGCACCTCAGCATTGTGACCTCAGCAATAGGACCTCAGCATTGTGACCTCAGCAATAAGACCTCAGCATTGTGACCTCAGCAATAGGACCTCAGCAATAGGACCTCAGCAATAGGACCTCAGCAATACGACCTCAGCATTGTGACCTCAGCATTGTGACCTCAGTACTAGGACCTCAGCAATAGGACCTCAGCAATAGAACCTCAGCATTGTGACCTCAGCAATAGGACCTCAGCATTGTGACCTCAGCATTGTGACCTCAGAAATAGGACCTCAGCAATAGGACCTCAGCAATAAGACCTCAGCCTTGTGACCGCAGCAATAGGATCTCAGCAATAGGACATCAGGAATAGGACCTCAGCATTGTGACCTCAGCAATAGGACCTCAGAAATAGGACCTCAGCATTTTGACCTCAGCAATAGTACCTCAGCATTGTGACCTCAGCAATAGGACATCAGCAATAGGACCTCAGCATTTTGACCTCAGCATTGTGACCTCAGCAATAGGACGTCAGCATTTCGACCTCAGCAATAGGACCTCAGCAATAGGACCTCAGCAATAGGACCTCAGCTATAGGACCTCAGCTATAGGACCTCAGCTATGGGACCTCAGCTATGGGACCTCAGCAATAGGACCTCAGCAATAGGACCTCAGCTATAGGACCTCAGCTATAGGACCTCAGCACTGTGACCTCAGCAATAAGACCTCAGCAATAGGACCTCAGTAATAGAACCTCAGCATTGTGACCTCAGCAATAGGACCTCAGCATTGTGACATCAGCAATAAGACCTCAGCATTGTGACCTCAGCAATAGGACCTCAGCATTGTGACCTCAGCAATAGGACCTCAGCATTGTGACCTCAGCATTGTGACCTCAGGAATAGGACCTCAGCATTGTAACCTCAGCAATAGGACATCAGCAATAGGACCTCAGCATTGTGACCTCAGCATTGTGACCTCAGCAGTAGGACCTCAGCATTGTGACCTCAGCAATAAAACCTCAGCAATAAGACCTCAGCATTTTGACCTCAGCAATAGGACATCAGCAATAGGACCTCAGCATTGTCACCTCAGAAATAGGAACTCAGCAATAGGACCTCAGCAATAGGACCTCAGCATTGTGACATCAGCAATAAGACCTCAGCATTGTGACCTCAGCAATAGGACTTCAGCATTGTGACCTCAGCAATAGGACCTCAGCATTGCGAACTCAGCATTGTGACCTCAGCAATAGGACCTCAGCAATAGGACCGCAGCAATCGTACCTCAGCAATAGGACCTCAGCATTGTGACCTCAGCATTGTGACCTCAACAATAGGACCTCAGCATTGTGACCTCAGCAATAGGACCTCAGCATTGTGACCTCAGGAATAGGACCTCAGCAATAGAACCTCAGCATTGTGATATCAGCATTGTGACCTCAGCAATAGGACCTCAGCAATAGGACCTCAGCATTGTGACCTCAGCATTGTGACCTCAGCAATAGGACCTCAGCAATAGGACCTCAGCATTGTGACCTCAGCAATAGGACCTCAGGAATAAAACCTCAGCAGTAGGACCTCAGCATTGTGACCTCAGCAATAGGACCTCAGCAATAGAACCTCAGCATTGTGATATCAGCATTTTGACCTCAGCAATAGGACCTTAGCAATAGGACCTCAGAATTGTGACCTCTGCATTGTGACCTCAGCAATAGGACCTCAGCATTGTGACCTCAGCATTGTGACCTCAGCAATAGGACCTCAGCAATAGGACGTCAGCAAGAGGATCTCAGCAATAGGACCTCAGCATTGTGACCTCAGCAATAGGACCTCAGCAATAGGACCTCTGCATTGTGACCTCAGCAATAAGACCTCAGCATTGTGACCTCAGCAATAGGACATCAGCATTTTGACCTCAGCAATAGGACCTCAGCAATAGGACCTCAGCATTGTGACCTCAGTAATAGGACCTCAGCAATAGGACCTCAGCAATAGGACCTCAGCATTGTGACCTCAGCAATAGGACCTCAGCAATAGGACCTCAGCATTGTGACCTCAGCAATAGGACCTCAGCATTGTGACCTCAGCATTGTGACCTCAGAAATAGGACCTCAGCATTGTGACCTCAGCATTGTGACCTCAGCAATAGGACCTCAGCAATAGGACCTCAGCAATAGGACCGCAGCAATAGGACCGCAGCAATAGGACCTCAGCAATCGTACCTCAGCAATAGGACCTCAGCATTGTGACCTCAGCATTGTGACCTCAGCAATAGGATTTCAGCAATAAGACCTCACCAATAAGACCTCAGCCTTGTGACCTCAGCAATAGGACCTCAGCAATAGGACCTCAGCATCGTGATCTCAGAATTGTGACCTCAGCAATAGGACCTCAGCAATAGGACCTCAGCATTGAGACCTCAGCATTTTGACCTCAGCATTAGGACCTCAGCTATAGGACCTCAGCATTGTGACCTCAGCCTTGTGACCTCAGCAATAGGACCTCAGCAATAGGACCTCAGCATTGTGACCTCAGCAATAGGACCTCAGCATTGTGACCTCAGCAATAAGACCTCAGCATTTTGACCTCAGCAACAGGACCTCAGCAATAGGACCTCAGCAATAGGACCTCAGCAATAGGACCTCAGCATTGTGACCTCAGCATTGTGACCTCAGTACTATGACCTCAGCAATAGGAACTCAGCAATAGAACCTCAGCATTTTGACCTCAGCAATAGGACCTCAGCATTGTGACCTCAGCATTGTGACCTCAGAAATAGGACCTCAGCAATAAGACCTCAGCAATAAGACCTCAGCATTGTGACCGCAGCAATAGGACCTCAGCAATAGGACCTCAGCAATAGGACCTCAGCATTGTGACCTCAGCAATAGGACCTCAGCATTGTGACCTCAGTAAAAGGACCTCAGCAATAGGACCTCAGCAATAGAACCTCAGCATTGTGACCTCAGCAATAGGACCTCAGCAATAGGACCTCAGCAAGACGATCTCAGAATTTTGACCTCAGCATTGTGACCTCAGAAATAGGACCTCAGCAATACGACCTCAGCATTGTGACCTCAGCAATAGGACCTCAGCAATAGGACGTCAGCATTGTGACATCAGCAATAAGACCTCAGCATTGTGACCTCAGCATTGTGACCTCAGCAATAGGACCTCAGCAATAGGGCCTCAGCATTGTGACCTCAGCATTGTGACCTCAGGAATAGGACCTCAGCATTGTGACCTCAGCAATAGGACATCAGCAGTAGGACCTCAGCATTGTGACCTCAGCAATAGGACCTCAGCAATAGAACCTCACCATTGTCACCTCAGCAATAGGACCTCAGCAATAGGACCTCAGCAATAGGACCTCAGCAATAGGACCTCAGCATTGTGACATCAGCAATAAGACCTCAGCATTGTGACCTCAACAATAGGACTTCAGCATTGTGACCTCAGCAATAGGACCTCAGCATTGCGACCTCAGCATTGTGACCTCAGCAATAGGACCTCAGCAATAGGACCGCAGCAATCGTACCTCAGCAATAGGACCTCAACATTGTGACCTCAGCAATAGGACCTCAGCATTGTGACCTCAGCAATAGGACCTCAGCAATAGAACCTCAGCATTGTGATATCAGCATTGTGACCTCAGCAATAGGACCTCAGCAATAGGACCTCAGCATTGTGACCTCAGCAATAGGACCTCAGCAAAAGGACCGCAGCAATCGTACCTCAGCAATAGGACCTCAGCATTGTGACCTCAGCAATAGGACATCAGCATTGTGACCTCAGCAATAGGACCTCAGCAATAGAACCTCAGCATTGTGACCTCAGCAATAGGACTTCAGCAATAGGACGTCAGCATTGTGACATCAGCAATAAGACCTCAGCATTGTGACCTCAGCAATAGGACCTCAGCATTGTGACCTCAGCAATAGGACCTCAGCAATAGGACCTCAGCATTGTGACCTCAGCATTGTGACCTCAGGAATAGGACCTCAGCATTGTGACCTCAGCATTGTGACCTCAGCAATAGGACCTCAGCAATACGAACTCAGCAATCGTACCTCAGGAATAGGACATCAGCATTGTGACCTCAGCAATAGGACATCAGCAATAGGACCTCAGCATTGTGACCTCAGCAATAGTGCCTCAGCAATAAGACCTCAGCATTGTGATCTCAGCAATAGGACCTCAGCAATAGAACCTCAGCATTGTGACCTCAGCAATAGGACCTCAGCAATAGGACCTCAGCAATAGGACCTCAGCAATAGGGCCTCAGCAATAGGGCCTCAGCAATAGGACCTCAGCAATAGGACCTCAGCAATAGGACCTCAGCAATAGGGCCTCATCTTTGTGACCTCAGCAATAGGACCTCAGCAATAGGACCTCCGCATTGTGACCTCAACATTGTGACCTCAGCAATAGGACTTCAGCAATAGGACATCAGCAATAGGACCTCAGCATTGTGAACTCAGTATTAGGACCTCAGCAATAGGACCTCATCAATAGGACCTCAGCATTGTGACCTCAGCATTGTGACCTCAGCAATAGGACCTCAGCATTGTGACCTCAGCAATAGGACCTCAGCAATAGGACCTCAGCAGTAGGACCTCAGCAGTAGGACCTCAGCATTGTGGCCTCAGCAATAGGACCTCAGCAATAGGACCTCAGCATTGTGACCTCAGCAATAGGACCTCAGCATTGTGACCTCAGCATTGTGACCTCAGCATTGTGACCTCAGTACTATGACCTCAGCAATAGGACCTCAGCAATAGAACCTCAGCATTTTGACCTCAGCAATAGGACCTCAGCATTGTGACCTCTGCATTGTGACCTCAGCAATAGGACCTCAGCAATAGGACCTCAGCAATAGGACCTCAGCAATAGGACCTCAGCAATAGGACCACAGCAATAAGACCTCAGCCTTGTGACCTCAGCAATAGGACCTCAGCAATAGGACCTCAGCATTGTTATCTCAGAATTGTGACCTCTGCAATAGGACCTCAGCAATAGGACCTCAGCCATAGGACCTCAGCATTGTGACCTCAGCAACAGGACCTCAGCAACAGGAAATCAGCAATAGGACCTCAGCAATAGGACCTCAGCAATAGGACCTCATCATTGTGACCTCAGCAATAGGACCTCAGAACTGTGACCTCTGCATTGTGACCTCAGCAATAGGACCTCAGCCTTGCGACCTCAGCAATAGGACCTCAGCAATAGGACATCAGCAATAGGACCTCAGCATCAGGACATCAGCAATAGGACCTCAGGAATAGGACCTCAGCATTGAGACCTCAGCATTTTGACCTCAGCAATAGGACCTCAGCTATAGGACCTCAGCATTGTGACCTCAGCCTTGTGACCTCAGCAATAGGACCTCAGAAATAGCACCTCAGCATTGTGACCTCAGCAATAGGACCTCAGCATTGTGACCTCAGCAATAAGACCTCAGCATTGTGACCTCAGCAACAGGACCTCAGCAATAGGACCTCAGCATTGTGACCTCAGCATTGTGACCTCAGTACTAGGACCTCAGCAATAGGACCTCAGCAATAGAACCTCAGCATTTTGACCTCAGCATTGTGACCTCAGAAATAGGACCTCTGCAATAGGACCTCAGCAATAGGACCTCAGCATTTTGACCTCAGCAATAGGACCTCAGCATTGTGACCTCAGCATTGTGACCGCAGCAATAGGACCTCAGCAATAGGACCTCAGCAATAGGACCTCAGCATTGTGACCTCAGCAATAGGACCTCAGCAATAGGACCTCAGCAATAGGACCTCAGCATTGTGACCTCAGCAATAGGACCTCAGCAATAGGACCTCAGCATTGTGACCTCAGCAATAGGACGTCAGCATTTCCACCTCAGCAATAGGACCTCAGCAATAGGACCTCAGCAATAGGACCTCAGCAATAGGACCTCAGCTATAGGACCTCAGCATTGTGACCTCAGCAATAAGACCTCAGAAATAGGACCTCAGCAATAGGACCTCAGCAATAGAACCTCAGCATTGTGACCTCAGCAATAGGACCTCAGCAATAGGACCTCAGCAAGAGGACCTCAGCAAGAGGACCTCAGAATTTTGACCTCAGCATTGTGACCTCAGAAATAGGACCTCAGCAATACGACCTCAGCATTGTGACCTCAGCAATAGGACGTCAGCATTGTGACATCAGCAATAAGACCTCAGCATTGTGACCTCAGCAATAGGACCTCAGCAATAGGACCTCAGCAATAGGATCTCAGCAATAGGACCTCAGCATTGTGACCTCAGGAATAGGACCTCAGCATTGTGACCTCAGCAACAGGACCTCAGCAATAGGACCTCAGAAATCGTACCTCAGGATTGTGACCTCAGAAATAGGACATCAGCAATAGGACCTCAGCATTGTGACCTCAGCATTGTGACCTCAGCAATAGGACCTCAGCAATAAGACCGCAGCAATAAGACCTCAGCATTGTGACCTCAGCAATAGGACCTCAGTAATAGAACCTCAGCATTGTGACATCAGCAATAAGACCTCAGCATTGTGACCTCAGTAATAGGACTTCAGCATTGTGACCTCAGCAATAGCACCTCAGCAAAATGAACTCAGCTATAGGACCTCAGCATTGTGACTTCAGCATTGTTACCTCAGGATTAGGTCCTCAGCATTGTGACCTCAGCATTGTGACCTCAGCAATAGGACCTCAGCAATAGGACCGCAGCAATCGTACCTCAGCAATAGAACCTCAGCATTGTGACCTCAGCAATAGGACCTCAGCAATAGGACCTCAGCAATAGGACCTCAGCAATAGGGCCTCAGCAATAGGGCCTCAGCAATAGGACCTCAGCAATAGCACCTCAGCAATAGGACCTCAGCAATAGGGCCTCATCTTTGTGACCTCAGCAATAGGACCTCAGCAATAGGACCTCCGCATTGTGACCTCAGCATTGTGACCTCAGCAATAGGACTTCAGCAATAGGACATCAGCAATAGGACCTCAGCATTGTGAACTCAGTATTAGGACCTCAGCAATAGGACCTCATCAATAGGACCTCAGCATTGTGACCTCAGCATTGTGACCTCAGCAATAGGACCTCAGCATTGTGACCTCAGCAATAGGACCTCAGCAATAGGACCTCAGCAGTAGGACCTCAGCATTGTGGCCTCAGCAATAGGACCTCAGCAATAGGACCTCAGCAATAGGACCTCAGCATTGTGACCTCTGCATTGTGACCTCAGCAATAGGACCTCAGCAAGAGGATCTCAGCAATAGGACCTCAGCATTGTGACCTAAGCATTTTGTCCTCAGGAATAGGACCTCAGCATTGTGACCTCTGCATTGTGACCTCAGCAATAGGACCTCAGCAATAGGACCTCAGCATTGTGACCTCAGCATTGTGACCTCAGCAATAGGACCTCAGCAATAGGACCTCAGCAATAGGACCACAGCAATAAGACCTCAGCCTTGTGACCTCAGCAATAGGACCTCAGCAATAGGACCTCAGCATTGTTATCTCAGAATTGTGACCTCTGCAATAGGACCTCAGCAATAGGACCTCAGCCATAGGACCTCAGCATTGTGACCTCAGCAACAGGACCTCAGCAATAGGAAATCAGCAATAGGACCTCAGCAATAGGACCTCAGCAATAGGACCTCATCATTGTGACCTCAGCAATAGGACCTCAGAACTGTGACCTCTGCATTGTGACCTCAGCAATAGGACCTCAGAACTGTGACCTCAGCAATAGGACCTCAGCATCAGGACATCAGCAATAGGACCTCAGCATCAGGACATCAGCAATAGGACCTCAGGAATAGGACCTCAGCATTGAGACCTCAGCATTTTGACCTCAGCAATAGGACCTCAGCTATAGGACCTCAGCATTGTGACCTCAGCCTTGTGACCTCAGCAATAGGACCTCAGAAATAGCACCTCAGCATTGTGACCTCAGCAATAGGACCTCAGCATTGTGACCTCAGCAATAAGACCTCAGCATTGTGACCTCAGCAACAGGACCTCAGCAATAGGACCTCAGCATTGTGACCTCAGCATTGTGACCTCAGTACTAGGACCTCAGCAATAGGACCTCAGCAATAGAACCTCAGCATTTTGACCTCAGCATTGTGACCTCAGCATTGTGACCTCAGAAATAGGACCTCTGCAATAGGACCTCAGCAATAGGACCTCAGCATTTTGACCTCAGCAATAGGACCTCAGCATTGTGACCTCAGCATTGTGACCGCAGCAATAGGACCTCAGCAATAGGACCTCAGCAATAGGACCTCAGCATTGTGACCTCAGCAATAGGACCTCAGCAATAGGACCTCAGCAATAGGACCTCAGCATTGTGACCTCAGCAATAGGACCTCAGCAATAGGACCTCAGCATTGTGACCTCAGCAATAGGACGTCAGCATTTCCACCTCAGCAATAGGACCTCAGCATTGTGACCTCAGCAATAGGACCTCAGCAATAGGACCTCAGCTATAGGACCTCAGCATTGTGACCTCAGCAATAAGACCTCAGAAATAGGACCTCAGCA
The DNA here is from genome assembly GCF_047663525.1 of Anas platyrhynchos. NCBI lineage: Eukaryota > Metazoa > Chordata > Aves > Anseriformes > Anatidae > Anas > Anas platyrhynchos. The sequence continues at coordinate 1,334,540 of NC_092590.1, forward strand.
ATAGGACCTCAGCAATAGAACCTCAGCATTGTGACCTCAGCAATAGGACCTCAGCAATAGGACCTCAGCAAGAGGACCTCAGAATTTTGACCTCAGCATTGTGACCTCAGAAATAGGACCTCAGCAATACGACCTCAGCATTGTGACCTCAGCAATAGGACGTCAGCATTGTGACATCAGCAATAAGACCTCAGCATTGTGACCTCAGCAATAGGACCTCAGCAATAGGACCTCAGCAATAGGATCTCAGCAATAAGACCTCAGCATTGTGACCTCAGCAATAGGACCTCAGCAATAGGACCTCAGCAATCGTACCTGAGCATTGTGACCTCAGAAATAGGACATCAGCAATAGGACCTCAGCATTGTGACCTCAGCATTGTGACCTCAGCAATAGGACCTCAGCAATAAGACCGCAGCAATAAGACCTCAGCATTGTGACCTCAGCAATAGGACCTCAGTAATAGAACCTCAGCATTGTGACATCAGCAATAAGACCTCAGCATTGTGACCTCAGTAATAGGACTTCAGCATTGTGACCTCAGCAATAGCACCTCAGCAAAATGAACTCAGCTATAGGACCTCAGCATTGTGACTTCAGCATTGTTACCTCAGGATTAGGTCCTCAGCATTGTGACCTCAGCATTGTGACCTCAGCAATAGGACCTCAGCAATAGGACCGCAGCAATCGTACCTCAGCAATAGGACCTCAGCATTGTGACCTCAGCAAGAGGACCTCAGCATTGTGACCTCAGCAATAGGACCTCAGCAATAGAACCTCAGCATTGTGATATCAGCATTGTGACCTCAGCAATAGGACCTCTGCAATAGGACCTCAGCAATAGGACCTCAGCATTTTGACCTCAGCAATAGGACCTCAGCATTGTGACCTCAGCATTGTGACCGCAGCAATAGGACCTCAGCAATAGGACCTCAGCAATAGGACCTCAGCATTGTGACCTCAGCAATAGGACCTCAGCAATAGGACCTCAGCAATAGGACCTCAGCATTGTGACCTCAGCAATAGGACCTCAGCAATAGGACCTCAGCATTGTGACCTCAGCAATAGGACGTCAGCATTTCCACCTCAGCAATAGGACCTCAGCAATAGGACCTCAGCAATAGGACCTCAGCAATAGGACCTCAGCTATAGGACCTCAGCATTGTGACCTCAGCAATAAGACCTCAGAAATAGGACCTCAGCAATAGGACCTCAGCAATAGAACCTCAGCATTGTGACCTCAGCAATAGGACCTCAGCAATAGGACCTCAGCAAGAGGACCTCAGAATTTTGACCTCAGCATTGTGACCTCAGCATTGTGACCTCAGCAATAGGACCTCAGCAATAAGACCGCAGCAATAAGACCTCAGCATTGTGACCTCAGCAATAGGACCTCAGTAATAGAACCTCAGCATTGTGACATCAGCAATAAGACCTCAGCATTGTGACCTCAGTAATAGGACTTCAGCATTGTGACCTCAGCAATAGCACCTCAGCAAAATGAACTCAGCTATAGGACCTCAGCATTGTGACTTCAGCATTGTTACCTCAGGATTAGGTCCTCAGCATTGTGACCTCAGCATTGTGACCTCAGCAATAGGACCTCAGCAATAGGACCGCAGCAATCGTACCTCAGCAATAGGACCTCAGCATTGTGACCTCAGCAAGAGGACCTCAGCATTGTGACCTCAGCAATAGGACCTCAGCAATAGAACCTCAGCATTGTGATATCAGCATTGTGACCTCAGCAATAGGACCTCAGCAATAGGACCTCAGCATTGTGACCTCAGCATTGTGACCTCAGCATTGTGACCTCAGCAATAGGACCTCAGCAATAGGACCTCAGCAATAGGACCGCAGCAATCGTACCTCAGCAATAGGACCTCAGCAGTATGACCTCAGCATTGTGTCCTCAGCAATAGGACGTCAGCAATAGAACCTCAGCATTGTGACCTCAGAATTGTGACCTCAGCAATAGGACCTCAGCAATAGGACCTCAGCAATAGGACCTCAGCATTGTGACCTCTGCACTGTGACCTCAGCAATAGGACCTCAGCAATAGGACCTCAGCATTGTGACCTCAGCAATAGGACCTCAGCAAGAGGACCACAGCAATAGGACCTCAGCAATAGGACCACAGCAATAGGACCTCAGCATTGTGACCTCAGTAATAGGACCTCAGCAATAGGACATCAGCAATAGGACCTCAGCAATAGGACTTCTGCATTGTGACATCAGCAATAAGACCTCAGCATTGTGACCTCAGCAACAGGACCTCAGCACTGTGACCTCAGCATTGTGACCTCAGCATTGTGACCTCAGCATTGTGACCTCAGCAATAGGACCTCAGCAATAGAACCTCAGCATTGTGATATCAGCATTGTGACTTCAGCAATAGGACCTCAGCAATAGGACCTCAGCATTGTGACCTCAGCAATAGGACCTCAGCAAGAGGATCTCAGCAATAGGACCTCAGCAATAGGACCTCTGCATTGTGACCTCAGCATTGTGACCTCAGCAATAAGACCTCAGCAATAGGACCTCAGCAATAAGACCTCAGCAGTAGGACCTCAGCATTGTGACCTCAGAAAGAGAATATCAATATTGTGATATCAGCATTGTGACCTCAGCAATAGGACCTCAGCAATAGGACCTCAGCTATAGGACCTCAGAATTGTGACCTCTGCATTGTGACATCAGCAATAGGATTTCAGCAATAGGACCTCAGCAATAAGACCTCAGCCTTGTGACCTCAGCAATAGGACCTCAGCAATAGGACCTCAGCAATAGGACCTCAGCATTGTGACCTCAGCAAAAGGACCTCAGCAATAGGACCTCAGCAATAGGACCTCAGCAATAGGACCTCAGCAATAGGACCTCAGCAGTAGGACCTCAGCATTGTGTTATCAGCATTGTGACCTCAGCAATAGGACCTCAGCAATAGGACCTCATCAATAGGACCTCAGCATTGTGACCTCTGCACTGTGACCTCAGCAATAGGACCTCAGCAATAGGACCTCAGCATTGTGACCTCAGCAATAGGACCTCAGCAAGAGGACCACAGCAATAGGACCTCAGCAATAGGACATCAGCAATAGGACCTCAGCAATAGGACCTCAGCATTGTGACATCAGCAATAAGACCTCAGCATTGTGACCTCAGCAATAGGACCTCAACACTGTGACCTCAGCATTGTTACCTCAGGAATAGGACCTCAGCATTGTGACCTCAGCATTGTGACCTCAGCATTGTGACCTCAGCAATAGGACCTCAGCAATAGGACCTCAGCAATAGGACCTCAGCAATGGGACCGCAGCAATAGGACTGCAGCAATCGTACCTCAGCAATAGGACCTCAGCATTGTGACCTCAGCAATAGGACCTCAGCATTGTGACCTCAGCATTGTGACCAGAGCAATAGGACCTCAGCAATAGAACCTCAGCATTGTGACCTCAGCAATAGGACCTCAGCAAGAGGATCTCAGCAATAGGACCTCAGCAATAGGACCTCTGCATTGTGACCTCTGCATTGTGACCTCAGCAATAGGACCTCAGCAAGAGGATCTCAGCAATAGGACCTCAGCAATAGGACCTCTGCATTGTGACCTCTGCATTGTGACCTCAGCAATAGTACCTCAGCAATAGGACCTCAGCAATAGGACCTCAGCAATAGGACCTCAGAATTGTGACCTCTGCATTGTGACATCAGCAATAGGATTTCAGCAATAGGACCTCAGCAATAAGACCTCAGCCTTGTGACCTCAGCAATAGGACCTCAGCAATAGGACCTCAGCATCGTGATCTCAGAATTGTGACCTCTGCAATAGGACCTCAGCAATAGGACCTCAGCAATAGGACCTCAGCAATAGGACCTCAGCATTGTGACCTCAGCATTGTGACCTCAGCAATAGGACATCAGCAATAGGACCTCAGCAATAGGACCTCAGCAATAGGACCTCAGCATTGTGACCTCAGCATTGTGACCTCAGCAATAGGACCTCAGCAATAGGACCTCAGCAATAGGACCTCATCATTGTGACCTCAGCAATAGGACCTCAGCAATAGGACCTCAGAACTGTGACCTCTGCATTGTGACCTCAGCAATAGGACCTCAGCCTTGCGACCTCCGCAATAGGACCTAAGCGATAGGACCTCAGCATCGTCATCTCAGCATTGTGACCTCAGCAATAGGACCTTAGCAATAGGACATCAGCAATAGGACCTCAGGAATAGGACCTCAGCATTGAGACCTCAGCATTTTGACCTCAGCAATAGGACCTCAGCATTGTGACCTCAGCCTTGTGACCTCAGCAATAGGACCTCAGCAATAGGACCTCAGCAATAGGACCTCAGCATTGAGACCTCAGGATTTTGACCTCAGGAATAGGACCTCAGCTATAGGACCTCAGCATTGTGATATCAGCATTGTGACCTCAGCAATAGGACCTCAGCAATAGGACATCAGCAATAGGACCTCAGGAATAAGACCTCAGCATTGAGACCTCAGCATTTTGACCTCAGCAAAAGGACCTCAACTATAGGACCTCAGCAATAAGACCTCAGCCTTGTGACCGCAGCAATAGGACCTCAGCAATAGGACCTCAGCAATAGGACATCAGCAATAGGACCTCAGCAAAAGGAACTCAGCTATAGGACCTCAGCATTGTGACCTCAGCAATAGGACCTCAGCAATAGGACCGCAGCAATCGTACCTCAGCAATAGAACCTCAGCATTGTGATATCAGCATTGTGACCTCAGCAATAGGACCTCAGCAATAGGACCTCAGCATTGTGACCTCAGCATTGTGACCTCAGCATTGTGACATCAGCATTGTGAACTCAGCAGTAGGACCTCAGCAATAGGACCTCAGAAATAGGACCGCAGCAATAGGACCGCAGCAATCGTACCTCAGCAATAGGACCTCAGCAATAGGACCTCAGCATTGTGACCTCAAAATTGTGACCTCAGCAATAGGACCTCAGCAATAGAACCTCAGCATTGTGATATCAGCATTGTGACTTCAGCAATAGGACCTCAGCAATAGGACCTCAGCATTGTGACCTCAGCAATAGGACCTCAGCAAGAGGATCTCAGCAATAGGACGTCAGTAATAGGACCTCTGCATTGTGACCTCAGCATTGTGACCTCAGCAATAAGACCTCAGCAATAGGACATCAGCAATAAGACCTCAGCAGTAGGACCTCAGCATTGTGACCTCAGAAAGAGAATATCAATATTGTGATATCAGCATTGTGACCTCAGCATTGTGACCTCAGCAATAGGACCTCAGCAATAGGACCTAAGCATCGTGATCTCAGAATTGTGACCTCAGCAATAGGACCTCAGCAATAGGACATCAGCAATAGGACCTCAGGAATAGGACATCAGCAATAGGACCTCAGGAATAGGACCTCAGCATTGAGACCTCAGCATTTTGACCTCAGCAATAGGATATCAGCTATAGGACCTCAGCATTGTGACCTCAGCCTTGTGACCTCAGCAATACGACCTCAGCAATAGGACCTCAGCATTGAGACCTCAGGATTTTGACCTCAGCAATAGGACCTCAGCTATAGGACCTCAGCATTGTGACCTCAGCATTGTGACCTCAGCAATAGGACCTCAGCAATAGGACATCAGCAATAGGACCTCAGGAATAGGACCTCAGCACTGAGACCTCAGCATTTTGACCTCAGCAATAGGACCTCAGCAATAGGACCTCAGCAATAAGACCTCAGCCTTGTGACCGCAGCAATAGGACCTCAGCAATAGGACCTCAGCAATAGGACCTCAGCAATAGGACCTCAGCAATAGGACCTCAGCATTGTGACCTCTGCATTGTGACCTCAGCAATAGGACCTCAGCAATAGGACCTCAGCAATAGGACCTCAGCATTGTGACCTCAGCAATAAGACCTCAGAAATAGGACCTCAGAAATAGGACCTCAGCATTGTGACCTAGTAAAAGGACCTCAGCAATAGGACCTCAGCAATAGAACCTCAGCATTGTGACCTCAGCAATAGGACCTCAGCATTGTGACCTCAGCAATAGGACCTCAGCAAAAGGAACTCAGCTTTAGGACCTCAGCATTGTGACTTCAGCATTGTTACCTCAAGATTCGGTCCTCAGCATTGTGACCTCAGCATTGTGACCTCAGCAATAGGACCTTAGCAATAGGACCGCAGCAATCGTACCTCAGCAATAGGACCTCAGCATTGTGACCTCAGCATTGTGACCTCAGCAATAGGACCTCAGCAATAGAACCTCAGCATTGTGATATCAGCATTGTGACCTCAGCAATAGGACCTCAGCAATAGGACCTCAGCATTGTGACCTCTGCATTGTGACCTCAGCAATAGGACCTCAGCAATAGGACCTCAGCATTGTGACCTCAGCAATAAGACCTCTACAAGAGGACCACAGCAATAGGACCTCAGCAATAGGACCTCAGCAATAGGACATCAGCATTGTGACCTCAGCATTGTGACCTCAGCAATAGGACCTCAGCCTTGCGACCTCAGCAATAGGACCTCAGCAATAGGACCTCAGCATTGTGACATCAGCAATAAGACCTCAGCATTGTGACCTCAGCAATAGGACCTCAGCACTGTGACCTCAGCATTGTTACCTCAGGAATAGGACCTCAGCATTGTGACCTCAGCATTGTGACCTCAGCAATAGGACCTCAGCAATGGGACCGCAGCAATAGGACCGCAGCAATAGGACCTCAGCATTGTGACCTCTGCATTGTGACCTCAGCAATAGGACCTCAGCAATAGGACCTCAGCAATAGGACCTCAGCATTGTGACCTCAGCAATAAGACCTCAGAAATAGGACCTCAGAAATAGGACCTCAGCATTGTGACCTAGTAAAAGGACCTCAGCAATAGGACCTCAGCAATAGAACCTCAGCATTGTGACCTCAGCAATAGGACCTCAGCATTGTGACCTCAGCAATAGGACCTCAGCAAAAGGAACTCAGCTTTAGGACCTCAGCATTGTGACTTCAGCATTGTTACCTCAAGATTAGGTCCTCAGCATTGTGACCTCAGCATTGTGACCTCAGCAATAGGACCTCAGCAATAGGACCGCAGCAATCGTACCTCAGCAATAGGACCTCAGCATTGTGACCTCAGCATTGTGACCTCAGCAATAGGACCTCAGCAATAGAACCTCAGCATTGTGATATCAGCATTGTGACCTCAGCAATAGGACCTCAGCAATAGGACCTCAGCATTGTGACCTCTGCATTGTGAACTCAGCAATAGGACCTCAGCAATAGGACCTCAGCATTGTGACCTCAGCAATAAGACCTCTACAAGAGGACCACAGCAATAGGACCTCAGCAATAGGACCTCAGCAATAGGACATCAGCATTGTGACCTCAGCATTGTGACCTCAGCAATAGGACCTCAGCCTTGCGACCTCAGCAATAGGACCTCAGCAATAGGACCTCAGCATTGTGACATCAGCAATAAGACCTCAGCATTGTGACCTCAGCAATAGGACCTCAGCACTGTGACCTCAGCATTGTTACCTCAGGAATAGGACCTCAGCATTGTGACCTCAGCATTGTGACCTCAGCAATAGGACCTCAGCAATGGGACCGCAGCAATAGGACCGCAGCAATCGTACCTCAGCAATAGGACCTCAGCATTGTGACCTCAGCAATAGGACCTCAGCATTGTGACCCCAGCATTGTGACCTCAGCAATAGGACCTCAGCATTGTGACCTCAGCAATAGGACCTCAGCAATAGAACCTCAGCAATGTGATATCAGCATTGTGACTTCAGCAATAGGACCTCAGCAATAGGACCTCAGCATGGTGACCTCAGCAATAGGACCTCAGCAAGAGGACCTCAGCAAGAGGACCTCTGCATTGTGACCTCAGCATTGTGACCTCAGCAATAGGACCTCAGCAATAGGACCTCAGCATTGTGATATCAGCATTGTGACCTCAGCAATAAGACCTCAGCAATAGGACCTCTGCATTGTGACCTCAGCATTGTGACCTCAGCAATAAGACCTCAGCAATAGGACCTCAGCAATAAGACCTCAGCAGTAGGACCTCAGCATTGTGACCTCAGCAAGAGAATATCAATATTGTGATATCAGCATTGTGACCTCAGCAATAGGACCTCAGCAATAGGACCTCAGCAATAGGACCTCAGAATTGTGACCTCTGCATTGTGACATCAGCAATAGGATTTCAGCAATAGGACCTCAGCAATAAGACCTCAGCCTTGTGACCTCAGCAATAGGACTTCAGCAATAGGACCTCAGCATCGTGATCTCAGCATTGTGACCTCTGCAATAGGACCTCAGTAATAGGACCTCAGCATTGTGACCTCAGCAACAGGACCTCAGCAATAGGACCTCAGCATTGTGACCTCAGCAATAGGACCTCATCATTGTGACCTCAGCATTGTGACCTCAGCATTGTGACCTCAGCAATAGGACCTCAGAAATAGGACCTCAGAATTGTGACCTCAGCAATAGGACCTCAGCAATAGGACCTCATCATTGTGACCTCAGCAATAGGACCTCAGCAATAGGACCTCAGAACTGTGACCTCTGCATTGTGACCTCAGCACTAGGACCTCAGCCTTGCGACCTCAGCAATAGGACCTCAGCAATAGGACCTCAGCATCGTGATCTCAGCAATAGGACCTCAGCAATAGGACCTCAGCAATAGGACCTCAGCAATAGGACATCAGCAATAGGACCTCAGGAATAGGACCTCAACATTGAGACCTCAGCATTTTGACCTCAGCAATAGGACCTCAGCAATAGGACCTCAGCAATAAGACCTCAGCCTTGTGACCGCAGCAATAGGACCTCAGCAATAGGACCTCAGCAATAGGACCTCAGCAATAGGACCTCAGCAATAGGACCTAAGCATTGTGACCTCAGCAATAGGACCTCAGCATTCTGACCTCAGCAATAGGACCTCAGCAATAGGACCTCAGCAATAGGACCTCAGCAATAGGACATCAGCAATAGGACCTCAGCATTGTGACCTCAGCATTGTGACCTCAGCAATAGGACGTCAGCATTTCGACCTCAGCAATAGGACCTCAGCTATAGGACCTCAGCAATAGGACCTCAGCATTGTGACCTCAGCAATAAGACCTCAGAAATAGGACCTCAGCATTGTGACCTCAGTAAAAGGACCTCAGCAATAGGACCTCAGCAATAGAACCTCAGCATTGTGACCTCAGCAATAGGACCTCAGCATTGTGACCTCAGCAATAGGACCTCAGCAAAAGGAACTCAGCTATATGACCTCAGCATTGTGACTTCAGCATTGTTACCTCAAGATTAGGTCCTCAGCATTGTGACCTCAGCATTGTGACCTCAGCAATAGGACCTCAGCAATAGGACCGCAGCAATCGTACCTCAGCAATAGGACCTCAGCATTGTGACCTCAGCATTGTGACCTCAGCAATAGGACCTCAGCAATAGAACCTCAGCATTGTGATATCAGCATTGTGACCTCAGCAATAGGACCTCAGCAATAGGACCTCAGCAATAGGACCTCAGCAATAGGACCTCAGCATTGTGACCTCTGCATTGTGACCTCAGCAATAGGACCTCAGCAATAGGACCTCAGCATTGTGACCTCAGCAATAGGACCTCTGCAAGAGGACCACAGCAATAGGACCTCAGCAATAGGACCTCAGCAATAGGACCTCAGGATTGTGACCTCAGCATTGTGACCTCAGCATTGTGACCTCAGTAATAGGACCTCAGCAATAGGACCTCAGCATTGTGACATCAGCAATAAGACCTCAGCATTGTGACCTCAGCAATAGGACCTCAGCACTGTGACCTCAGCATTGTTACCTCAGGAATAGGACCTCAGCATTGTGACCTCAGCATTGTGACCTCAGCAATAGGACCTCAGCAATGGGACCGCAGCAATAGGACCGCAGCAATCGTACCTCAGCAATAGGACCTCAGCATTGTGACCTCAGCAATAGGACCTCAGCATTGTGACCTCAGCATTGTGACCTCAGCAATAGGACCTCAGCATTGTGACCTCAGCAATAGGACCTCAGCAATAGAACCTCAGCATTGTGATATCAGCATTGTGACTTCAGCAATAGGACCTCAGCAATAGGACCTCAGCATGGTGACCTCAGCAATAGGACCTCAGCAATAGGACCTCAGCAAGAGGACCTCTGCATTGTGACCTCAGCATTGTGACCTCAGCAATAGGACCTCAGCAATAGGACCTCAGCATTGTGACCTCAGCAATAGGACCTCAGCATTGTGACCTCAGCAATAGGACCTCAGCAAAAGGAACTCAGCTATAGGACCTCAGCATTGTGACTTCAGCATTGTTACCTCAAGATTAGGTCCTCAGCATTGTGACCTCAGCATTGTGACCTCAGCAATAGGACCTCAGCAATAGGACCGCAGCAATCGTACCTCAGCAATAGGACCTCAGCATTGTGACCTCAGCATTGTGACCTCAGCAATAGGACCTCAGCAATAGAACCTCAGCATTGTGATATCAGCATTGTGACCTCAGCAATAGGACCTCAGCAATAGGACCTCAGCAATAGGACCTCAGCATTGTGACCTCTCCATTGTGACCTCAGCAATAGGACCTCAGCAATAGGACCTCAGAATTGTGACCTCAGCAATAGGACCTCAGCAATAGGACCTCAGCATTGTGACCTCAGCAATAGGACCTCTGCAAGAGGACCACAGCAATAGGACCTCAGCAATAGGACCTCAGCAATAGGACCTCAGGATTGTGACCTCAGCATTGTGACCTCAGCATTGTGACCTCAGTAATAGGACCTCAGCAATAGGACCCTCAGCAATAGGACCTCAGCATTGTGACATCAGCAATAAGACCTCAGAAATAGGACCTCAGCAATAGGACCTCAGCATTGTGACCTCAGTAAAAGGACCTCAGCAATAGGACCTCAGCAATAGAACCTCAGCATTGTGACCTCAGCAATAGGACCTCAGCATTGTGACCTCAGCAATAGGACCTCAGCAAAAGGAACTCAGCTATAGGACCTCAGCATTGTGACTTCAGCATTGTTACCTCAAGATTAGGTCCTCAGCATTGTGACCTCAGCATTGTGACCTCAGCAATAGGACCTCAGCAATAGGACCGCAGCAATCGTACCTCAGCAATAGGACCTCAGCATTGTGACCTCAGCATTGTGACCTCAGCAATAGGACCTCAGCAATAGAACCTCAGCATTGTGATATCAGCATTGTGACCTCAGCAATAGGACCTCAGCAATAGGACCTCAGCAATAGGACCTCAGCAATAGGACCTCAGCATTGTGACCTCTGCATTGTGACCTCAGCAATAGGACCTCAGCAATAGGACCTCAGCATTGTGACCTCAGCAATAGGACCTCTGAAAGAGGACCACAGCAATAGGACCTCAGCAATAGGACCTCAGCAATAGGACCTCAGGATTGTGACCTCAGCATTGTGACCTCAGTAATAGGACCTCAGCAATAGGACCTCAGCATTGTGACATCAGCAATAAGACCTCAGCATTGTGACCTCAGCAATAGGACCTCAGCACTGTGACCTCAGCATTGTTACCTCAGGAATAGGACCTCAGCATTGTGACCTCAGCATTGTGACCTCAGAAATAGGACCTCAGCAATGGGACCGCAGCAATAGGACCGCAGCAATCGTACCTCAGCAATAGGACCTCAGCATTGTGACCTCAGCAATAGGACCTCAGCATTGTGACCTCAGCATTGTGACCTCAGCAATAGGACCTCAGCATTGTGACCTCAGCAATAGGACCTCAGCAATAGAACCTCAGCATTGTGACCTCAGCAATAGGACCTCAGCAATAGGACCTCAGCAATCGTACCTGAGCATTGTGACCTCAGAAATAGGACATCAGCAATAGGACCTCAGCATTGTGACCTCAGCATTGTGACCTCAGCAATAGGACCTCAGCAATAAGACCGCAGCAATAAGACCTCAGCATTGTGACCTCAGCAATAGGACCTCAGTAATAGAACCTCAGCATTGTGACATCAGCAATAAGACCTCAGCATTGTTACCTCAAGATTAGGTCCTCAGCATTGTGACCTCAGCATTGTGACCTCAGCAATAGGACCTCAGCAATAGGACCGCAGCAATCGTACCTCAGCAATAGGACCTCAGCATTGTGACCTCAGCATTGTGACCTCAGCAATAGGACCTCAGCAATAGAACCTCAGCATTGTGATATCAGCATTGTGACCTCAGCAATAGGACCTCAGCAATAGGACCTCAGCAATAGGACCTCAGCAATAGGACCTCAGCATTGTGACCTCTGCATTGTGACCTCAGCAATAGGACCTCAGCAATAGGACCTCAGCATTGTGACCTCAGCAATAGGACCTCTGAAAGAGGACCACAGCAATAGGACCTCAGCAATAGGACCTCAGCAATAGGACCTCAGGATTGTGACCTCAGCATTGTGACCTCAGTAATAGGACCTCAGCAATAGGACCTCAGCATTGTGACATCAGCAATAAGACCTCAGCATTGTGACCTCAGCAATAGGACCTCAGCACTGTGACCTCAGCATTGTTACCTCAGGAATAGGACCTCAGCATTGTGACCTCAGCATTGTGACCTCAGAAATAGGACCTCAGCAATGGGACCGCAGCAATAGGACCGCAGCAATCGTACCTCAGCAATAGGACCTCAGCATTGTGACCTCAGCAATAGGACCTCAGCATTGTGACCTCAGCATTGTGACCTCAGCAATAGGACCTCAGCATTGTGACCTCAGCAATAGGACCTCAGCAATAGAACCTCAGCATTGTGATATCAGCATTGTGACTTCAGCAATAGGACCTCAGCAATAGGACCTCAGCATGGTGACCTCAGCAATAGGACCTCAGCAATAGGACCTCAGCAAGAGGACCTCTGCATTGTGACCTCAGCATTGTGACCTCAGCAATAGGACCTCAGCAATAGGACCTCAGCATTGTGACCTCAGCAATAGGACCTCAGCAAAAGGAACTCAGCTATAGGACCTCAGCATTGTGACTTCAGCATTGTTACCTCAAGATTAGGTCCTCAGCATTGTGACCTCTGCATTGTGACCTCAGCAATAGGACCTCAGCAATAGGACCTCAGCATTGTGACCTCAGCAATAGGACCTCAGCAATAGGACCTCAGCATTGTGACCTCAGCAATAGGACCTCTGCAAGAGGACCACAGCAATAGGACCTCAGCAATAGGCCCTCAGGATTGTGACCTCAGCACTGTGACCTCAGCATTGTGACCTCAGTAATAGGACCTCAGCAATAGGACCTCAGCAATAGGACCTCAGCATTGTGACATCAGCAATAAGACCTCAGCATTGTGACCTCAGCAATAGGACCTCAGCACTGTGACCTCAGCATTGTTACCTCAGGAATAGGACCTCAGCATTGTGACCTCAGCAATAGGACCTCAGCAATGGGACCGCAGCAATAGGACCGCAGCAATCGTACCTCAGCAATAGGACCTCAGCATTGTGACCTCAGCAATACGACCTCAGCATTGTGACCTCAGCATTGTGACCTCAGCAATAGGACCTCAGCATTGTGACCTCAGCAATAGGACCTCAGCAATAGAACCTCAGCATTGTGATATCAGCATTGTGACCTCAGCAATAAGACCTCAGCAATAGGACCTCTGCATTGTGACCTCAGCATTGTGACCTCAGCAATAAGACCTCAGCAATAGGACCTCAGCAATAAGACCTCAGCAGTAGGACCTCAGCATTGTGATCTCAGCAAGAGAATATCAATATTGTGATATCAGCATTGTGACCTCAGCAATAGGACCTCAGCAATAGGACCTCAGCAATAGGACCTCAGAATTGTGACCTCTGCATTGTGACATCAGCAATAGGATTTCAGCAATAGGACCTCAGCAATAAGACCTCAGCCTTGTGACCTCAGCAATAGGACCTCAGCAATAGGACCTCAGCATCGTGATCTCAGCATTGTGACCTCTGCAATAGGACCTCAGCAATAGGACCTCAGCATTGTAACCTCAGCAACAGGACCTCAGCAATAGGACCTCAGCATTGTGACCTCAGCAATAGGACCTCATCATTGTGACCTCAGCATTGTGACCTCAGCATTGTGACCTCAGCAATAGGACCTCAGCAATAGGACCTCAGAATTGTGACCTCAGCAATAGGACCTCAGCAATAGGACCTCATCATTGTGACCTCAGCAATAGGACCTAAGCAATAGGACCTCAGAACTGTGACCTCTGCATTGTGACCTCAGCAATAGGACCTCAGCCTTGCGACCTCAGCAATAGGACCTCAGCAATAGGACCTCAGCATCGTGATCTCAGCAATAGGACCTCAGCAATAGGACCTCAGCAATAGGACCTCAGCAATAGGACATCAGCAATAGGACCTCAGGAATAGGACCTCAACATTGAGACCTCAGCATTTTGACCTCAGCAATAGGACCTCCGCAATAAGACCTCAGCCTTGTGACCGCAGCAATAGGACCTCAGCAATAGGACCTCAGCAATAGGACCTCAGCAATAGGACCTAAGCATTGTGACCTCAGCAATAGGACCTCAGCATTCTGACCTCAGCAATAGAACCTCAGCAATAGGACCTCAGCAATAGGACCTCAGCAATAGGACCTCAGCAATAGGACCTCAGCAATAGGACTTCAGCATTGTGACCTCAGCATTGTGACCTCAGCAATAGGACGTCAGCATTTCGACCTCAGCAATAGGACCTCAGCAATAGGACCTCAGCATTGTGACCTCAGCAATAAGACCTCAGAAATAGGACCTCAGCAATAGGACCTCAGCATTGTGACCTCAGTAAAAGGACCTCAGCAATAGGACCTCAGCAATAGAACCTCAGCATTGTGACCTCAGCAATAGGACCTCAGCATTGTGACCTCAGCAATAGGACCTCAGCAAAAGGAACACAGCTATAAAACCTCAGCATTGTGACTTCAGCATTGTTACCTCAAGATCAGGTCCTCAGCATTGTGACCTCAGCATTGTGACCTCAGCAATAGGACCTCAGCAATAGGACCGCAGCAATCGTACCTCAGCAATAGGACCTCAGCATTGTGACCTCAGCATTGTGACCTCAGCAATAGGACCTCAGCAATAGAACCTCAGCATTGTGGTATCAGCATTGTGACCTCAGTAATAGGACCTCAGCAATAGGACCTCAGCAATAGGACCTCAGCATTGTGACCTCTGCATTGTGACCTCAGCAATAGGACCTCAGCAATAGGACCTCAGCATTGTGACCTCAGCAATAGGACCTCTGCAAGAGGACCACAGCAATAGGACCTCAGCAATAGGACCTCAGCAATACGACCTCAGGATTGTGACCTCAGCATTGTGACCTCAGCATTGTGACCTCAGTAATAGGACGTCAGCAATAGGACCTCAGCAATAGGACCTCAGCATTGTGACATCAGCAATAAGACCTCAGCATTGTGACCTCAGCAATAGGACCTCAGCACTGTGACCTCAGCATTGTTACCTCAGGAATAGGACCTCAGCATTGTGACCTCAGCATTGTGACCTCAGCAATAGGACCTCAGCAATGGGACCGCAGCAATAGGACCGCAGCAATCGTACCTCAGCAATAGGACCTCAGCATTGTGACCTCAGCAATAGGACCTCAGCATTGTGACCTCAGCATTGTGACCTCAGCAATAGGACCTCAGCATTGTGACCTCAGCAATAGGACCTCAGCAATAGAACCTCAGCATTGTGATTTCAGCAATAGGACCTCAGCAATAGGACCTCAGCATGGTGACCTCAGCAATAGGACCTCAGCAATAGGACCTCAGCAAGAGGACCTCTGCATTGTGACCTCAGCATTGTGACCTCAGCAATAGGACCTCAGCAATAGAACCTCAGCATTGTGATATCAGCATTGTGACCTCAGCAATAGGACCTCAGCAATAGGACCTCTGCATTGTGACCTCAGCATTGTGACCTCAGCAATAAGACCTCAGCAATAGGACCTCAGCAATAAGACCTCAGCAGTAGGACCTCAGCATTGTGACCTCAGCAAGAGAATATAAATATTGTGATATCAGCATTGTGACCTCAGCAATAGGACCTCAGCAATAGGACCTCAGCAATAGGACCTCAGAATTGTGACCTCTGCATTGTGACATCAGCAATAGGATTTCAGCAATAGGACCTCAGCAATAAGACCTCAGCCTTGTGACCTCAGCAATAGGACCTCAGCAATAGGACCTCAGCATCTTGATCTCAGCATTGTGACCTCTGCAATAGGACCTCAGCAATAGGACCTCAGCATTGTGACCTCAGCAATAGGACCTCATCATTGTGACCTCAGCATTGTGACCTCAGCATTGTGACCTCAGCAATAGGACCTCAGCAATAGGACCTCAGAATTGTGACCTCAGCAATAGGACCTCAGCAATAGGACCTCATCATTGTGACCTCAGCAATAGGACCTCAGCAATAGGACCTCAGAACTGTGACCTCTGCATTGTGACCTCAGCAATAGGACCTCAGCCTTGCGACCTCAGCAATAGGACCTCAGCAATAGGACCTCAGCATCGTGATCTCAGCAATAGGACCTCAGGAATAGGACCTCAACATTGAGACCTCAGCATTTTGACCTCAGCAATAGGACCTCAGCAATAGGACCTCAGGAATAGGACCTCAGCATTCAGACCTCAGGATTTTGACCTCAGCAATAGGACCTCAGCATTGTGATATCAGCATTGTGACCTCAACAATAGGACCTCAGCAATTGGACCTCAGCAATAGGACCTCAGGAATAGGACCTCAGCATTGAGACCTCAGCATTTTGACCTCAGCAATAGGACCTCATCTATAGGACCTCAGCAATAAGACCTCAGCCTTGTGACCGCAGCAATAGGACCTCAGCAATAGGACCTAAGCATTGTGACCTCAGCAATAGGACATCAGCATTGTGACCTCAGCAATAGGACCGCAGCATTGTGACCTCAGCAATAGGACCTCAGTAATAGGACCTCAGCAATAGGACCTCAGCAATAGGACATCAGCAATAGGACCTCAGCATTGTGACCTCAGCATTGTGACCTCAGCATTGTGACCTCAGTAAAAGGACCTCAGCAATAGGACCTCAGCAATAGAACCTCAGCATTGTGACCTCAGCAATAGGACCTCAGCATTGTGACCTCAGCAATAGGACCTCAGCAAAAGGAACACAGCTATAGGACCTCAGCATTGTGACTTCAGCATTGTTACCTCAAGATTAGGTCCTCAGCATTGTGACCTCAGCATTGTGACCTCAGCAATAGGACCTCAGCAATAGGACCGCAGCAATCGTACCTCAGCAATAGGACCTCAGCATTGTGACCTCAGCATTGTGACCTCAGCAATAGGACCTCAGCAATAGAACCTCAGCATTGTGGTATCAGCATTGTGACCTCAGTAATAGGACCTCAGCAATAGGACCTCAGCAATAGGACCTCAGCATTGTGACCTCTGCATTGTGACCTCAGCAATAGGACCTCAGCAATAGGACCTCAGCATTGTGACCTCAGCAATAGGACCTCTGCAAGAAGACCACAGCAATAGGACCTCAGCAATAGGACCTCAGCAATACGACCTCAGGATTGTGACCTCAGCATTGTGACCTCAGCATTGTGACCTCAGTAATAGGACCTCAGCAATAGGACCTCAGCAATAGGACCTCAGCATTGTGACATCAGCAATAAGACCTCAGCATTGTGACCTCAGCAATAGGACCTCAGCACTGTGACCTCAGCATTGTTACCTCAGGAATAGGACCTCAGCATTGTGACCTCAGCATTGTGACCTCAGCAATAGGACCTCAGCAATGGGACCGCAGCAATAGGACCGCAGCAATCGTACCTCAGCAATAGGACCTCAGCATTGTGACCTCAGCAATAGGACCTCAGCATTGTGACCTCAGCATTGTGACCTCAGCAATAGGACCTCAGCATTGTGACCTCAGCAATAGGACCTCAGCAATAGAACCTCAGCATTGTGATATCAGCATTGTGACTTCAGCAATAGGACCTCAGCAATAGGACCTCAGCATGGTGACCTCAGCAATAGGACCTCAGCAATAGGACCTCAGCAAGAGGACCTCTGCATTGTGACCTCAGCAATAGGACCTCAGCAATAGGACCTCAGCAATAAGACCTCAGCCTTGTGACCGCAGCAATAGGACCTCAGCAATAGGACCTCAGCAATAGGACCTCAGCAATAGGACCTAAGCATTGTGACCTCAGCAATAGGACCTCAGCAATAGGACCTCAGCAATAGGACCTCAGCATTGTGACCTCAGTAAAAGGACCTCAGCAATAGGACCTCAGCAATAGAACCTCAGCATTATGACCTCAGCAATAGGACCTCAGCATTGTGACCTCAGCAAGAGGACCTCAGCATTGTGACCTCAGCATTGTGACCTCAGCAATAGGACCTCAGCAATAGGACCTCAGCAATAGGACCTCATCATTGTGACCTCAGCAGTAGGACCTCAGCAATAGGACCTCAGAACTGTGACCTCTGCATTGTGACCTCAGCAATAGGACCTCAGCCTTGCGACCTCAGCAATAGGACCTAAGCGATAGGACCTCAGCATCGTGATCTCAGCATTGTGACCTCAGCAATAGGACCTCAGCAATAGGACATCAGCAATAGGACCTCAGGAATAGGACCTCAGCATTGAGACCTCAGCATTTTGACCTCAGCAATAGGACATCAGCTATAGGACCTCAGCATTGTGACCTCAGCCTTGTGGCCTCAGCAATAGGACCTCAGCAATAGGACCTCAGCATTGAGACCTCAGGATTTTTACCTCAGCAATAGGACCTCAGCTATAGGACCTCAGCATTGTGACCTCAGCATTGTGACCTCAGCAATAGGACCTCAGCAATAGGACATCAGCAATAGGACCTCAGGAATAGGACCTCAGCATTGAGACCTCAGCATTTTGACCTCAGCAATAGGACCTCAGCAATAGGACCTCAGCAATAAGACCTCAGCCTTGTGACCGCAGCAATAGGACCTCAGCAATAGGACCTCAGCAATAGGACCTCAGCAATAGGACCTAAGCATTGTGACCTCAGCAATAGGACCTCAGAATTCTGACCTCAGCAATAGGACCTCAGCAATAGGACCTCAGCAATAGGTCCTCAGCAATAGGACATCAGCAATAGGACCTCAGCATTGTGACCTCAGCATTGTGACCTCAGCAATAGGACGTCAGCATTTCGACCTCAGCAATAGGACCTCAGCAATAGGACCTCAGCTATAGGACCTCAGCATTGTGACCTCAGCAAAAAGACCTCAGAAATAGGACCTCAGCCATAGGACCTCAGCATTGTGACCTCAGTAAAAGGACCTCAGCAATAGGATCTCAGTAATAGAACCTCAGCATTGTGACCTCAGCAATAGGACCTCAGCATTGTGACCTCAGCAATAGGACCTCAGCATTGTGACCTCAGCGATAGGACCTCAGCATTGTGACTTCAGCATTGTTACCTCAAGATTAGGTCCTCAGCATTGTGACCTCAGCATTGTGACCTCAGCAATAGGACCTCAGCAATAGGACCGCAGCAATCGTACCTCAGCAATAGGACCTCAGCATTGTGAACTCAGCATTGTGACCTCAGCAATAGGACCTCAGCAATAGAACCTCAGCATTGTGATATCAGCATTGTGACCTCAGCAATAGGACCTCAGCCATAGGACCTCAGCATTGTGACCTCTGCATTGTGACCTCAGCAATAGGACCTCAGCAATAGGACCACAGCAATAGGACCTCAGCAATAGGACCTCAGCATTGTGACCTCAGCATTGTGACCTCAGCATTGTGACCTCAGTAATAGGACCTCAGCAATAGGACCTCAGCAATAGGACCTCAGCAATAGGACCTCAGCATTGTGACATCAGCAATAAGACCTCAGCATTGTGACCTCAGCAATAGGACCTCAGCACTGTGACCTCAGCATTGTTACCTCAGGAATAGGACCTCAGCATTGTGACCTCAGCAATAAGACCTCAGCAATGGTACCGCAGCAATAGGACCGCAGCAATCGTACCTCAGCAATAGGACCTCAGCATTGTGACCTCAGCAATAGGACCTCAGCATTGTGACCTCAGCAATAGGACCTCAGCAATAGAACCTCAGCATTGTGATATCAGCATTGTGACTTCAGCAATAGGACCTCAGCATGGTGACCTCAGCAATAGGACCTCAGCAATAGGACCTCAGCAATAACACCTCAGCATTGTGACCTCAGCATTGTGACCTCAGCAATAGGACCTCAGCATTGTGATATCAGCATTGTGACCTCAGCAATAGGACCTCAGCAATAGGACCTCTGCATTGTGACCTCAGCATTGTGACCTCAGCAATAAGACCTCAGCAATAGGACCTCAGCAATAAGACCTCAGCAGTAGGACCTCAGCGTTGTGACCTCAGCAAGAGAATATCAATATTTTGATATCAGCATTGTGACCTCAGCAATAGGACCTCAGCAATAGGACCTCAGCAATAGGACCTCAGCAATAGGACCTCAGAATTGTGACCTCTGCATTGTGACATCAGCAATAGGATTTCAGCAATAGGACCTCAGCAATAAGACCTCAGCCTTGTGACCTCAGCAATAGGACCTCAGCAATAGGACCTCAGCATCGTGATCTCAGCATTGTGACCTCTGCAATAGGACCTCAGCAATAGGACCTCAGCATTGTGACCTCAGCAACAGGACCTCAGCAATAGGACCTCAGCATTGTGACCTCAGCAATAGGACCTCAGCATTGTGACCTCAGCATTGTGACCTCAGCAATAGGACCTCAGCAATAGGACCTCAGCAATAGGACCTCAGAATTGTGACCTCAGCAATAGGACCTCAGCAATAGGACCTCATCATTGTGACCTCAGCAATAGGACCTCAGCAATAGGACCTCAGAACTGTGACCTCTGCACTGTGACCTCAGCAATAGGACCTCAGCCTTGCGACCTCAGCAATAGGACCTCAGCAATAGGACCTCAGAACTGTGACCTCTGCATTGTGACCTCAGCAATAGGACCTCAGCCTTACGACCTCAGCAATAGGACCTCAGCAATAGGACCTCAGCATCGTGATCTCAGCAATAGGACCTCAGCAATAGGACCTCAGCAATAGGACATCAGCAATAGGACCTCAGGAATAGGACCTCAACATTGAGACCTCAGCATTTTGACCTCAGCAATAGGACCTCAGCTATAGGACCTCAGCATTGTGACCTCAGCCTTGTAACCTCAGCAATAGGACCTCAGCAATAGGACCTCAGGAATAGGACCTCAGCATTCAGACCTCAGGATTTTGACCTCAGCAATAGGACCTCAGCATTGTGATATCAGCATTGTGACCTCAGCAATAGGACCTCAGCAATAGGACCTCAGCAATAGGACCTCAGGAATAGGACCTCAGCATTGAGACCTCAGCATTTTGACCTCAGCAATAGGACCTCAGCTATAGGACCTCAGCAATAAGACCTCAGCCTTGTGACCGCAGCAATAGGACCTCAGCAATAGGACCTAAGCATTGTGACCTCAGCAATAGGACATCAGCATTGTGACCTCAGCAATAGGACCTCAGCATTGTGACCTCAGCAATAGGACCTCAGCAATAGGACCTCAGCAATAGGACCTCAGCAATAGGACATCAGCAATAGGACCTCAGCATTGTGACCTCAGCATTGTGACCTCAGCAATAGGACCTCAGCAATAGGACCTATGCAATAGGACCTCAGCAATAGGACCTCAGCTATAGGACCTCAGCTATAGGACCTCAGCATTGTGACCTCAGCAATAAGACCTCAGAAATAGGACCTCAGCAATAGGACCTCAGCATTGTGACCTCAGTAAAAGGACCTCAGCAATAGGACCTCAGCAATAGAACCTCAGCATTGTGACCTCAGCAATAGGACCTCAGCATTGTGACCTCAGCAAGAGGACCTCAGCATTGTGACCTCAGCATTGTGACCTCAGCAATAGGACCTCAGCAATAGGACCTCAGCAATAGGACCTCATCATTGTGACCTCAGCAGTAGGACCTCAGCAATAGGACCTCAGAACTGTGACCTCTGCATTGTGACCTCAGCAATAGGACCTCAGCCTTGCGACCTCAGCAATAGGACCTAAGCGATAGGACCTCAGCATCGTGATCTCAGCATTGTGACCTCAGCAATAGGACCTCAGCAATAGGACATCAGCAATAGGACCTCAGGAATAGGACCTCAGCATTGAGACCTCAGCATTTTGACCTCAGCATTAGGACATCAGCTATAGGACCTCAGCATTGTGACCTCAGCCTTGTGGCCTCAGCAATAGGACCTCAGCAATAGGACCTCAGCATTGAGACCTCAGGATTTTTACCTCAGCAATAGGACCTCAGCTATAGGACCTCAGCATTGTGACCTCAGCATTGTGACCTCAGCAATAGGACCTCAGCAATAGGACATCAGCAATAGGACCTCAGGAATAGGACCTCAGCATTGAGACCTCAGCATTTTGACCTCAGCAATAGGACCTCAGCAATAGGACCTCAGCAATAAGACCTCAGCCTTGTGACCGCAGCAATAGGACCTCAGCAATAGGACCTCAGCAATAGGACCTCAGCAATAGGACCTAAGCATTGTGACCTCAGCAATAGGACCTCAGAATTCTGACCTCAGCAATAGGACCTCAGCAATAGGACCTCAGCAATAGGTCCTCAGCAATAGGACATCAGCAATAGGACCTCAGCATTGTGACCTCAGCATTGTGACCTCAGCAATAGGACGTCAGCATTTCGACCTCAGCAATAGGACCTCAGCAATAGGACCTCAGCTATAGGACCTCAGCATTGTGACCTCAGCAAAAAGACCTCAGAAATAGGACCTCAGCCATAGGACCTCAGCATTGTGACCTCAGTAAAAGGACCTCAGCAATAGGATCTCAGCAATAGAACCTCAGCATTGTGACCTCAGCAATAGGACCTCAGCATTGTGACCTCAGCAATAGGACCTCAGCATTGTGACCTCAGCGATAGGACCTCAGCATTGTGACTTCAGCATTGTTACCTCAAGATTAGGTCCTCAGCATTGTGACCTCAGCATTGTGACCTCAGCAATAGGACCTCAGCAATAGGACCGCAGCAATCGTACCTCAGCAATAGGACCTCAGCATTGTGAACTCAGCATTGTGACCTCAGCAATAGGACCTCAGCAATAGAACCTCAGCATTGTGATATCAGCATTGTGACCTCAGCAATAGGACCTCAGCCATAGGACCTCAGCATTGTGACCTCTGCATTGTGACCTCAGCAATAGGACCTCAGCAATAGGACCACAGCAATAGGACCTCAGCAATAGGACCTCAGCATTGTGACCTCAGCATTGTGACCTCAGCATTGTGACCTCAGTAATAGGACCTCAGCAATAGGACCTCAGCAATAGGACCTCAGCAATAGGACCTCAGCATTGTGACATCAGCAATAAGACCTCAGCATTGTGACCTCAGCAATAGTACCTCAGCACTGTGACCTCAGCATTGTTACCTCAGGAATAGGACCTCAGCATTGTGACCTCAGCAATAAGACCTCAGCAATGGTACCGCAGCAATAGGACCGCAGCAATCGTACCTCAGCAATAGGACCTCAGCATTGTGACCTCAGCAATAGGACCTCAGCATTGTGACCTCAGCATTGTGACCTCAGCAATAGGACCTCAGCATTGTGACCTCAGCAATAGGACCTCAGCAATAGAACCTCAGCATTGTGATATCAGCATTGTGACTTCAGCAATAGGACCTCAGCATGGTGACCTCAGCAATAGGACCTCAGCAATAGGACCTCAGCAATAACACCTCAGCATTGTGACCTCAGCATTGTGACCTCAGCAATAGGACCTCAGCATTGTGATATCAGCATTGTGACCTCAGCAATAGGACCTCAGCAATAGGACCTCTGCATTGTGACCTCAGCATTGTGACCTCAGCAATAAGACCTCAGCAATAGGACCTCAGCAATAAGACCTCAGCAGTAGGACCTCAGCGTTGTGACCTCAGCAAGAGAATATCAATATTTTGATATCAGCATTGTGACCTCAGCAATAGGACCTCAGCAATAGGACCTCAGCAATAGGACCTCAGCAATAGGACCTCAGAATTGTGACCTCTGCATTGTGACATCAGCAATAGGATTTCAGCAATAGGACCTCAGCAATAAGACCTCAGCCTTGTGACCTCAGCAATAGGACCTCAGCAATAGGACCTCAGCATCGTGATCTCAGCATTGTGACCTCTGCAATAGGACCTCAGCAATAGGACCTCAGCATTGTGACCTCAGCAACAGGACCTCAGCAATAGGACCTCAGCATTGTGACCTCAGCAATAGGACCTCAGCATTGTGACCTCAGCATTGTGACCTCAGCAATAGGACCTCAGCAATAGGACCTCAGCAATAGGACCTCAGAATTGTGACCTCAGCAATAGGACCTCAGCAATAGGACCTCATCATTGTGACCTCAGCAATAGGACCTCAGCAATAGGACCTCAGAACTGTGACCTCTGCACTGTGACCTCAGCAATAGGACCTCAGCCTTGCGACCTCAGCAATAGGACCTCAGCAATAGGACCTCAGCATCGTGGTCTCAGCATTGTGACCTCAGCAATAGGACCTCAGCAATAGGACATCAGCAATAGGACCTCAGGAATAGGACCTCAACATTGAGACCTCAGCATTTTGACCTCAGCAATAGGACCTCAGCATTGTGATATCAGCATTGTGACCTCAGCAATAGGACCTCAGCAATAGGACCTCAGCATCGTGACCTCTGCAATAGGACCTCAGCAATAGGACCTAAGCATTGTGACCTCAGCAATAGGACAGCAGCATTGTGACCTCAGCAATAGGACCTCAGTATTGTGACCTCAGCAATAGGACCTCAGCAATAGGACCTCAGCAAGAGGACCTCAGCAACAGGACCTCTGCATTGTGACCTCAGCAATAGGACCTCAACATTGTGACCTCAGCAACAGGACCTCAGCAATAGGACCTCAGCAATAGGACCTCAGAATTGTAACCTCTGCATTGTGACCTCTGCAATAGGACCTCAGCCTTGTGACCTCAGCAATAGGACCTCAGCAATAGGACCTCAGCATGGTGAATTCAGCATGGTGACCTCAGGAATTGGACCTCAGCAATAGGACATCAGCATTGTGAGCTCAGCATTGTGACCTCAGGAATAGGACCTCAGCATTGTGACCTCAGCATTGTGACCTCAGCAATAGGACCTCAGCAATAGGACCTCAGCAATAGGACCTCAGCAATAGTACTTCAGCAATCGTACCTCAGCAATAGGACCTCAGCAATAGGACCTCAGCAATAGGACCTCAGCATCGTGATCTCAGCATTGTGACCTCAGCAATAGGACCTCAGCAACAGGACCTCAGCTATAGGACCTCAGCATTGTGACCTCAGCTTTGTTATCTCAGGAATAGGACCTCAGCATTGTAACCTCAGCATTGTAACCTCAGCAATAGGAACTGAGCAATAGGACCGCAGCAATCGTACCTCAGCAATAGGACCTCAGCATTTTGAACTCAGATATAGGACCTCAGCATTGTGACATCAGCAATAGGACCTCAGCAATAAGACCTCAGCAGCAGGACCTCAGCACTGTGACCTCAGCAATAGGACCTCAGCAATAGGACCTCAGCATCGTGATCTCAGCATTGTGAGCTCAGCATCGTGATCTCAGCATTGTGACCTCAGCAAGAGGACCTCAGCAGTGTGACCTCAGCACTGTGACCTCAGCAATAGGACCTCAGTCTTGTGACCTCAGCAACAGGACCTCAGCAATAGGACCTCAGCATTGTGACCTCAGCAATAGGACCTCAGCATTGTGACCTCAGCATTGTGACCTCAGCAATAGGACCTCAGCAATAGAACCTCAGCAATAGGACCTCAGCAATAGGACCTCAGAATTGTGACCTCAGCAATAGGACCTCAGCAATAGGACCTCATCATTGTGACCTCAGCAATAGGACCTCAGAACTGTGACCTCTGCATTGTGACCTCAGCAATAGGACCTCAGCCTTGCGACCTCAGCAATAGGACCTCAGCAATAGGACCTCAGCATCGTGGTCTCAGCATTGTGACCTCAGCAATAGGACCTCAGCAATAGGACATCAGCAATAGGACCTCAGGAATAGGACCTCAACATTGAGACCTCAGCATTTTGACCTCAGCAATAGGACCTCAGCATTGTGATATCAGCATTGTGACCTCAGCAATAGGACCTCAGCAATAGGACCTCAGCATCGTGATCTCAGCATTGTGACCTCTGCAATAGGACCTCAGCAATAGGACCTAAGCATTGTGACCTCAGCAATAGGACAGCAGCATTGTGACCTCAGCAATAGGACCTCAGTATTGTGACCTCAGCAATAGGACCTCAGCAATAGGACCTCAGCAATAGGACCTCAGCAACAGGACCTCTGCATTGTGACCTCAGCAATAGGACCTCAGCATTGTGACCTCAGCAACAGGACCTCAGCAATAGGACCTCAGCAATAGGACCTCAGAATTGTAACCTCTGCATTGTGACCTCTGCAATAGGACCTCAGCCTTGTGACCTCAGCAATAGGACCTCAGCAATAGGACCTCAGCATGGTGAACTCAGCATTGTGACCTCAGGAATAGGACCTCAGCAATAGGACATCAGCATTGTGAGCTCAGCATTGTGACCTCAGGAATAGGACCTCAGCATTGTGACCTCAGCATTGTGACCTCAGCAATAGGACCTCAGCAATAGGACCTCAGCAATAGGACCTCAGCAATAGGACCTCAGCAATCGTACCTCAGCAATAGGACCTCAGCAATAGGACCTCAGCAATAGGACCTCAGCAACAGGACCTCAGCATTGTGACCTCAGCAATAGGACCTCAGCAACAGGACCTCAGCAATAGGACATAAGCAATAGGACCTCAGCATTGTGACCTCAGCATTGTGACCTCAGCAATAGGACCTCAGTAATAGGAACTCAGCTATAGGACCTCAGCATTGTGACCTCAGCATTGTTATCTCAGGAATAGGACCTCAGCATTGTAACCTCAGCATTGTAACCTCAGCAATAGGAACTGAGCAATAGGACCGCAGCAATCGTACCTCAGCAATAGGACCTCAGCATTTTGAACTCAGATATAGGACCTCAGCATTGTGACATCAGCAATAGGACCTCAGCAATAAGACCTCAGCAGCAGGACCTCAGCACTGTGACCTCAGCAATAGGACCTCAGCAATAGAACCTCAGCATTGTGATATCAGCATTGTGACCTCAGCAATAGGACCTCAGCAATAGGACTTCAGCAATAGGACCTCAGCAATAGGACCTCAGCATTGTGACCTCTGCATTGTGACCTCTGCATTGTGACCTCAGCAATAGGACCTCAGCAATAGGACCTCAGCATTGTGACCTCAGGAATAGGACCTCAGCAATAGGACCTCAGCAAGAGGATCTCAGCAATAGGACCACAGCAATAGGACCTCAGCAAGAGGATCTCAGCAATAGGACCACAGCAACAGGACCTCAGCAATAGGACCTCAGCAATAGGACCTCAGCAATAGGATCTCAGCAATAAAACCTCAGCATTGTGACCTCAGCAATAGGACCTCAGCAATAGGATCTCAGCATTGTGACCTCAGTAATAGGACCTCAGCATTGTGACATCAGCAACAAGACCTCAGCATTGTGACCTCAGCAATAGGACCTCAGCATTGTGACATCAGCAATAGGACCTCAGCAATAGGACCTCAGGAATAGGAACTCAGCAATAGGAACTCAGCTATAGGACCTCAGCATTGTGACCTCAGCATTGTTACCTCAGGAATAGGACCTCAGCATTGTGACCTCAGCATTGTGACCTCAGCATTGTGACCTCAGCATTGTGACCTCAGCAATAGGACCTCAGCAATAGGATCTCAGCAATAGGACCTCAGCAATAGGACCGCAGCAATCGTACCTCAGCAATAGGACCTCAGCATAGTGACCTCAGCATTGAGACCTCAGGAATTTGACCTCAGCAGTGTAACCTGAGCAGTAGGACCTCAGCAATAGGACCTCAGCAATAAGACCTCAGCCTTGTGACCTCAGCAATAGGACCTCAGCAATAGGACCTCAGCATCGTGATCTCAGCATTGTGACCTCTGCAATAGGACCTCAGCAATAGGACCTCAGCATTGTGACCTCAGCAACAGGACCTCAGCAATAGGACCTCAGCATTGTGACCTCAGCAATAGGACCTCAGCATTGTGACCTCAGCATTGTGACCTCAGCAATAGGACCTCAGCAATAGGACCTCAGCAATAGGACCTCAGAATTGTGACCTCAGCAATAGGACCTCAGCAATAGGACCTCATCATTGTGACCTCAGCAATAGGACCTCAGCAATAGGACCTCAGAACTGTGACCTCTGCACTGTGACCTCAGCAATAGGACCTCAGCCTTGCGACCTCAGCAATAGGACCTCAGCAATAGGACCTCAGCATCGTGGTCTCAGCATTGTGACCTCAGCAATAGGACCTCAGCAATAGGACATCAGCAATAGGACCTCAGGAATAGGACCTCAACATTGAGACCTCAGCATTTTGACCTCAGCAATAGGACCTCAGCATTGTGATATCAGCATTGTGACCTCAGCAATAGGACCTCAGCAATAGGACCTCAGCATCGTGACCTCTGCAATAGGACCTCAGCAATAGGACCTAAGCATTGTGACCTCAGCAATAGGACAGCAGCATTGTGACCTCAGCAATAGGACCTCAGTATTGTGACCTCAGCAATAGGACCTCAGCAATAGGACCTCAGCAAGAGGACCTCAGCAACAGGACCTCTGCATTGTGACCTCAGCAATAGGACCTCAACATTGTGACCTCAGCAACAGGACCTCAGCAATAGGACCTCAGCAATAGGACCTCAGAATTGTAACCTCTGCATTGTGACCTCTGCAATAGGACCTCAGCCTTGTGACCTCAGCAATAGGACCTCAGCAATAGGACCTCAGCATGGTGAATTCAGCATGGTGACCTCAGGAATTGGACCTCAGCAATAGGACATCAGCATTGTGAGCTCAGCATTGTGACCTCAGGAATAGGACCTCAGCATTGTGACCTCAGCATTGTGACCTCAGCAATAGGACCTCAGCAATAGGACCTCAGCAATAGGACCTCAGCAATAGTACTTCAGCAATCGTACCTCAGCAATAGGACCTCAGCAATAGGACCTCAGCAATAGGACCTCAGCAATAGGACCTCAGCATCGTGATCTCAGCATTGTGACCTCAGCAATAGGACCTCAGCAACAGGACCTCAGCTATAGGACCTCAGCATTGTGACCTCAGCATTGTTATCTCAGGAATAGGACCTCAGCATTGTAACCTCAGCATTGTAACCTCAGCAATAGGAACTGAGCAATAGGACCGCAGCAGTCGTACCTCAGCAATAGGACCTCAGCATTTTGAACTCAGATATAGGACCTCAGCATTGTGACATCAGCAATAGGACCTCAGCA
Organism: Anas platyrhynchos; assembly: GCF_047663525.1. Classification (NCBI taxonomy): domain Eukaryota; kingdom Metazoa; phylum Chordata; class Aves; order Anseriformes; family Anatidae; genus Anas; species Anas platyrhynchos. The sequence continues at coordinate 1,364,121 of NC_092590.1, forward strand.
ATAAGACCTCAGCAGCAGGACCTCAGCACTGTGACCTCAGCAATAGGACCTCAGCAATAGGACCTCAGCATCGTGATCTCAGCATTGTGAGCTCAGCATTGTGAGCTCAGCATCGTGATCTCAGCATTGTGACCTCAGCAAGAGGACCTCAGCAGTGTGACCTCAGCACTGTGACCTCAGCAATAGGACCTCAGTCTTGTGACCTCAGCAACAGGACCTCAGCAATAGGACCTCAGCATTGTGACCTCAGCAATAGGACCTCAGCATTGTGACCTCAGCATTGTGACCTCAGCAATAGGACCTCAGCAATAGAACCTCAGCAATAGGACCTCAGCAATAGGACCTCAGAATTGTGACCTCAGCAATAGGACCTCAGCAATAGGACCTCATCATTGTGACCTCAGCAATAGGACCTCAGAACTGTGACCTCTGCATTGTGACCTCAGCAATAGGACCTCAGCCTTGCGACCTCAGCAATAGGACCTCAGCAATAGGACCTCAGCATCGTGGTCTCAGCATTGTGACCTCAGCAATAGGACCTCAGCAATAGGACATCAGCAATAGGACCTCAGGAATAGGACCTCAACATTGAGACCTCAGCATTTTGACCTCAGCAATAGGACCTCAGCATTGTGATATCAGCATTGTGACCTCAGCAATAGGACCTCAGCAATAGGACCTCAGCATCGTGATCTCAGCATTGTGACCTCTGCAATAGGACCTCAGCAATAGGACCTAAGCATTGTGACCTCAGCAATAGGACAGCAGCATTGTGACCTCAGCAATAGGACCTCAGTATTGTGACCTCAGCAATAGGACCTCAGCAATAGGACCTCAGCAATAGGACCTCAGCAACAGGACCTCTGCATTGTGACCTCAGCAATAGGACCTCAGCATTGTGACCTCAGCAACAGGACCTCAGCAATAGGACCTCAGCAATAGGACCTCAGAATTGTAACCTCTGCATTGTGACCTCTGCAATAGGACCTCAGCCTTGTGACCTCAGCAATAGGACCTCAGCAATAGGACCTCAGCATGGTGAACTCAGCATTGTGACCTCAGGAATAGGACCTCAGCAATAGGACATCAGCATTGTGAGCTCAGCATTGTGACCTCAGGAATAGGACCTCAGCATTGTGACCTCAGCATTGTGACCTCAGCAATAGGACCTCAGCAATAGGACCTCAGCAATAGGACCTCAGCAATAGGACCTCAGCAATCGTACCTCAGCAATAGGACCTCAGCAATAGGACCTCAGCAATAGGACCTCAGCAACAGGACCTCAGCATTGTGACCTCAGCAATAGGACCTCAGCAACAGGACCTCAGCAATAGGACATAAGCAATAGGACCTCAGCATTGTGACCTCAGCATTGTGACCTCAGCAATAGGACCTCAGTAATAGGAACTCAGCTATAGGACCTCAGCATTGTGACCTCAGCATTGTTATCTCAGGAATAGGACCTCAGCATTGTAACCTCAGCATTGTAACCTCAGCAATAGGAACTGAGCAATAGGACCGCAGCAATCGTACCTCAGCAATAGGACCTCAGCATTTTGAACTCAGATATAGGACCTCAGCATTGTGACATCAGCAATAGGACCTCAGCAATAAGACCTCAGCAGCAGGACCTCAGCACTGTGACCTCAGCAATAGGACCTCAGCAATAGAACCTCAGCATTGTGATATCAGCATTGTGACCTCAGCAATAGGACCTCAGCAATAGGACTTCAGCAATAGGACCTCAGCAATAGGACCTCAGCATTGTGACCTCTGCATTGTGACCTCTGCATTGTGACCTCAGCAATAGGACCTCAGCAATAGGACCTCAGCATTGTGACCTCAGGAATAGGACCTCAGCAATAGGACCTCAGCAAGAGGATCTCAGCAATAGGACCACAGCAATAGGACCTCAGCAAGAGGATCTCAGCAATAGGACCACAGCAACAGGACCTCAGCAATAGGACCTCAGCAATAGGACCTCAGCAATAGGATCTCAGCAATAAAACCTCAGCATTGTGACCTCAGCAATAGGACCTCAGCAATAGGATCTCAGCATTGTGACCTCAGTAATAGGACCTCAGCATTGTGACATCAGCAACAAGACCTCAGCATTGTGACCTCAGCAATAGGACCTCAGCATTGTGACATCAGCAATAGGACCTCAGCAATAGGACCTCAGGAATAGGAACTCAGCAATAGGAACTCAGCTATAGGACCTCAGCATTGTGACCTCAGCATTGTTACCTCAGGAATAGGACCTCAGCATTGTGACCTCAGCATTGTGACCTCAGCATTGTGACCTCAGCATTGTGACCTCAGCAATAGGACCTCAGCAATAGGACCTCAGCAATAGGACCTCAGCAATAGGACCGCAGCAATCGTACCTCAGCAATAGGACCTCAGCATAGTGACCTCAGCATTGAGACCTCAGGAATTTGACCTCAGCAGTGTAACCTGAGCAGTAGGACCTCAGCAATAGAACCTCAGCATTGTGATATCAGCATTGTGACCTCAGCAATAGGACCTCAGCAATAGGACCTCAGCATTGTGACCTCAGCAATAGGACCTCAGCAATAGGACCTCAGCAAGAGGATCTCAGCAATAGGACCTCAGCAATAGGACCTCTGCAATGTGACCTCAGCATTGTGACCTCAGCAATAAGACCTCAGCATTGTGACCTCAGCAATAGGACCTCAGCAATAGAACCGCAGCATTGTGACCTCAGCAATAGGACCTCAGCAATAGGACCAGAGCAATAGGGCCTCAGCAATAGGGCCTCAACAACAGGGCCTCAGCAATAGGACCTCAGCAATAGGACCTCAGCAATAGGACCTCCGCATTGTGACCTCAGCATTGTGACCTCAGCAATAGGACTTCAGCAATAGGACCTCAGCAATAGGACCTCAGCATTGTGAACTCAGTATTAGGACCTCAGCAATAGGACCTCAGCAATAGGACCTCAGCAATAGGACCTCAGCATTGTGACCTCAGCATTGTGACCTCAGCAATAGGACCTCAGCATTGTGACCTCAGCAATAGGACCTCAGCAATAAGACCTCAGAAGTAGGACCTCAGCATTGTGACCTCAGCAAAAGGACCTCAGCAATAGAACCTCAGCATTTTGATATCAGCATTGTGACCTCAGCAATAGGACCTCAGCAATAGGACCTCAGCAATAGGACCTCAGAATTGTGACCTCTGCATTGTGACCTCAGCAATAGGACCTCAGCATTAGGACCTCAGCAATAGGACCTCAGCAAGAGGATCTCAGCAATAGGACCTCAGCAATAAGACCTCAGCATTGTGACCTCAGCAATAGGACCTCAGCAATAGGACCTCTGCATTGTGACCTCAGCAATAGGACCTCAGCATTGTGACCTCAGCAATAGGACATCAGCATTTTGATCTCAGCAATAGGACCTCAGCATTGTGACCTCAGCAATAGGACCTCAGCAATACGACCTCAGCATTTTGACCTCAGTAATACGACCTCAGCAATAGGACCTAAGCATTGTGACCTCAGCAATAGGACCTCAGCAATAGGACCTCAGCAATAGGACCTCAGCAATAGGGCCTCAGCAATAGGGCCTCAGCAATAGGGCCTCAGCAATAGGGTCTCAGCAATAGGGCCTCATCTTTGTGACCTCAGCAATAGGACCTCAGCAATAGGACCTCCGCATTGTGACCTCAGCATTGTGACCTCAGCAATAGGACTTCAGCAATAGGACCTCAGCAATAGGACCTCAGCATTGTGAACTCAGTATTAGGACCTCAGCAATAGGACCTCAGCAATAGGACCTCAGCATTGTGACCTCAGCATTGTGACCTCAGCAATAGGACCTCAGCATTGTGACCTCAGCAATAGGACCTCAGCAATAGGACCTCAGCATTGTGGCCTCAGTAATAGGACCTCAGCAATAGAACCTCAGCATTGTGATATCAGCATTGGGACATCAGCAATAGGACCTCAGCAATAGGACCTCAGCAATAGGACCTCAGAATGGTGACCTCTGCATTGTGACCTCAGCATTTGGACCTCAGCATTGTGACCTCAGCAATAGGACCTCAGCAATAGGACCTCATAAATAGGACCTCTGCATTGTGACCTCAGCAATAAGACCTCAGCATTGTGACCTCAGCAATAGGACATCAGCATACTGACCTCAGCAATAGGACCTCAGCAATAGGACCTCAGCTTTGTGACCTCAGCAATAGGACCTCAGCATGGTGACCTCAGCATTGTGACCTCAGAAATAGGACCTCAGCAATAGGACCTCAGCATTGTGACCTCAGCATTGTGACGTCAGCAATAGGACCTCAGCAATAGGACCTCAACAATAGGACCGCAGTAATCGTACCTCAGCAATAGGACCTCAGCATTGTGACCTCAGCAATAGGATTTTAGCAATAGGACCTCAGCAATAAGACCTCAGCCTTGTGACCTCAGCAATAGGACCTCAGCATCGTGATCTCAGAATTGTGACCTCTGCAATACGACCTCAGCAATACACCTCAGCAATAGGACCTCAGCATTGTGACCTCAGCAAAAGGACCTCAGCAATAGGACCTCAGCAATAGGACCTCAGCATTGTGACCTCAGCAATAGGACCTCAGCAATAGGACCTCAGCAATAGGACCTCAGAACTGTGACCTCTGCATTGTGACCTCAGCAATAGGACCACAGCCTTGCGACCTCAGCAATAGGACCTCAGGAATAGGACCTCAGCATCGTGATCTCAGCATTGTGACCTCAGCAATAGGACCTCAGCAATAGGACATCAGCAATAGGACCTCAGGAATAGGACCTCAGCATTGAGACCTCAGCATTTTGACCTCAGCAATAGGACCTCAGCAATAGGACCTCAGCATTGTGACGTCAGCCTTGTGACCTCAGCAATAGAACCTCAGAAATAGGACCTCAGCATTGTGACCTCAGCAATAAGACCTCAGCCTTTAGACCGCAGCAATAGGACCTCAGCAATAGGACCTCAGCAACAGGACCTCAGCAATAGGACCTCAGCAATAGGACCTCAGCATTGTGACCTCAGCAATAGGACCTCAGCAATAGGACATCAGCAATAGGACCTCAGCATTGTGACCTCAGCATTGTGACCCCAGCAATAGGACGTCAGCATTTCGACCTCAGCAATAGGACCTCAGCAATAGGACCTCAGCTATAGGACCTCAGCATTGTGACCTCAGCATTGTGACCTCAGCAATAAGACCTCAGAAATAGGACCTCAGAAATAGGACCTCAGCATTGTGAACTCAGTAAAAGGACCTCAGCAATAGGACCTCAGCAATAGGACCTCTGCAATAGGACCTCAGCATTGTGACCTCAGGAATAGGACCTCAGCATTGTGACCTCAGCATTGTGACCTCAGCAATAGGACCTCAGCATTGTGACCTCAGCAATAAGACCTCAGCAATAAGACCTCAGCATTGTGACCTCAGTAATAGGACCTCAGCAATAGAACCTCAGCATTGTGACATCAGGAATAGGACCTCAGCAATAGGACCTCAGCAATAGGACCTCAGCATTGTGACATCAGCAATAACACCTCTGCATTGTGACCTCAGCAATAGGACCTCAGCATTAGGACCTCAGCAATAGGACCTCAGCAATAAGACCTCAGCATTGTGACCTCAGCAATAGGACCTCAGCAATAGGACCTCTGCATTGTGACCTCAGCAATAGGACCTCTGCATTGTGACCTCAGCAATAGGACCTCAGCATTGTGACCTCAGCAATAGGACATCAGCATTTTGATCTCAGCAATAGGACCTCAGCAACAGGACCTCAGCAATAGGACCTCAGCAATACGACCTCAGCATTTTGACCTCAGCAATAAGACCTCAGAAGTAGGACCTCAGCATTGTGACCTCAGCAAAAGGACCTCAGCAATAGAACCTCAGCATTTTGATATCAGCATTGTGACCTCAGCAATAGGACCTCAGCAATAGGACCTCAGCAATAGGACCTCAGAATTGTGACCTCTGCATTGTGACCTCAGCAATAGGACCTCAGCATTAGGACCTCAGCAATAGGACCTCAGCAAGAGGATCTCAGCAATAGGACCTCAGCAATAAGACCTCAGCATTGTGACCTCAGCAATAGGACCTCAGCAATAGGACCTCTGCATTGTGACCTCAGCAATAGGACCTCAGCATTGTGACCTCAGCAATAGGACATCAGCATTTTGATCTCAGCAATAGGACCTCAGCATTGTGACCTCAGCAATAGGACCTCAGCAATACGACCTCAGCATTTTGACCTCAGTAATACGACCTCAGCAATAGGACCTAAGCATTGTGACCTCAGCAATAGGACCTCAGCAATGGGACCTCAGCAATAGGACCTCAGCAATAGGGCCTCAGCATTGTGACCTCAGGAATAGGACCTCAGCATTGTGACCTCAGCATTGTGACCTCAGCAATAGGACCTCAGCATTGTGACCTCAGCAATAAGACCTCAGCAATAAGACCTCAGCATTGTGACCTCAGTAATAGGACCTCAGCAATAGAACCTCAGCATTGTGACCTCAGGAATAGGACCTCAGCAATAGGACCTCAGCAATAGGACCTCAGCATTGTGACATCAGCAATAACACCTCTGCATTGTGACCTCAGCAATAGGACCTCAGCATTAGGACCTCAGCAATAGGACCTCAGCAATAAGACCTCAGCATTGTGACCTCAGCAATAGGACCTCAGCAATAGGACCTCTGCATTGTGACCTCACCAATAGGACCTCAGCATTGTGACCTCAGCAATAGGACATCAGCATTTTGATCTCAGCAATAGGACCTCAGCAACAGGACCTCAGCAATAGGACCTCAGCAATACGACCTCAGCATTTTGACCTCAGTAATACGACCTCAGCAATAGGACCTAAGCATTGTGACCTCAGCAATAGGACCTCAGCAATAGGACCTCAGCAATAGGACCTCAGCAATAGGGCCTCAGCAATAGGGCCTCAGCAATAGGGTCTCAGCAATAGGGCCTCATCTTTGTGACCTCAGCAATAGGACCTCAGCAATAGGACCTCCGCATTGTGACCTCAGCATTGTGACCTCAGCAATAGGACTTCAGCAATAGGACCTCAGCAATAGGACCTCAGCATTGTGAACTCAGTATTAGGACCTCAGCAATAGGACCTCAGCAATAGGACCTCAGCATTGTGACCTCAGCATTGTGACCTCAGCAATAGGACCTCAGCATTGTGACCTCAGCAATAGGACCTCAGCAATAGGACCTCAGCAATAGGACCTCAGCATTGTGGCCTCAGCAATAGGACCTCAGCAATAGAACCTCAGCATTGTGATATCAGCATTGGGACATCAGCAATAGGACCTCAGCAATAGGACCTCAGCAATAGGACCTCAGAATGGTGACCTCTGCATTGTGACCTCAGCATTTGGACCTCAGCATTGTGACCTCAGCAATAGTACCTCAGCAATAGGACCTCATAAATAGGACCTCTGCATTGTGACCTCAGCAATAAGACCTCAGCATTGTGACCTCAGCAATAGGACATCAGCATACTGACCTCAGCAATAGGACCTCAGCAATAGGACCTCAGCTTTGTGACCTCAGCAATAGGACCTCAGCATGGTGACCTCAGCATTGTGACCTCAGAAATAGGACCTCAGCAATAGGACCTCAGCATTGTGACCTCAGCATTGTGTCGTCAGCAATAGGACCTCAGCAATAGGACCTCAACAATAGGACCGCAGTAATCGTACCTCAGCAATAGGACCTCAGCATTGTGACCTCAGCAATAGGATTTTAGCAATAGGACCTCAGCAATAAGACCTCAGCCTTGTGACCTCAGCAGTAGGACCTCAGCATCGTGATCTCAGAATTGTGACCTCTGCAATAGGACCTCAGCAATAGGACCTCAGCATTGTGACCTCAGCAAAAGGACCTCAGCAATAGGACCTCAGCAATAGGACCTCAGCATTGTGACCTCAGCAATAGGACCTCAGCAATAGGACCTCAGCAATAGGACCTCAGAACTGTGACCTCTGCATTGTGACCTCAGCAATAGGACCACAGCCTTGCGACCTCAGCAATAGGACCTCAGGAATAGGACCTCAGCATCGTGATCTCAGCATTGTGACCTCAGCAATAGGACCTCAGCAATAGGACATCAGCAATAGGACCTCAGGAATAGGACCTCAGCATTGAGACCTCAGCATTTTGACCTCAGCAATAGGACCTCAGCAATAGGACCTCAGCATTGTGACGTCAGCCTTGTGACCTCAGCAATAGAACCTCAGAAATAGGACCTCAGCATTGTGACCTCAGCAATAAGACCTCAGCCTTTAGACCGCAGCAATAGGACCTCAGCAATAGGACCTCAGCAACAGGACCTCAGCATTGTGACCTCAGCAATAAGACCTCAGCAATAAGACCTCAGCATTGTGACCTCAGTAATAGGACCTCAGCAATAGAACCTCAGCATTGTGACCTCAGGAATAGGACCTCAGCAATAGGACCTCAGCAATAGGACCTCAGCATTGTGACATCAGCAATAACACCTCAGCATTGTGACCTCAGCAACAGGACATCAGCATTTTGACCTCAGCAATAGGACCTCAGCAATAGGACCTCAGCAATAGGACCTCAGCATTGTGACCTCAGCAATAGGACCTCAGCAATAGGACCTCAGAAATAGGACCTCAGCAATAGGACCTCAGCAATAGGACCTCAGCAATAGGACCTCAGCATTGTGACCTCAGCAATAGGACCTCAGCATTGTAACCTCAGCATTGTGACCTCAGAAATAGGACCTCAGCAATAGGACCTCAGCAATAGGACCTCAGCAATCGTACCTCAGCAATAGGACCTCAGCATTGTGACCTCAGCATTGTGACCTCAGCAATAGGACCTCAGCAATAAGACCTCAGCATTGTGACCTCAGCAATAGGACCTCAGCAATAGGACCTCAGCAATAGGACCTCAGCATCGTGATCTCAGTATTGTGACCTCTGCAATAGGACCTCAGCAATAGCACCTCAGCATTGTGACCTCAGCAACAGGACCTCTGCATTGTGACCTCAGCAATAGGACCTCAGCATTGTGACCTCAGCAACAGGACCTCAGCAATAGGACCTCAGCAATAGGACCTCAGAATTGTGACCTCTGCATTGTGACCTCTGCAATAGGACCTCAGCCTTGTGACCTCAGCAGTAGGACCTCAGCAATAGGACCTCAGCATCGTGATCTCAGCATTGTGACCTCAGGAATAGGACCTCAGCAATAGGACATCAGCATTGTGAGCTAAGCATTGTGACCTCAGGAATAGGACCTCAGCATTGTGACCTCAGCATTGTGACCTCAGCATTGTGACCTCAGCAATAGGACCTCAGCAATAGGACCTCAGCAATAGGACCTCAGCAATAGGACTTCAGCAATCGTACCTCAGCAATAGGACCTCAGCAATAGGACCTCAGCAATAGGACCTCAGCATCGTGATCTCAGCATTGTGTCCTCAGCAATAGGACCTCAGCAACAGGACCTCAGCAATAGGACATAAGCAATAGGACCTCAGCATTGTGACCTCAGCAATAGGAACTCAGCTATAGGACCTCAGCATTGTGACCTCAGCATTGTTATCTCAGGAATAGGACCTCAGCATTGTAACCTCAGCATTGTAACCTCAGCAATAGGACCTCAGGAATAGGACCGCAGCAATCGTACCTCAGCAATAGGACCTCAGCATTTTGAACTCAGCAATAGGACCTCAGCATTGTGACCTCAGCAATAGGACCTCAGCAATAAGACCTCAGCAGTAGGACCTCAGCACTGTGACCTCAGCAACAGGACCTCAGCAGTAGAACCTCAGCATTGTGATATCAGCATTGTGACCTCAGCAATAGGACCTCAGCAATAGGACCTCAGCAATAGGACCTCAGCAATAGGACCTCAGCAATAGGACCTCTGCATTGTGACCTCTCCATTGTGACCTCTCCATTGTGACCTCAGCAATAGGACCTCAGCATTGTGACCTCAGGAATAGGACCTCAGCAATAGGACCTCAGCAAGAGGATCTCAGCAATAGGACCACAGCAATAGGACCTCAGCAAGAGGATCTCAGCAATAGGACCACAGCAACAGGACCTCAGCAATAGGACCTCAGCAATAGGACCTCAGCAATAGGATCTCAGCATTGTGACCTCAGTAATAAAACCTCAGCATTGTGACCTCAGCAATAGGACCTCAGCAATAGGATCTCAGCATTGTGACCTCAGTAATAGGACCTCAGCATTGTGACATCAGCAACAAGACCTCAGCATTGTGACCTCAGCAATAGGACCTCAGCATTGTGACCTCAGCAATAGGACCTCAGCAATAGGACCTCAGCAATAGGAACTCAGCAATAGGAACTCAGCTATAGGACCTCAGCATTGTGACCTCAGCATTGTTACCTCAGGAATAGGACCTCAGCATTGTGACCTCAGCATTGTGACCTCAGCATTGTGACCTCAGCATTGTGACCTCAGCAATAGGACCTCAGCAATAGGACCTCAGCATTGTGACGTCAGCCTTGTGACCTCAGCAATAGGACCTCAGAAATAGCACCTCTGCATTGTGACCTCAGCAATAGGACCTCAGCAATAGGACCTCAGCAATAGGACCTCAGCATTGTGACCTCAGCATTGTGACCTCAGTACTAGGACCTCAGCAATAGGACCTCAGCAATAGAACCACAGCATTGTGACCTCAGCAGTAGGACCTCAGCATTGTGACCTCAGCATTGTAACCTCAAAAATAGGACCTCAGCAATAGGACCTCAGCAATAAGACCTCAGCCTTGAGACCGCAGCAATAGGACCTCAGCAATAGGACCTCAGCAATAGGACCTCAGCATTGTGACCTCAGCAATAGGACCTCAGCATTGTGACCTCAGCAATAGGACATCAGCAATAGGACCTCAGCATTGTGACCTCAGAAATAGGACGTCAGCATTTCGACCTCAGCAATAGGGCCTCAGCAATAGGACCTCAGCAATAGGACCTCAGCTATAGGACCTCAGCATTGTGACCTCAGCATTGTGACCTCAGCAATAAGACCTCAGCAGTAGGACTTCAGAAATAGGACCTCAGCATTGTGACCTCAGTAAAAGGACCTCAGCAATAGGACCTCAGCAATAGGACCTCAGCAATAGGACCTCAGCATTGTGACCTCAGCAATAGGACCTCAGCATTGTGACCTCAGCAATAGGACATCAACAATAGGGCCTCAGCATTGTGACCTCAGTACTAGGACCTCAGCAATAGGACCTCAGCAATAGAACCACAGCAATGTGACCTCAGCAATAGGACCTCAGCATTGTGACCTCAGCATTGTAACCTCAGAAATAGGACCTCAGCAATAGGACCTCAGCAATAAGACCTCAGCCTTGAGACCGCAGCAATAGGACCTCAGCAATAGGACCTCAGCAATAGGACCTCAGCATTGTGACCTCAGCAATAGGACCTCAGCAATAGGACATCTGCAATAGGACCTCAGCATTGTGACCTCAGCATTGTGATATCAGCAATAGGACGTCAGCATTTCGACCTCAGCAATAGGAACTCAGCAATAGGACCTCAGCTATAGGACCTCAGCTATAGGACCTCAGCATTGTGACCTCAGCAATAAGACCTCAGAAATAGGACCTCAGAAATAGGATCTCAGCATTGTTACCTCAGTAAAAGTACCTCAGCAATAGGACCTCAGCAATAGGACCTCTGCAATAGGACCTCAGCATTGTGACCTCAGCAATAGGACCTCAGCATTGTGACCTCAGCAATAGGACATCAACAATAGGACCTCAGCATTGTGACCTCAGCATTGTGACCTCAGCAATAGGACCTCAGCATTGTGACCTCAGCAATAAGACCTCAGCAATAAGACCTCAGCAATAAGACCTCAGCATTGTGACCTCAGTAATAGGACCTCAGCAATAGAACCTCAGGATTGTGACCTCAGCAATAGGACCTCAGCAATAGGACCTCAGCAATAGGACCTCAGCAATAGGACCTCAGCAATAGGACCTCAGCATTGTGACATCAGCAATACGACCTCAGCATTGTGACCTCAGTAATAGGACTTCAGCATTGTGACCTCAGCAATAGGACCTCAGCAATAGGACCTCAGCAATAGGACCTCATCATTGTGCCCTCAGCAATACGACCTCAGCAATAGGACCTCAGAACTGTGACCTCTGCATTGTGACCTCAGCAATAGGACCTCAGCCTTGCGACCTCATCAATAAGACCTCAGCAATAGGACCTCAGCATCGTGATCTCAGCATTGTGACCTCAGCAATAGGACCTAAGCAATAGGACATCAGCAATAGGACCTCAGGAATAGGACCTCAGCATTGAGACCTCAGCATTTTGACCTCAGCAATAGGACCTCAGCATTGTGACGTCAGCCCTGTGACCTCAGCAATAGGACCTCAGAAATAGCACCTCAGCATTGTGACCTCAGCAATAGGACCTCAGCAATAGGACCTCAGCAATAGGACCTCAGCAATAGGACCTCAGCATTGTGACCTCAGCATTGTGACCTCAGCATTGTGACCTCAGTACTAGGACCTCAGCAATAGGACCTCAGCAATAGAACCACAGCATTGTGACCTCAGCAGTAGGACCTCAGCATTGTGACCTCAGCATTGTAACCTCAGAAATAGGACCTCAGCAATAGGACCTCAGCCTTGAGACCGCAGCAATAGGACCTCAGCAATAGGACCTCAGCAATAGGACCTCAGCATTGTGACCTCAGGAATAGGACCTCAGCATTGTGACCTCAGCAATAGGACATCAGCAATAGGACCTCAGCATTGTGACCTCAGCATTTCGACCTCAGCAATAGGACCTCAGCAATAGGACCTCAGCAATAGGACCTCAGCTATAGGACCTCAGCATTGTGACCTCAGCATTGTGACCTCAGCAATAAGACCTCAGAAATAGGACCTCAGAAATAGGACCTCAGAAATAGGACCTCGGGAAAAGTACCTCAGCAATAGGATCTCAGCAATAGGACCTCAGCAATAGGACCTCAGTATTGTGACCTCAGGAATAGGACCTCAGTATTGTGACCTCAGCAATAGGACATAAACAATAGGACCTCAGCATTGTGACCTCAGCATTGTGACTTCAGCAATAGGACCTCAGCATTGTGACCTCAGCAATAGGACCTCAGCAATAGGACCTCAGCATTGTGACCTCAGCAGTAGGACCTCAGCAATAGGACCTCAGCAATAGGACCTCAGCAATAGGACCTCAGCATTGTGACATCAGCAATAAGACCTCAGCAACAGGACCTCAGAACTGTGACCTCTGCATTGTGACCTCAGCAATAGGACCTCAGCAATAGGACCTCAGCATCGTGATCTCAGCATTGTGACCTCAGCAATAGGACCTCAGCAATAGGACCTCAGCAATAGGACATCAGCAATAGGACCTCAGGAATAGGACCTCAGCATTGAGACCTCAGCATTTTGACCTCAGCAATAGGACCTCAGCAATAGGACCTCAGCCTTGTGACCTCAGCAATAGGACCTCAGAAATAGCACCTCAGCATTGTGACCTCAGCAATAGGACCTCAGCATTGTGACCTCAGGAATAAGACCTCAGCATTGTGACCTCAGCAATAGGACCTCAGCATTGTGACCTCAGCAATAGGACCTCAGCAATAAGAACTCAGCATTGTGACCTCAGTACTAGGACCTCAGCAATAGGACCTCAGCAATAGAACCACAGCATTGTGACCTCAGCAATAGTACATCAGCATTGTGACCTCAGCATTGTAACCTCAGAAATAGGACCTCAGCAATAGGACCTCAGCAATAAGACCTCAGCCTTGAGACCGCAGCAATAGGACCTCAGCAATAGGACCTCAGCAATAGGACCTCAGCATTGTGACCTCAGCAATAGGACATCAGCAATAGGACCTCAGCATTGTGACCTCAGCAATAGGACGTCAGCATTTCGACCTCAGCAATAGGACCTCAGCAATAGGACCTCAGCAATAGGACCTCAGAATTGTGACCTCAGCATTGTGACCTCAGCAATAACACCTCAGAAATAGGACATCAGAAATAGGACCTCAGCATTGTGACCTCAGTAAAAGGACCTCAGCAATAGGACCTCAGCAATAGGACCTCAGCAATAGGACCTCAGCATTGTGACCTCAGCAATAGGACATAAACAATAGGACCTCAGCAATAGGACCTCAGCATTGTGACCTCAGCAATAGGACCTCAGCAATAGGACCTCAGCAATAGGACCTCAGCATTGTGACATCAGCAATAAGACCTCAGCATTGTAACCTCAGTAATAGGACTTCAGCATTGTGACCTCAGCAATAGGACCTCAGCAATAGGACATCAGCAATAGGACCTCAGCATTGTGACATCAGCAATAAGACCTCAGCATTGTGACCTCAGTAATAGGACTTCAGCATTGTGACCTCAGCAATAGGACCTCAGCAACAGGACATCAGCAATAGGACCTCAGCATTGTGACCTCAGCAATAGGACCTCAGCATTGTGACCTCAGCAATATGACCTCAGCAATAGGACCTCAGCATTGTGACCTCAGCAATAGGACCTCAGCAATAGGACCTCAGCAATAGGACCTCAGCATTGTGACCTCAGGAATAGGACCTCAGCATTGTGACCTCAGCAATAGGACATCAGCAATAGGACCTCAGCATTGTGACCTCAGCATTGTGACCTCAGCAATAGGACCTCAGCATTGTGACCTCAGCAATAAGACCTCAACAATAAGACCTCAGCATTGTGACCTCAGTAATAGGACCTCAGCATTGTGACCTCAGCAATAGGACATCAGCAATAGGACGTCAACATTGTGACCTCAGCATTGTGACCTCAGCAATAGGACCTCAGCAATAGGACCTCAGCATTGTGACCTCAGCATTGTGACCTCAGCATTGTGACCTCAGCATTGTGACCTCAGCAATAAGACCTCAGCAATAGGACCTCAGCAATAGGACGGCAGCAATCGTACCTCAGCAATAGGACCTCAGCATTGTGACCTCAGCAGTAGGACCTCAGCATTGGGACCTCAGCAATAGGACCTCAGCAATAGAACCTCAGCATTGTGATATCAGCATTGTGACCTCAGCAATAGGACCTCAGCAATAGGACCTCAGCAATAGGACCTCAGCATTGTGACCTCAGCAATAGGACCTCAGCAAGAGGACCAGAGCAATAGGACCTCAGCAATAGGACCTCAGCAATAGGACCTCAGCATTGTGACATCAGCAATAAGACCTCAGCATTGTGACCTCAGCAATAGGACCTCAGCACTGTGACCTCAGCAATAGGACCTCAGCATTGTGACCTCAGCAATAGGACCTCAGGACTATGAACTCAGCATTGTTACCTCAGGAATAGGACCTCAACATTGTGACCTCAGCATTGTGACCTCAGCAATAGGACCTCAGCAATAGGACCACAGCAATCGTACCTCAGCAATAGGACCTCAACATTGTGACCTCAGCAATAGGACCTCAGCATTGTGACCTCAGCAATAGGACCTCAGCAATAGAACCTCAGCATTGTGATATCAGCATTGTGACTTCAGCAATAGGACCTCAGCAATAGGACCTCAGCATTGTGACCTCAGCAATACGACCTCAGCATTAGGACCTCAGCAAGATGATCTCAGCAATAGGACCTCAGCAATAGGACCTCTGCATTGTGACCTCAGCAATAAGACCTCAGCATTTTGACCTCAGCAATAGGACCTCTGCATTGTGACCTCAGCAATAAGACCTCAGCATTTTGACCTCAGCAATAGGACATCAGCATTTTGACCTCAGCAATAGTCCATCAGCAATAGAACCTCAGCACTAGGACCTCAACATTGTGACCTCAGTAACAGGACCTCAGCAGTAGGACCTCAGCAATAGAACCTCAGCAATAGAACCTCAGCATTGTTCCCTCAGCAATAGGACCTCAGCTATAGGTCCTCAGCATTGTGACCTCAGCATTGTTACCTCAGCAATAGGACCTCAGCATTGTGACCTCAGCATTGTGACCTCAGCAATAGGACCTCAGCATTTTGACCTCAGCAATAGAATATCAGTATTGTGATATCAGCATTGTGACCTCAGCAATTGGACCTCAGCAATAGGACCTCAGCAATAGGACCTCAGAATTGTGACCTCTGCATTGTGACCTCAGCAATAGGACCTCAGCAATAGGACCTCAGCTTTGTGACCTCAGCAATAGGACCTCAGCAATAGGACCTCATCAAGAGGATCTCAGCAATAGGACCTCAGCAATAGGACCTCAGCAATAGGACCTCAGCAATAGGACCTCTGCATTGTGACCTCAGCAATAGGACCTCAGCAATAGGACCTCAGCATTGTGACCTCAGTAATAGGACCTCAGAAATAGGACCTCAGTATTGTGACCTCAGCATTGTGACCTCAGCAATAAGACCTCAGCATTGTGACCACAGCATTGTGACCTCAGCAATAGGACCTCAGCATTGTGACCTCAGAAATAGGACCTCAGCAATAGGACCTCAGCAATAGGACTTCAGCATAATGACCTCAGGAATAGGACCTCAGCATTGTGACCTCAGCATTGTAACCTCAGCAATACGACCTCAGCAATTCGACCTCAGCAATAGGACCTCAGCAATAGAACCTCAGCATTGTGACCTCAGCAATAGGACCTCAGCAATAGGACCTCAGCATTGTGACCTCAGCATTGTGACCTCAGCAATAGGACCTCAGCAATAAGACTTCAGCCTTGTGACCTCAGCAATAGGACATCAGCAATAGGACCTCAGCAATAGGACCTCAGCAATAGGACCACAGCATCGTGATCTCAGTATTGTGACCTCTGCAATAGGACCTCATCAATAGGACCTCAGCATTGTGACCTCAGCAAGAGGACCTCTGCATTGTGACCTCAGCAATAGGACCTCAGCATTGTGACCTCAGCATTGTGACTCAGCAATAGGACCTCAGCATTGTGACATCAGCAATAGGACCTCAGCAATAGGACCTCAGCAATAGGACCTCAGAATTGTGACCTCTGCATTGTGACCTCTGCAATAGGACCTCAGCCTTGTGACCTCAGCAATAGGACCTCAGCAATAGGACCTCAGCATCGTGATCTCAGCATTGTGACCTCAGGAATAGGACCTAAGCAATAGGACATCAGCATTGTGAGCTCAGCATTGTGACCTCAGGAATAGGACCTCAGCATTGTGACCTCAGCATTGTGACGTCAGCATTGTGACCTCAGCAATAGGACGTCAGCATTGTGACCTCAGCATTGTGACCTCAGCAATAGGACCTCAGCATTGTGACCTCAGCAATAGGACCTCAGCAATCGGACCTCAGCAATAGGACCTCAGCAATAGGACCTCAGCAATAGGACCTCAGCATCATGATCTCAGCATTGTGACCTCAGCAATAGGACCTCAGCATTGTGACCTCAGCAATAGGACATCAGCAATAGGACGTCAACATTGTGACCTCAGCATTGTGACCTCAGCAATAGGACCTCAGCAATAGGACCTCAGCATTGTGACCTCAGCATTGTGACCTCAGCATTGTGACCTCAGAATTGTGACCTCAGCAATAAGACCTCAGCAATAGGACCTCAGCAATAGGACGGCAGCAATCGTACCTCAGCAATAGGACCTCAGCATTGTGACCTCAGCAGTAGGACCTCAGCATTGGGACCTCAGCAATAGGACCTCAGCAATAGAACCTCAGCATTGTGATATCAGCATTGTGACCTCAGCAATAGGACCTCAGCAATAGGACCTCAGCAATAGGACCTCAGCAATAGGACCTCAGCATTGTGACCTCAGCAATAGGACCTCAGCAAGAGGACCAGAGCAATAGGACCTCAGCAATAGGACCTCAGCAATAGGACCTCAGCATTGTGACATCAGCAATAAGACCTCAGCATTGTGACCTCAGCAATAGGACCTCAGCACTGTGACCTCAGCAATAGGACCTCAGCATTGTGACCTCAGCAATAGGACCTCAGGACTATGAACTCAGCATTGTTACCTCAGGAATAGGACCTCAACATTGTGACCTCAGCATTGTGACCTCAGCAATAGGACCTCAGCAATAGGACCACAGCAATCGTACCTCAGCAATAGGACCTCAACATTGTGACCTCAGCAATAGGACCTCAGCATTGTGACCTCAGCAATAGGACCTCAGCAATAGAACCTCAGCATTGTGATATCAGCATTGTGACTTCAGCAATAGGACCTCAGCAATAGGACCTCAGCATTGTGACCTCAGCAATACGACCTCAGCATTAGGACCTCAGCAAGATGATCTCAGCAATAGGACCTCAGCAATAGGACCTCTGCATTGTGACCTCAGCAATAAGACCTCAGCATTTTGACCTCAGCAATAGGACATCAGCATTTTGACCTCAGCAATAGTCCATCAGCAATAGAACCTCAGCAATAGGACCTCAACATTGTGACCTCAGTAACAGGACCTCAGCAGTAGGACCTCAGCAATAGAACCTCAGCAATAGAACCTCAGCATTGTTCCCTCAGCAATAGGACCTCAGCATTGTGACCTCAGGAATAGGACCTCAGCATTGTGACCTCAGCAATAGGACATCAGCAATAGGACCTCAGCATTGTGACCTCAGCATTTCGACCTCAGCAATAGGACCTCAGCAATAGGACCTCAGCAATAGGACCTCAGCTATAGGACCTCAGCATTGTGACCTCAGCATTGTGACCTCAGCAATAAGACCTCAGAAATAGGACCTCAGAAATAGGACCTCAGAAATAGGACCTCGGGAAAAGTACCTCAGCAATAGGATCTCAGCAATAGGACCTCAGCAATAGGACCTCAGTATTGTGACCTCAGGAATAGGACCTCAGTATTGTGACCTCAGCAATAGGACATAAACAATAGGACCTCAGCATTGTGACCTCAGCATTGTGACTTCAGCAATAGGACCTCAGCATTGTGACCTCAGCAATAGGACCTCAGCAATAGGACCTCAGCATTGTGACCTCAGCAGTAGGACCTCAGCAATAGGACCTCAGCAATAGGACCTCAGCAATAGGACCTCAGCATTGTGACATCAGCAATAAGACCTCAGCAACAGGACCTCAGAACTGTGACCTCTGCATTGTGACCTCAGCAATAGGACCTCAGCAATAGGACCTCAGCATCGTGATCTCAGCATTGTGACCTCAGCAATAGGACCTCAGCAATAGGACCTCAGCAATAGGACATCAGCAATAGGACCTCAGGAATAGGACCTCAGCATTGAGACCTCAGCATTTTGACCTCAGCAATAGGACCTCAGCAATAGGACCTCAGCCTTGTGACCTCAGCAATAGGACCTCAGAAATAGCACCTCAGCATTGTGACCTCAGCAATAGGACCTCAGCATTGTGACCTCAGGAATAAGACCTCAGCATTGTGACCTCAGCAATAGGACCTCAGCATTGTGACCTCAGCAATAGGACCTCAGCAATAAGAACTCAGCATTGTGACCTCAGTACTAGGACCTCAGCAATAGGACCTCAGCAATAGAACCACAGCATTGTGACCTCAGCAATAGTACATCAGCATTGTGACCTCAGCATTGTAACCTCAGAAATAGGACCTCAGCAATAGGACCTCAGCAATAAGACCTCAGCCTTGAGACCGCAGCAATAGGACCTCAGCAATAGGACCTCAGCAATAGGACCTCAGCATTGTGACCTCAGCAATAGGACATCAGCAATAGGACCTCAGCATTGTGACCTCAGCAATAGGACGTCAGCATTTCGACCTCAGCAATAGGACCTCAGCAATAGGACCTCAGCAATAGGACCTCAGAATTGTGACCTCAGCATTGTGACCTCAGCAATAACACCTCAGAAATAGGACATCAGAAATAGGACCTCAGCATTGTGACCTCAGTAAAAGGACCTCAGCAATAGGACCTCAGCAATAGGACCTCAGCAATAGGACCTCAGCATTGTGACCTCAGCAATAGGACATAAACAATAGGACCTCAGCAATAGGACCTCAGCATTGTGACCTCAGCAATAGGACCTCAGCAATAGGACCTCAGCAATAGGACCTCAGCATTGTGACATCAGCAATAAGACCTCAGCATTGTAACCTCAGTAATAGGACTTCAGCATTGTGACCTCAGCAATAGGACCTCAGCAATAGGACATCAGCAATAGGACCTCAGCATTGTGACATCAGCAATAAGACCTCAGCATTGTGACCTCAGTAATAGGACTTCAGCATTGTGACCTCAGCAATAGGACCTCAGCAACAGGACATCAGCAATAGGACCTCAGCATTGTGACCTCAGCAATAGGACCTCAGCATTGTGACCTCAGCAATATGACCTCAGCAATAGGACCTCAGCATTGTGACCTCAGCAATAGGACCTCAGCAATAGGACCTCAGCAATAGGACCTCAGCATTGTGACCTCAGGAATAGGACCTCAGCATTGTGACCTCAGCAATAGGACATCAGCAATAGGACCTCAGCATTGTGACCTCAGCATTGTGACCTCAGCAATAGGACCTCAGCATTGTGACCTCAGCAATAAGACCTCAACAATAAGACCTCAGCATTGTGACCTCAGTAATAGGACCTCAGCATTGTGACCTCAGCAATAGGACATCAGCAATAGGACGTCAACATTGTGACCTCAGCATTGTGACCTCAGCAATAGGACCTCAGCAATAGGACCTCAGCATTGTGACCTCAGCATTGTGACCTCAGCATTGTGACCTCAGCATTGTGACCTCAGCAATAAGACCTCAGCAATAGGACCTCAGCAATAGGACGGCAGCAATCGTACCTCAGCAATAGGACCTCAGCATTGTGACCTCAGCAGTAGGACCTCAGCATTGGGACCTCAGCAATAGGACCTCAGCAATAGAACCTCAGCATTGTGATATCAGCATTGTGACCTCAGCAATAGGACCTCAGCAATAGGACCTCAGCAATAGGACCTCAGCATTGTGACCTCAGCAATAGGACCTCAGCAAGAGGACCAGAGCAATAGGACCTCAGCAATAGGACCTCAGCAATAGGACCTCAGCATTGTGACATCAGCAATAAGACCTCAGCATTGTGACCTCAGCAATAGGACCTCAGCACTGTGACCTCAGCAATAGGACCTCAGCATTGTGACCTCAGCAATAGGACCTCAGGACTATGAACTCAGCATTGTTACCTCAGGAATAGGACCTCAACATTGTGACCTCAGCATTGTGACCTCAGCAATAGGACCTCAGCAATAGGACCACAGCAATCGTACCTCAGCAATAGGACCTCAACATTGTGACCTCAGCAATAGGACCTCAGCATTGTGACCTCAGCAATAGGACCTCAGCAATAGAACCTCAGCATTGTGATATCAGCATTGTGACTTCAGCAATAGGACCTCAGCAATAGGACCTCAGCATTGTGACCTCAGCAATACGACCTCAGCATTAGGACCTCAGCAAGATGATCTCAGCAATAGGACCTCAGCAATAGGACCTCTGCATTGTGACCTCAGCAATAAGACCTCAGCATTTTGACCTCAGCAATAGGACCTCTGCATTGTGACCTCAGCAATAAGACCTCAGCATTTTGACCTCAGCAATAGGACATCAGCATTTTGACCTCAGCAATAGTCCATCAGCAATAGAACCTCAGCACTAGGACCTCAACATTGTGACCTCAGTAACAGGACCTCAGCAGTAGGACCTCAGCAATAGAACCTCAGCAATAGAACCTCAGCATTGTTCCCTCAGCAATAGGACCTCAGCTATAGGTCCTCAGCATTGTGACCTCAGCATTGTTACCTCAGCAATAGGACCTCAGCATTGTGACCTCAGCATTGTGACCTCAGCAATAGGACCTCAGCATTTTGACCTCAGCAATAGAATATCAGTATTGTGATATCAGCATTGTGACCTCAGCAATTGGACCTCAGCAATAGGACCTCAGCAATAGGACCTCAGAATTGTGACCTCTGCATTGTGACCTCAGCAATAGGACCTCAGCAATAGGACCTCAGCATTGTGACCTCAGCAATAGGACCTCAGCAATAGGACCTCATCAAGAGGATCTCAGCAATAGGACCTCAGCAATAGGACCTCAGCAATAGGACCTCAGCAATAGGACCTCTGCATTGTGACCTCAGCAATAGGACCTCAGCAATAGGACCTCAGCATTGTGACCTCAGTAATAGGACCTCAGAAATAGGACCTCAGTATTGTGACCTCAGCATTGTGACCTCAGCAATAAGACCTCAGCATTGTGACCACAGCATTGTGACCTCAGCAATAGGACCTCAGCATTGTGACCTCAGAAATAGGACCTCAGCAATAGGACCTCAGCAATAGGACTTCAGCATAATGACCTCAGGAATAGGACCTCAGCATTGTGACCTCAGCATTGTAACCTCAGCAATACGACCTCAGCAATTCGACCTCAGCAATAGGACCTCAGCAATAGAACCTCAGCATTGTGACCTCAGCAATAGGACCTCAGCAATAGGACCTCAGCATTGTGACCTCAGCATTGTGACCTCAGCAATAGGACCTCAGCAATAAGACTTCAGCCTTGTGACCTCAGCAATAGGACATCAGCAATAGGACCTCAGCAATAGGACCTCAGCAATAGGACCACAGCATCGTGATCTCAGTATTGTGACCTCTGCAATAGGACCTCATCAATAGGACCTCAGCATTGTGACCTCAGCAAGAGGACCTCTGCATTGTGACCTCAGCAATAGGACCTCAGCATTGTGACCTCAGCATTGTGACTCAGCAATAGGACCTCAGCATTGTGACATCAGCAATAGGACCTCAGCAATAGGACCTCAGCAATAGGACCTCAGAATTGTGACCTCTGCATTGTGACCTCTGCAATAGGACCTCAGCCTTGTGACCTCAGCAATAGGACCTCAGCAATAGGACCTCAGCATCGTGATCTCAGCATTGTGACCTCAGGAATAGGACCTAAGCAATAGGACATCAGCATTGTGAGCTCAGCATTGTGACCTCAGGAATAGGACCTCAGCATTGTGACCTCAGCATTGTGACGTCAGCATTGTGACCTCAGCAATAGGACGTCAGCATTGTGACCTCAGCATTGTGACCTCAGCAATAGGACCTCAGCATTGTGACCTCAGCAATAGGACCTCAGCAATCGGACCTCAGCAATAGGACCTCAGCAATAGGACCTCAGCAATAGGACCTCAGCATCATGATCTCAGCATTGTGACCTCAGCAATAGGACCTCAGCATTGTGACCTCAGCAATAGGACATCAGCAATAGGACGTCAACATTGTGACCTCAGCATTGTGACCTCAGCAATAGGACCTCAGCAATAGGACCTCAGCATTGTGACCTCAGCATTGTGACCTCAGCATTGTGACCTCAGAATTGTGACCTCAGCAATAAGACCTCAGCAATAGGACCTCAGCAATAGGACGGCAGCAATCGTACCTCAGCAATAGGACCTCAGCATTGTGACCTCAGCAGTAGGACCTCAGCATTGGGACCTCAGCAATAGGACCTCAGCAATAGAACCTCAGCATTGTGATATCAGCATTGTGACCTCAGCAATAGGACCTCAGCAATAGGACCTCAGCAATAGGACCTCAGCAATAGGACCTCAGCATTGTGACCTCAGCAATAGGACCTCAGCAAGAGGACCAGAGCAATAGGACCTCAGCAATAGGACCTCAGCAATAGGACCTCAGCATTGTGACATCAGCAATAAGACCTCAGCATTGTGACCTCAGCAATAGGACCTCAGCACTGTGACCTCAGCAATAGGACCTCAGCATTGTGACCTCAGCAATAGGACCTCAGGACTATGAACTCAGCATTGTTACCTCAGGAATAGGACCTCAACATTGTGACCTCAGCATTGTGACCTCAGCAATAGGACCTCAGCAATAGGACCACAGCAATCGTACCTCAGCAATAGGACCTCAACATTGTGACCTCAGCAATAGGACCTCAGCATTGTGACCTCAGCAATAGGACCTCAGCAATAGAACCTCAGCATTGTGATATCAGCATTGTGACTTCAGCAATAGGACCTCAGCAATAGGACCTCAGCATTGTGACCTCAGCAATACGACCTCAGCATTAGGACCTCAGCAAGATGATCTCAGCAATAGGACCTCAGCAATAGGACCTCTGCATTGTGACCTCAGCAATAAGACCTCAGCATTTTGACCTCAGCAATAGGACATCAGCATTTTGACCTCAGCAATAGTCCATCAGCAATAGAACCTCAGCAATAGGACCTCAACATTGTGACCTCAGTAACAGGACCTCAGCAGTAGGACCTCAGCAATAGAACCTCAGCAATAGAACCTCAGCATTGTTCCCTCAGCAATAGGACCTCAGCTATAGGTCCTCAGCATTGTGACCTCAGCATTGTTACCTCAGCAATAGGACCTCAGCATTGTGACCTCAGCATTGTGACCTCAGCAATAGGACCTCAGCATTTTGACCTCAGCAATAGAATATCAGTATTGTGATATCAGCATTGTGACCTCAGCAATTGGACCTCAGCAATAGGACCTCAGCAATAGGACCTCAGAATTGTGACCTCTGCATTGTGACCTCAGCAATAGGACCTCAGCAATAGGACCTCAGCATTGTGACCTCAGCAATAGGACCTCAGCAATAGGACCTCATCAAGAGGATCTCAGCAATAGGACCTCAGCAATAGGACCTCAGCAATAGGACCTCAGCAATAGGACCTCTGCATTGTGACCTCAGCAATAGGACCTCAGCAATAGGACCTCAGCATTGTGACCTCAGTAATAGGACCTCAGAAATAGGACCTCAGTATTGTGACCTCAGCATTGTGACCTCAGCAATAAGACCTCAGCATTGTGACCACAGCATTGTGACCTCAGCAATAGGACCTCAGCATTGTGACCTCAGAAATAGGACCTCAGCAATAGGACCTCAGCAATAGGACTTCAGCATAATGACCTCAGGAATAGGACCTCAGCATTGTGACCTCAGCATTGTAACCTCAGCAATACGACCTCAGCAATTCGACCTCAGCAATAGGACCTCAGCAATAGAACCTCAGCATTGTGACCTCAGCAATAGGACCTCAGCAATAGGACCTCAGCATTGTGACCTCAGCATTGTGACCTCAGCAATAGGACCTCAGCAATAAGACTTCAGCCTTGTGACCTCAGCAATAGGACATCAGCAATAGGACCTCAGCAATAGGACCTCAGCAATAGGACCACAGCATCGTGATCTCAGTATTGTGACCTCTGCAATAGGACCTCATCAATAGGACCTCAGCATTGTGACCTCAGCAAGAGGACCTCTGCATTGTGACCTCAGCAATAGGACCTCAGCATTGTGACCTCAGCATTGTGACTCAGCAATAGGACCTCAGCATTGTGACATCAGCAATAGGACCTCAGCAATAGGACCTCAGCAATAGGACCTCAGAATTGTGACCTCTGCATTGTGACCTCTGCAATAGGACCTCAGCCTTGTGACCTCAGCAATAGGACCTCAGCAATAGGACCTCAGCATCGTGATCTCAGCATTGTGACCTCAGGAATAGGACCTAAGCAATAGGACATCAGCATTGTGAGCTCAGCATTGTGACCTCAGGAATAGGACCTCAGCATTGTGACCTCAGCATTGTGACGTCAGCATTGTGACCTCAGCAATAGGACGTCAGCATTGTGACCTCAGCATTGTGACCTCAGCAATAGGACCTCAGCATTGTGACCTCAGCAATAGGACCTCAGCAATCGGACCTCAGCAATAGGACCTCAGCAATAGGACCTCAGCAATAGGACCTCAGCATCATGATCTCAGCATTGTGACCTCAGCAATAGGACCTCAGCATTGTGACCTCAGCAACAGGACCTCAGCAATAGGACATCAGCAATAGGACCTCAGCATTGTGACCTCAGCATTGTGACCTCAGCAATAGGACCTTAGCATTGTTACCTCAGCAATAGGACCACAGCAATAGGACCTTAGACTTGTGACCTCTGCATTGTGACCTCAGCAATAGGACCTCAGCCTTGTGACCTCAGCAATAGGACCTCAGCATCGTGATCTCAGCATTGTGACCTCAGCAATAGGACCTCAGCAATAGGACATCAGCAATAGGACCTCAGCAATAGGACCTCAGCATTGAGACCTCAGCAATAGGACCTCAGCATTGTGACCTCAGCAATAGGACCTCAGAAATAGCACCTCAGCATTGTGACCTCAGCAATAGGACCTCAGCAATACGACCTCAGCATTGGGACCTCACCAATAGGACCTAAGCATTGTGACCACAGTAATAGGACCTCAGCAATCGTACCTCAGGAATAGGACCTCAGCAATCGTACCTCAGCAATCGTACCTCAGCAATAGGACCTCAGAATAGGACCTCAGAATTAGGACCTCAGAAATAGGACCTCAGCAACAGGACATCAGCATTGTGACCTCAGCATTGTGACCTCAGGAATAGGACCTCAGCATTGTGACATCAGCATTGTGACCTCAGCAATAGGACCTCATCAATAGTACCTCATCAATAGGACCTCAGGAATCGTACCTCAGCAATAGGACCTCAGCATTGTGACCTCAGCAATAGGACCTCAGCAATAGGACCTCAGCAATAGGAAATCAGCAATAGGACCTCAGCAATAAGACCTCAGCCTTGAGACCTCAGCAATAGGACCTCAGCAACAGGACCTCAGCAATAAGACCTCAGCATTGTGACCTCAGCAATAGGACCTCAGCAATAGGACCTCAGCAATAGGACCTCAGCATTGTGACCTCAGCAACAGGACGTCAGCAATAGGACATCAGCAATAGGACCTAAGCATTGTGACCTCAGCATTGTGACCTCAGCATTGTGACCTCAGCATTGTGACGTCAGCAATAGGACCTCAGCATTGTGACCTCAGCAATAGGACCTCAGCAATAGGACCTCAGCATTGTGACCTCTGCATTGTGACCTCAGCAATAGGACCTCAGCCTTGTGACCTCAGCAATAGGACCTCAGCAATAGGACCTCAGCATCGTGATCTCAGCATTGTGACCTCAGCAATAGGACCTCAGCAATAGGACCTCAGCAATAGGACCTCAGCATTGTGACCTCAGCAACAGGACGTCAGCAATAGGACATCAGCAATAGGACCTAAGCATTGTGACCTCAGCATTGTGACCTCAGCATTGTGACCTCAGCATTGTGACGTCAGCAATAGGACCTCAGCATTGTGACCTCAGCAATAGGACCTCAGCAATAGGACCTCAGCATTGTGACCTCTGCATTGTGACCTCAGCAATAGGACCTCAGCCTTGTGACCTCAGCAATAGGACCTCAGCAATAGGACCTCAGCATCGTGATCTCAGCATTGTGACCTCAGCAATAGGACCTCAGCAATAGGACCTCAGCAATAGCACCTCAGCATTGTGACCTCAGCAATAGGACCTCAGATATAGGACCTCAGCAATAGGACCTCAGCAATAGGACCTCAGCAATAGGACCTCACCATTGTGACCTCAGAAATAGGACCTAAGCATTTTGAGCACAGTAATAGGACCACAGCAATAGGACCTCAGCAATAGGACCTCAGCAATAGGACCTCAGCAATAGGACCTCAGCAATAGGACCTCAGCAATAGGACCTCAGCAATAGGACCTCTGCAATAGGACCTCAGCATTGCGACATCAGGAATAGGACATCAGCAATAGGACCTCAGCATTGTGACCTCAGCATTGTGACCTCAGCATTGTGACCTCAGCAATAGGACCTCAGCAATAGGACCTCAGCAATAGGACCTCAGAAATAGGACCTCAGAAATAGGACCTCAGAAATGGGACCTCAGCAACAGGACATCAGCATTGTGACCTCAGCAATAGGACTTCAGCAATCGTACCTCAGCAATAGGACCTCAGCATTGTGACCTCAGCAATAGGACATCAGCAATAGGACCTCAGCATTGTGACCTCAGCAATCGTACCTCAGCAATCGTACCTCAGCAATCGTACCTCAGCAATCGTACCTCAGAAATAGGACCTCAGAATTAGGACCTCAGAAATAGGACCTCAGCATTGTGACCTCAGCATTGTGACCTCAGGAATAGGACCTCAGCATTGTGACCTCAGCATTGTGACCTCAGCAATAGGACCTCATCATTAGTACCTCATCAATAGGACCTCAGCAATCGTACCTCAGCAATAGGACCTCAGCATTGTGACCTCAGCAATAGGACCTCAGCAATAGGACCTCAGCAATAGGAAATCAGCAATAGGAAATCAGCAATAGGACCTCAGCAATAAGACCTCAGCCTTGAGACCTCATCAATAGGACCTCAGCAACAGGACCTCAGCATCGTGATCTCAGCATTGTGCCCTCTGCAATAGGACCTCAGCAATAGGACCTCAACATTTTGACCTCAGCAACAGGTCGTCAGCAATAGGACATCAGCAATAGGACCTAAGCATTGTGACCTCAGCATTGTGACCTCAGCATTGTGACCTCAGCATTGTGACGTCAGCAATAGGACCTCAGCATTGTGACCTCAGCAATAGGACCTCAGCAATAGGACCTCAGCATTGTGACCTCAGGAATAGGACCTCAGCATTGTGACCTCAGCCTTGTGACCTCAGCAATAGGACCTCAGCATCGTGATCTCAGCATTGTGACCTCAGCAATAGGACCTCAGCAATAGTACCTCAGCAATAGGACCTCAGCAATAGGACCTCAGCAATAGCACCTCAGCATTGTGACCTCAGCAATAGGACCTCAGATATAGGACCTCAGAAATAAGACCTCAGCTATAGGACCTCAGCAATAGGACCTCACCATTGTGACCTCAGCAATAGGACCTCAGAAATAGGACCTAAGCATTTTGAGCACAGTAATAGGACCACAGCAATAGGACCTCAGCAATAGGACCTCAGCAATAGGACCTCAGCAATAGGACCTCAGCAATAGGACCTCTGCAATAGGACCTCTGCAATAGGACCTCTGCAATAGGACCTCAGCATTGTGACCTCAGCATTGTGACATCAGGAATAGGACCTCAGCATTGTTACCTCAGCATTGTGACCTCAGCTATTCGACCTCAGCAATAGGACCTCAGCAATCGTACCTCAGCAATAGGACCTCAGCATTGTGACCTCAGCAATAGGACATCAGCAATAGGACCTCAGCATTGTGACTTCAGCATTGTGACCTCAGCATTGTGACCTCAGCAATAGGACCTCAGCAATAGGACCTCAGCAATAGGACCTCAGCAATAGGACCTCAGCAATAAGACCTCAGCATTGTGACCTCAGCAATAGGACCTCAGTAATAGGACCTCAGCATTGTGACCTCAGCAACAGGACCTCTGCATTGTGACCTCAGCAATAGGACCTCAGCATTGTGACCTCAGCATTGTGACCTCAGCAATAGGACCTAAGCAATAGGACCTCAGCAATAGGACCTTAGAATTGTGACCTCTGCATTGTGACCTCTGCAATAGGACCTCAGCCTTGTGACCTCAGCAATAGGACCTCAGCAATAGGACCTCAGCATCGTGATCTCAGTATTGTGACCTCTGCAATAGGACCACAGCAGTAGGACCTTAGCATTGTGACCTCAGCAACAGGACCTCTGCATTGTGACCTCAGCAATAGGACCTCAGCTTTGTGACCTCTGCATTGTGACCTCAGCAATAGGACCTCAGCAATTGGACCTCAGCAATACGACCTCAGCATTGAGACCTCAGCAATAGGACCTCAGAAATAGGACCTAAGCATTTTGAGCACATTAATAGGACCACAGCAATAGGACCTCAGCAATAGGACCTCAGCATTGAGACCTCAGCAATAGGACCTCAGCATTGTGACCTCAGCAATAGGACCTCAGCAATAGGACCTCAGCATCGTGATCTCAGCATTGTGACCTCAGGAATAGGACCTCAGCAATAGGACATCAGCATTGTGAGCTCAGCATTGTGACCTCAGGAATAGGACCTCAGCATTGTGACCTCAGCATTGTGACGTCAGCATTGTGACCTCAGCAATAGGACGTCAGCATTGTGACCTCAGCATTGTGACCTCAGCAATAGGACCTCAGCATTGTGACCTCAGCAATAGGACCTCAGCAATCGGACCTCAGCAATAGGACCTCAGCAATAGGACCTCAGCAATAGGACCTCAGCAATAGGACCTCAGCAATAGGACCTCAGCAATAGGACCTCAGCATCATGATCTCAGCATTGTGACCTCAGCATTGTGACCTCAGCATTGTGACCTCAGCAATAGGACCTCAGCAATAGGACCTCAGCAATAGGACCTCAGCATTGTGACCTCAGCAATAGGACCTCAGCATTGTTACCTCAGCAATAGGACCACAGCAATAGGATCTTAGACTTGTGACCTCTGCATTGTGACCTCAGCAATAGGACCTCAGCCTTGTGACCTCAGCAATAGGACCTCAGCATCGTGATCTCAGCATTGTGATCTCAGCAATAGGACCTCAGCAATAGGACATCAGCAATAGGACCTCAGCAATAGGACCTCAGAATTTTGACCTCAGCCTTGTGACCTCAGCATTTGGACCTCAGCATTGTGACCTCAGCAATAGCACCTCAGCATTGTGACCTCAGCAATAGGACCTCAGCAATACGACCTCAGCATTGGGACCTCAGCAATAGGACCTAAGCATTGTGACCACAGTAATAGGACCTCAGCAATCGTACCTCAGGAATAGGACCTCAGCAATCGTACCTCAGCAATCGTACCTCAGCAATAGGACCTCAGAATAGGACCTCAGAATTAGGACCTCAGAATTAGGACCTCAGCAACAGGACATCAGCATTGTGACCTCAGCATTGTGACCTCAGGAATAGGACCTCAGCATTGTGACCTCAGCATTGTGACCTCAGCAATAGGACCTCATCAATAGTACCTCATCAATAGGACCTCAGCAATCGTACCTCAGCAATAGGACCTCAGCATTGTGACCTCAGCAATAGGACCTCAGCAATAGGACCTCAGCAATAGGAAATCAGCAATAGGACCTCAGCAATAAGACCTCAGCCTTGAGACCTCAGCAATAGGACCTCAGCAACAGGACCTCAGCATTGTGACCTCAGCAATAGGACCTCAGCAATAGGACCTCAGCATTGTGACCTCAGCAACAGGACGTCAGCAATAGGACATCAGCAATAGGACCTCAGCATTGTGACCTCAGCAATAGGACCTCAGCAATAGGACCTCAGCAATAGGAAATCAGCAATAGGACCTCAGCAATAAGACCTCAGCCTTGAGACCTCAGCAATAGGACCTCAGCAATAAGACCTCAGCATTGTGACCTCAGCAATAGGACCTCAGCAATAGGACCTCAGCATTGTGACCTCAGCAACAGGACGTCAGCAATAGGACATCAGCAATAGGACCTAAGCATTGTGACCTCAGCATTGTGACCTCAGCATTGTGACCTCAGCATTGTGACATCAGCAATAGGACCTCAGCATTGTGACCTCAGCAATAGGACCTCAGCAATTGGACCTCAGCATTGTGACCTCTGCATTGTGACCACAGCAATAGGACCTCAGCCTTGTGACCTCAGCAATAGGACCTCAGCAATAGGACCTCAGCATCGTGATCTCAGCATTGTGACCTCAGCAATAGGACCTCAGCAATAGGACCTCAGCAATAGGACCTCAGCAATAGGACCTCAGCAATAGCACCTCAGCATTGTGACCTCAGCAATAGGACCTCAGAAATAAGACCTCAGCAATAGGACCTCAGCAATAGGACCTCAGCAATAGGACCTCAGCAATAGGACCTCACCATTGTGACCTCAGAAATAGGACCTAAGCATTTTGAGCACAGTAATAGGACCACAGCAATAGGACCTCAGCAATAGGACCTCAGCAATAGGACCTCAGCAATAGGACCTCAGCAATAGGACCTCTGCAATAGGACCTCTGCAATAGGACCTCAGCATTGCGACATCAGGAATAGGACATCAGCAATAGGACCTCAGCATTGTGACCTCAGCATTGTGACCTCAGCATTGTGACCTCAGCAATAGGACCTCAGCAATAGGACCTCAGCAATAGGACCTCAGAAATAGGACCTCAGAAATAGGACCTCAGAAATAGGACCTCAGAAATGGGACCTCAGCAACAGGACATCAGCATTGTGACCTCAGCAATAGGACCTCAGCAATCGTACCTCAGCAATAGGACCTCAGCATTGTGACCTCAGCAATAGGACATCAGCAATAGGACCTCAGCATTGTGACCTCAGCAATCGTACCTCAGCAATCATACCTCAGCAATAGGACCTCAGAAATAGGACCTCAGAATTAGGACCTAAGAAATAGGACCTCAGCAATAGGACATCAGCATTGTGACCTCAGCATTGTGACCTCAGGAATAGGACCTCAGCATTGTGACCTCAGCATTGTGACCTCAGCAATAGGACCTCATCAATAGTACCTCATCAATAGGACCTCAGCAATCGTACCTCAGCAATAGGACCTCAGCATTGTGACCTCAGCAATAGGACCTCAGCAATAGGACCTCAGCAATAGGAAATCAGCAATAGGAAATCAGCAATAGGACCTCAGCAATAAGACCTCAGCCTTGAGACCTCATCAATAGGACCTCAGCAACAGGACCTCAGCATCGTGATCTCAGCATTGTGCCCTCTGCAATAGGACCTCAACAATAGGACCTCAACATTTTGACCTCAGCAACAGGACGTCAGCAATAGGACATCAGCAATAGGACCTAAGCATTGTGACCTCAGCATTGTGACCTCAGCATTGTGACCTCAGCATTGTGACGTCAGCAATAGGACCTCAGCATTGTGACCTCAGCAATAGGACCTCAGCAATAGGACCTCAGCATTGTGACCTCAGGAATAGGACCTCAGCATTGTGACCTCAGCCTTGTGACCTCAGCATCGTGATCTCAGCATTGTGACCTCAGCAATAGGACCTCAGCAATAGTACCTCAGCAATAGGACCTCAGCAATAGGACCTCAGCAATAGCACCTCAGCATTGTGACCTCAGCAATAGGACCTCAGATATAGGACCTCAGAAATAAGACCTCAGCTATAGGACCTCAGCAATAGGACCTCAGCAATAGGACCTCACCATTGTGACCTCAGCAATAGGACCTCAGAAATAGGACCTAAGCATTTTGAGTACAGTAATAGGACCTCAGCAATAGGACCTCAGCAATAGGACCTCAGCAATAGGACCTCTGCAATAGGACCTCTGCAATAGGACCTCTGCAATAGGACCTCTGCAATAGGACCTCAGCATTGTGACCTCAGCATTGTGACATCAGGAATAGGACCTCAGCATTGTTACCTCAGCATTGTGACCTCAGCTATTCGACCTCAGCAATAGGACCTCAGCAATCGTACCTCAGCAATAGGACCTCAGCATTGTGACCTCAGCAATAGGACATCAGCAATAGGACCTCAGCATTGTGACTTCAGCATTGTGACCTCAGCATTGTGACCTCAGCAATAGGACCTCAGCAATAGGACCTCAGCAATAGGACCTCAGCAATAATACCTCAGCATTGTGACCTCAGCAATAGGACCTCAGCAATAGGACCTCAGCATTGTGACCTCAGCAACAGGACCTCTGCATTGTGACCTCAGCAATAGGACCTCAACATTGTGACCTCAGCATTGTGACCTCAGCAATAGGACCTAAGCAATAGGACCTCAGCAATAGGACCTTAGAATTGTGACCTCTGCATTGTGACCTCTGCAATAGGACCTCAGCCTTGTGACCTCAGCAATAGGACCTCAGCAATAGGACCTCAGCATCGTGATCTCATTATTGTGACCTCTGCAATAGGACCACAGCAGTAGGACCTCAGCATTGTGACCTCAGCAACAGGACCTCTGCATTGTGACCTCAGCAATAGGACCTCAGCATTGTGACCTCTGCATTGTGACCTCAGCAATAGGACCTCAGCAATTGGACCTCAGCAATAGGACCTCAGCATTGAGACCTCAGCAATAGGACCTCAGCATTGTGACCTCAGCAATAGGACCTCAGAAATAGCACCTCAGCATTGTGACCTCAGCAATAGGACCTCAGCAATACGACCTCAGCATTGGGACCTCAGCAATAGGACCTAAGCATTGTGACCTCAGCAATAGTACCTCAGCAATAGGACCTCAGAAATAGGACCTCAGAATTAGGACCTCAGAAATAGGACCTCAGCAACAGGACATCAGCAACAGGACATCAGCATTGTGACCTCAGGAATAGGACCTCAGCATTGTGACCTCAGCATTGTGACCTCAGCAATAGGACCTCAGCAATAGTACCTCATCAATAGGACCTCAGCAATCGTACCTCAGCAATAGGACCTCAGCATTGTGACCTCAGCAATAGGACCTCAGCAATACGAAATCAGCAATAGGACCTCAGCAATAAGACCTCAGCCTTGTGACCTCAGCAACAGGACGTCAGCAATAGGACATCAGCAATAGGACCTAAGCATTGTGACCTCAGCATTGTGACCTCAGCAGTGTGACGTCAGCAATAGGACCTCAGCAATAGGACCTCAGCATTGTGACCTCAGCAATAGGACCTCAGCAATAGAACCTCAGCATTGTGACCTCTGCATTGTGACCTCAGCAATAGGACCTCAGCAATAGAACCTCAGCATTGTGACCTCTGCATTGTGACCTCAGCAATAGGACCTCAGATATAGGACCTCAGAAATAAGACCTCAGCAATAGGACCTCAGCAATAGGACCTCAGCAATAGGACCTCAGCAATAGGACCTCACCATTGTGACCTCAGAAATAGGACCTAAGCATTTTGAGCACAGTAATAGGACCTCAGCAATAGGACCTCAGCAATAGGACCTCAGCAATAGGACCTCAGCAATAGGACCTCAGCAATAGGACCTCTGCAATAGGACCTCTGCAATAAAACCTCAGCATTGTGACCTCAGCATTGTGACATCAGGAATAGGACCTCAGCATTGTGACCTCAGCATTGTAACCTCAGCAATAGGACCTCAGCAATTGGACCTCAGCAATAGGACCTCAGCAATAGGACCTCAGCTATAGGACCTCAGCATTGTGACCTCTGCAATAGGACCTCAGCAATAGGATCTCAGCAATAGGACCTCAGCATTGTGACCTCAGCAAAAGGACCTCTGCATTGTGACCTCAGCAATAGGACCTCAGCATTGTGACCTCAGCATTGTGACCTCAGCAATAGGACCTCAGCAATAGGACCTTAGAATTGTGACCTATGCATTGTGACCTCTGCAATAGGACCTCAGCCTTGTGACCTCAGCAATAGGACCTCAGCAATAGGACTTCAGCATCGTGATCTCAGTATTGTGACCTCTGCAATAGGACCTCAGCAATAGGACCTCAGCATTGTGACCTCAGCAACAGGACCTCTGCATTGTGACCTCAGCAATATGACCTCAGCATTGTGACCTCAGCAACAGGACCTCTGCATTGTGACCTCAGCAACAGGACCTCTTCATTGTGACCTGAGCAATATGACCTCAGCATTGTGACTTCTGCATTGTGACCTCAGCAATAGGACCTCAGCCTTGTGACCTCAGCAATAGGACCTCAGCAATAGGACCTCAGCATTGTGACCTCAGCAATAGGACCTAAGCATTTTGACCACAGTAATAGGACCACAGCAATAGGACCTCAGCAATAGGACATCAGCAATAGGACCTCAGCAATAGGACCTCAGCAATAGGACCTCAGCAATCGTACCTCAGCAATAGGACCTCAGCATTGTGACCTCAGCAATAGGACCTCAGCAATAGGACATCAGCAATAGGACCTCAGCAATAGGACCTCAGCAATAGGACCTCAGCATTGTGACCTCAGCAATAGGACCTCAGCAATAGGACATCAGCATTGTGACCTCAGCAACAGGACCTCTGCATTGTGACCTCAGCAATAGGACCTCAGCATTGTTACCTCAGCATTGTGACCTCAGCAATAGGACCTCAGCTATTCGACCTCAGCAATAGGACCTCAGCAATAGGACCTCAGCATTGTAACCTCAGCATTGTGACCTCAGTAATAGGACCTCAGCAATAGGACATCAGCAATAGGACCTCAGCAATAGGACCTCAGCATTGTGACATCAGCAATAGGACCTCAGCATTGTGACCTCAGCTTTGTGACCTCAGCAATAAGACCTCAGCATTGTGACCTCAGCAATAGGACATCAGCATTTTGACCTCAGCAATTGGACCTCAGCAGAAGGACCTCAGCAATAGGACCTCAGCAATAAGACCTCAGCATTGTGACCTCAGCAATAGGACCTCAGCAATAGAACCGCAGCAGTGTGACCTCAGCAATAGGACCTCAGCACTGTGACCTCAGCATTGTTACCTCAGGAATAGGACCTCAGCATTGTGACCTCAGCATTGTGACCTCAGCATTGTGAATTCAGCATTGTGACCTCAGCAATAGGACCTCAGGAATAGGACCTCAGGAATAGGACCGCAGCAATAGGACCGCAGCAATCGTACCTCAGCAATAGGACCTCAGCATTGTGACCTCAGCAATAGGACCTCAGCATTGTGACCTCAGCATTGTGACCTCAGCAATAGGACCTCAGCATTGTGACCTCAGCAATAGGACCTCATCAAGAGGATCTCAGCAATAGGACCTCAGCAATAGGACCTCAGCAATAGGACCTCTGCATTGTGAGCTCAGCATTGTGACCTCAGCAATAACACCTCAGCATTGTGACCTCAGCAATAGGACATCAGCATTTTGACCTCAGCAATAGGACCTCAGCAATAGGACCTCAGCAATAGGACCTCAGCAATAGGACCTCAGCATTGTGACCTCAGCAATAGGACCTCAGCAATAGGACCTCAGCATTGTGACCTCAGCAACAGGACCTCTGCATTGTGACCTCAGCAATAGGACCTCAGCATTGTGACCTCAGCAATAGGACCTCAGCAATAGGACCTCAGCAATAGGACCTCAGAATTGTGACCTCTGCATTGTGACCTCTGCAATAGGACCTCAGCCTTGTGACCTCAGCAATAGGACCTCAGCAATAGGACCTCAGCAATAGGACCTCAGCAATAGGACCTCAGCATCGTGATCTCAGCATTATGACCTCAGGAATAGGACCTCAGCAATAGGACATCAGCATTGTGAGCTCAGCATTTTGACCTCAGGAATAGGACCTCAGCATTGTGACCTCAGCATTGTGACCTCAGCATTGTGACCTCAGGAATAGGACCTCAGCAATAGGACCTCAGCAATAGGACCTCAGCAATAGGACCTCAGCAATAGGACCTCAGGAATAGGACCTCAGCAATAGGACCTCAGCATCGTGATCTCAGCATTGTGACCTCAGCAATAGGACCTCAGCAACAGGACCTCAGCAATAGGACATAAGCAATAGGACCTCAGCATTGTGACCTCAGCATTGTGACCTCAGCAATAGGACCTCAGCAATAGGACCTCAGCAATAGGACCTCAGCATTGTGACCTCAGCATTGTTATCTCAGGAATAGGACCTCAGCATTGTAACCTCAGCATTGTAACCTCAGCAATAGGACCGCAGCAATCGTACCTCAGCAATAGGACCTCAGCATTTTGAACTCAGCAATAGGACCTCAGCATTGTGACCTCAGCAATAGGACCTCAGCAATAAGACCTCAGCAGTAGGACCTCAGCATTGTGACCTCAGCAATAGGACCTCAGCAATAGAACCTCAGCATTGTGATATCAGCATTGTGACCTCAGCAATAGGACCTCAGCAATAGGACCTCAGCAATAGGACCTCAGCAATAGGACCTCAGCATTGTGACCTC
The DNA here is from genome assembly GCF_047663525.1 of Anas platyrhynchos. Lineage (NCBI taxonomy): Eukaryota > Metazoa > Chordata > Aves > Anseriformes > Anatidae > Anas > Anas platyrhynchos. The sequence continues at coordinate 1,401,981 of NC_092590.1, forward strand.
AGCAATAGGACCTCAGCAATAGGACCTCAGCATTGTGACCTCAGGAATAAGACCTCAGCAATAGGACCTCAGCAAGAGGATCTCAGCAATAGGACCACAGCAATAGGACCTCATCAAGAGAATCTCAGCAATAGGACCACAGCAACAGGACCTCAGCAATAGGACCTCAGCAATAGGTCCTCAGCAATAGGATCTCAGCAATAGGAACTCAGCTATAGGACCTCAGCATTGTGACCTCAGCATTGTTATCTCAGGAATAGGACCTCAGCATTGTAACCTCAGCATTGTAACCTCAGCAATAGGACCGCAGCAATCGTACCTCAGCAATAGGACCTCAGCATTTTGAACTCAGCAATAGGATCTCAGCATTGTGACCTCAGTAATAGGACCTCAGCATTGTGACATCAGCAACAAGACCTCAGCATTGTGACCTCAGCAATAGGACCTCAGCATTGTGACCTCAGCAATAGGACCTCAGCAATAGGACCTCAGCAATAGGACCTCAGCAATAGGAACTCAGCTATAGGACCTCAGCATTGTGACCTCAGCATTGTTACCTCAGGAATAGGACCTCAGCATTGTGACCTCAGCATTGTGACCTCAGCATTGTGACCTCAGCAATAGGACCTCAGCAATAGGACCTCAGCAATAGGACCGCAGCAATCGTACCTCAGCAATAGGACCTCAGCATTTTGAACTCAGCAATAGGATCTCAGCATTGTGACCTCAGTAATAGGACCTCAGCATTGTGACATCAGCAACAAGACCTCAGCATTGTGACCTCAGCAATAGGACCTCAGCATTGTGACCTCAGCAATAGGACCTCAGCAATAGGACCTCAGCAATAGGACCTCAGCAATAGGACCTCAGCAATAGGAACTCAGCTATAGGACCTCAGCATTGTGACCTCAGCATTGTTACCTCAGGAATAGGACCTCTGCATTGTGACCTCAGCATTGTGACCTCAGCATTGTGACCTCATCATTGTGACCTCAGCAATAGGACCTCAGCAATAGGACCTCAGCAATAGGACCGCAGCAATAGGACCGCAGCAATCGTACCTCAGCATTGTGACCTCAGCATAGTGACCTCAGCATTGAGACCTCAGGAATTTGACCTCAGCAGTGTAACCTCAGCAGTAGGACCTCAGCAATAGAACCTCAGCATTGTGATATATGCATTGTGACCTCAGCAATAGGACCTCAGCAATAGGACATCAGCAATAGGACCTCAGCAATAGGACCTCAGCAAGAGGATCTCAGCAAGAGGACCTCAGCAATAGGACCTCTGCAATGGGACCTCAGCTTTGTGACCTCAGCTATAAGACCTCAGCATTGTGACCTCAGCAATAGGACATCAGCATTTTAACCTCAGCAATAGGACCTCAGCAGTAGGACCTCAGCAATAAGACCTCAGCATTGTGACCTCAGCAATAGGACCTCAGCAATAGAACCGCAGCATTGTGACCTCAGCAATAGGACCTCAGCAATAGGACCAGAGCAATAGGGCCTCAGCAATAGGGCCTCAACAATAGGGCCTCAGCAGTAGGGCCTCAGCAATAGGACCTCAGCAATAGGACCTCAGCATTGTGACCTCAACATTGTGACCTTCAGCAATAGGACCTCAGCATTGTGACCTCAGCAATAGGACCTCAGCCATAAGACCTCAGAAGTAGGACCTCAGCATTGTGACCTCAGCAATAGGACCTCAGCAATAGAACCTCAGCATTTTGATATCAACATTGTGACCTCAGCAATAGGACCTCAGCAATAGGACCTCAGAATTTTGACCTCTGCATTGTGACCTCAGCAATAGGACCTCAGCATTGTGACCTCAGCAATAGGAACTCAGCAATAGGACCTCAGCAAGAGGATCTCAGCAATAGGACCTCAGCAATAAGACCTCAGCATTTTGACCTCATCAATAGGACCTCAGCAACAGGACCTCAGCAATAGGACCTCAGCAATAGGACCTCAGCAATACGACCTCCGCATTGTGACCTCAGTAATAGGACCTCAGCAATAGGACCTAAGCATTGTGACCTCAGCAATAGGACCTCAGCAATAGGACCTCAGCAATAGGGCCTCAGCAATAGGGCCTCAGCAATAGGGCCTCAGCAATAGGGCCTCAGCAATAGGGCCTCATCTTTGTGACCTCAGCAATAGGACTTCAGCAATAGGACCTCCGCATTGTGACCTCAGCATTGTGACCTCAGCAATAGGACTTCAGCAATAGGACCTCAGCAATAGCACCTCAGCATTGTGACCTCAGCATTGTGACCTCAGCAATAGGACCTCAGCATTGTGACCTCAGCAATAGGACCTCATCAAGAGGATCTCAGCAATAGGACCTCAGCAATAGGACCTCAGCAATAGGACCTCTGCATTGTGAGCTCAGCATTGTGACCTCAGCAATAACACCTCAGCATTGTGACCTCAGCAATAGGACATCAGCATTTTGACCTCAGCAATAGGACCTCAGCAATAGGACCTCAGCAATAGGACCTCAGCAATAGGACCTCAGCATTGTGACCTCAGCAATAGGACCTCAGCAATAGGACCTCAGCATTGTGACCTCAGCAACAGGACCTCTGCATTGTGACCTCAGCAATAGGACCTCAGCATTGTGACCTCAGCAATAGGACCTCAGCAATAGGACCTCAGCAATAGGACCTCAGAATTGTGACCTCTGCATTGTGACCTCTGCAATAGGACCTCAGCCTTGTGACCTCAGCAATAGGACCTCAGCAATAGGACCTCAGCATCGTGATCTCAGAATTATGACCTCAGGAATAGGACCTCAGCAATAGGACATCAGCATTGTGAGCTCAGCATTTTGACCTCAGGAATAGGACCTCAGCATTGTGACCTCAGCATTGTGACCTCAGCATTGTGACCTCAGCATTGTGACCTCAGCAATAGGACCTCAGCAATAGGACCTCAGCAATAGGACCTCAGCAACAGGACCTCAGCAATAGGAAATCAGGAATCGTACCTCAGCAATAGGACCTCAGCAATAGGACCTCAGCAATAGGACCTCAGCAATAGGACCTCAGCATCGTGATCTCAGCATTGTGACCTCAGCAATAGGACCTCAGCAACAGGACCTCAGCAATAGGACATAAGCAATAGGACCTCAGCATTGTGACCTCAGCATTGTGACCTCAGCAATAGGACCTCAGCAATAGGACCTCAGCAATAGGACCTCAGCATTGTGACCTCAGCATTGTTATCTCAGGAATAGGACCTCAGCATTGTAACCTCAGCATTGTAACCTCAGCAATAGGACCGCAGCAATCGTACCTCAGCAATAGGACCTCAGCATTTTGAACTCAGCAATAGGACCTCAGCATTGTGACCTCAGCAATAGGACCTCAGCAATAAGACCTCAGCAGTAGGACCTCAGCATTGTGACCTCAGCAATAGGACCTCAGCATTGTGACCTCAGCAATAGGACCTCAGCAATAGGACCTCAGCAATAGGACCTCAGCAATAGGAACTCAGCTATAGGACCTCAGCATTGTGACCTCAGCATTGTTACCTCAGGAATAGGACCTCAGCATTGTGACCTCAGCATTGTGACCTCAGCAATAGGACCTCAGCAATAGGACCTCAGCAATAGGACCGCAGCAATAGGACCGCAGCAATAGGACCGCAGCAATCGTACCTCAGCAATAGGACCTCAGCATTTTGAACTCAGCAATAGGATCTCAGCATTGTGACCTCAGTAATAGGACCTCAGCATTGTGACATCAGCAACAAGACCTCAGCATTGTGACCTCAGCAATAGGACCTCAGCATTGTGACCTCAGCAATAGGACCTCAGCAATAGGACCTCAGCAATAGGACCTCAGCAATAGGAACTCAGCTATAGGAACTCAGCTATAGGACCTCAGCATTGTTACCTCAGGAATAGGACCTCAGCATTGTGACCTCAGCATTGTGACCTCAGCATTGTGACCTCATCATTGTGACCTCAGCAATAGGACCTCAGCAATAGGACCTCAGCAATAGGACCGCAGCAATAGGACCGCAGCAATCGTACCTCAGCAATAGGACCTCAGCATTGTGACCTCAGCATAGTGACCTCAGCATTGAGACCTCAGGAATTTGACCTCAGCAGTGTAACCTCAGCAGTAGGACCTCAGCAATAGAACCTCAGCATTGTGATATATGCATTGTGACCTCAGCAATAGGACCTCAGCAATAGGACATCAGCAATAGGACCTCAGCAATAGGACCTCAGCAAGAGGATCTCAGCAAGAGGACCTCAGCAATAGGACCTCTGCAATGTGACCTCAGCTTTGTGACCTCAGCAATAAGACCTCAGCATTGTGACCTCAGCAATAGGACATCAGCATTTTGACCTCAGCAATAGGACCTCAGCAGTAGGACCTCAGCAATAAGACCTCAGCATTGTGACCTCAGCAATAGGACCTCAGCAATAGAACCGCAGCATTGTGACCTCAGCAATAGGACCTCAGCAATAGGACCAGAGCAATAGGGCCTCAGCAATAGGGCCTCAACAATAGGGCCTCAGCAATAGGGCCTCAGCAGTAGGACCTCAGCAATAGGACCTCAGCATTGTGACCTCAGCATTGTGACCTTCAGCAATAGGACCTCAGCATTGTGACCTCAGCAATAGGACCTCAGCCATAAGACCTCAGAAGTAGGACCTCAGCATTGTGACCTCAGCAATAGGACCTCAGCAATAGAACCTCAGCATTTTGATATCAACATTGTGACCTCAGCAATAGGACCTCAGCAATAGGACCTCAGAATTGTGACCTCTGCATTGTGACCTCAGCAATAGGACCTCAGCATTGTGACCTCAGCAATAGGAACTCAGCAATAGGACCTCAGCAAGAGGATCTCAGCAATAGGACCTCAGCAATAAGACCTCAGCATTTTGACCTCAGCAATAGGACCTCAGCAACAGGACCTCAGCAATAGGACCTCAGCAATAGGACCTCAGCAATACGACCTCCGCATTGTGACCTCAGTAATAGGACCTCAGCAATAGGACCTAAGCATTGTGACCTCAGCAATAGGACCTCAGCAATAGGACCTCAGCAATAGGGCCTCAGCAATAGGGCCTCAGCAATAGGGCCTCAGCAATAGGGCCTCAGCAATAGGGCCTCATCTTTGTGACCTCAGCAATAGGACCTCAGCAATAGGACCTCCGCATTGTGACCTCAGCATTGTGACCTCAGCAATAGGACTTCAGCAATAGGACCTCAGCAATAGCACCTCAGCATTGTGACCTCAGCATTGTGACCTCAGCAATAGGACCTCAGCATTTTGACCTCAGCAATAGGACCTCAGCTATAGGACCTCACCAGTAGGACCTCAGCATTGTGGCCTCAGCAATAGGACCTCAGCAATAAAACCTCAGCATTGTGATATCAGCATTGTGACCTCAGCAATAGAACCTCAGCAATAGGACCTCAGCAATAGGACCTCAGAATTGTGACCTCTGCATTGTGACCTCAGCATTTGGACCTCAGCATTGTGACCTCAGCAATAGGACCTCAGAAATAGGACCTCTGCATTGTGACCTCAGCAATAAGACCTCAGCATTGTGACCTCAGCAATAGGACATCAGCATTTTGACCTCAGCAATAGGACCTCAGCAATAGGACCTCAGCTTTGTGACCTCAGCAATAGGACCTCAGCATGGTGAACTCAGCATTGTGACCTCAGAAATAGGACCTCAGCAATAGGACCTCAGCATTGTGACCTCAGCATTGTGACCTCAGCAATAGGACCTCAGCAATAGGACCTCAGCAATAGGACCTCAGCAATCGTACCTCAGCAATAGGACCTCAGCATTGTGACCTCAGCAATAGGATTTCAGCAATAGGACCTCAGCAATAAGACCTCAGCCTTGTGACCTCAGCAATAGGACCTCAGCATCGTGATCTCAGAATTGTGACCTCTGCAATAGGACCTCAGCAATAGGACCTCAGCATTGTGACCTCAGCAAAAGGACCTCAGCAATAGGACCTCAGCAATAGGACCTCAGCATTGTGACCTCAGCAATAGGACCTCAGCATTGTGACCTCAGCATTGTGACCTCAGCAATAGGACCTCAGCAATAGGACCTCAGAACTGTGACCTCTGCGTTGTGATCTCAGCAATAGGACCACAGCCTTGCGACATCAGCAATAGGACCTCAGCATCGTGATCTCAGCATTGTGACCTCAGCAATAGGACCTCAGCAATAGGACCTCAGCACTGTGACGTCAGCCTTGTGACCTCAGCAATAGAACCTCAGAAATAGCACCTCAGCATTGTGACCTCAGCAATAGGACCTCAGCCTTGTGACCTCAGCAATAAGACCTCAGCATTGTGACCTCAGCAATAGGACCTCAGCAATAGGACCTCAGCAATAGAACCACAGCAATGTGACCTCAGCAATAGGACCTCAGCATTGTGACCTCAGCATTGTAACCTCAGAAATAGGACCTCAGCATTGTGACCTCAGCAATAAGACCTCAGCCTTTAGACCGCAGCAATAGGACCTCAGCAAAAGGACCTCAGCAATAGGACCTCAGCAATAGGACCTCAGCATTGTGACCTCAGCAATAGGACCTCAGCAATAGGACATCAGCAATAGGACCTCAGCATTGTAACCTCAGCATTGTGACCTCAGCAATAGGACGTCAGCATTTCGACCTCAGCAATAGGACCTAAGCAATAGGACCTCAGCTATAGGACCTCAGCTATAGGACCTCAGCATTGTGACCTCAGCATTGTGACCTCAGCAATAAGACCTCAGAAATAGGACCTCAGAAATAGGACCTCAGCATTGTGACCTCAGTAAAAGGACCTCAGCAATAGGACCTCAGCAATAGGACCTCTGCAATAGGACCTCAGCATTGTGACCTCAGGAATAGGACCTCAGCATTGTGACCTCAGCAATAGGACATCAACAATAGGACCTCAGGATTGTGACCTCAGCATTGTGACCTCAGCAATAGGACCTCAGCATTGTGACCTCAGCAATAAGACCTCAGCAATAAGACCTCAGCATTGTGACCTCAGTAATAGGACCTCAGCAATAGAACCTCAGCATTGTGACCTCAGCAATAGGACCTCAGCAATAGGACCTCAGCAATAGGACCTCAGCATTGTGACATCAGCAATAAGACCTCAGCATTGTGACCTCAGTAATAGGACTTCAGCATTGTGACCTCAGCAATAGGACCTCAGCAATAGGACCTCAGCAATAGGACCTCAGCAATCGTACCTCAGCAATAGGACCTCAGCATTGTGACCTCAGAACTGTGACCTCTGCATTGTGACCTCAGCAATAGGACCTCAGCCTTGCGACCTCAGCAATAGGACCTCAGCCATAGGACCTCAGCATCGTGATCTCAGCATTGTGACCTCAGCAATAGGACCTCAGCAATAGGACCTCAGCAATAGGACCTCAGGAATAGGACCTCAGCATTGAGACCTCAGCATTTTGACCTCAGCAATAGGACCTCAGCATTGTGACGTCAGCCTTGTGACCTCAGCAATAGGACCTCAGAAATAGCACCTCTGCATTGTGACCTCAGCAATAGGACCTCAGCAATAGGACTTCAGCAATAGGACCTCAGCATTGTGACCTCAGCATTGTGACCTCAGCATTGTGACCTCAGCATTGTGACGTCAGCATTGTGACCTCAGCAATAAGACCTCAGCATTGTGACCTCAGTAATAGGACTTCAGCATTGTGACCTCAGCAATAGGACCTCAGCAAAAGGACCTCAGCAATCGTACCTCAGCAATAGGACCTCAGCATTGTGACCTCAGAACTGTGACCTCTGCATTGTGACCTCAGCAATAGGACGTCAGCATTTCGACCTCAGCAATAGGACCTCAGCAATAGGACCTCAGCATCGTGATCTCAGCATTGTGACCTCAGCAATAGGACCTCAGCATCGTGATCTCAGAATTGTGACCTCTGCAACAGGACCTCAGCAATAGGACCTCAGCATTGTGACCTCAGCAATAGAACCTCAGCATTGTGACCTCAGCATTGTGACCTCAGCAATAGGACCTCAACAATAGGACCTCAGCAATAGGACCTCAGCAATAGGACCTCAGAACTGTGACCTCTGCGTTGTGACCTCAGCAATAGGACCACAGTCTTGCGACATCAGCAATAGGACCTCAGCATCGTGATCTCAGCATTGTGACCTCAGCAATAGGACCTCAGCAATAGGACATCAGCAATAGGACCTCAGGAATAGGACCTCAGCATTGAGACCTCAGCATTTTGACCTCAGCAATAGGACCTCAGCAATAGGACCTCAGCATTGTGACGTCAGCCTTGTGACCTCAGCAATAGAACCTCAGAAATAGCACCTCAGCATTGTGACCTCAGCAACAGAACCTCAGCATTGTGACATCAGCAATAAGACCTCAGCATTGTGACCTCAGCAATAGGACCTCAGCAATAGGACCTCAGCAATAGAACCACAGCAATGTGACCTCAGCAATAGGACCTCAGCATTGTGACCTCAGCATTGTAACCTCAGAAATAGGACCTCAGCATTGTGACCTCAGCAATAAGACCTCAGCCTTTAGACCGCAGCAATAGGACCTCAGCAAAAGGACCTCAGCAATAGGACCTCAGCAATAGGACCTCAGCAATAGGACCTCAGCAATAGGACCTCAGCATTGTGACCTCAGCAATAGGACCTCAGCAATAGGATCTCAGCAATAGGACCTCAGCATTGTAACCTCAGCATTGTGACCTCAGCAATAGGACGTCAGCATTTCGACCTCAGCAATAGGACCTAAGCAATAGGACCTCAGATATAGGACCTCAGCTATAGGACCTCAGCATTGTGACCTCAGCATTGTGACCTCAGCAATAAGACCTCAGAAATAGGACCTCAGAAATAGGACCTCAGCATTGTGACCTCAGTAAAAGGACCTCAGCAATAGGACCTCAGCAATAGGACCTCTGCAATAGGACCTCAGCATTGTGACCTCAGGAATAGGACCTCAGCAATAGAACCTCAGCAATAAGACCTCAGCAATAAGACCTCAGCATTGTGACCTCAGCAATAGGACCTCAGCAATAGAACCTCAGCATTGTGACCTCAGCATTGTGACCTCAGCAATAAGACCTCAGAAATAGGACCTCAGAAATAGGACCTCAGCATTGTGACCTCAGTAAAAGGACCTCAGCAATAGGACCTCAGCAATAGGACCTCTGCAATAGGACCTCAGCATTGTGACCTCAGCAATAGGACATCAACAATAGGACCTCAGCAATAAGACCTCAGCAATAAGACCTCAGCATTGTGACCTCAGCAATAGGACCTCAGCAATAGAACCTCAGCATTGTGACCTCTGCATTGTGACCTCAGCAATAGGACCTCAGCAATAGAACCTCAGTATTGTGACCTCTGCATTGTGACCTCAGCAATAGGACCTCAGCCTTTAGACCGCAGCAATAGGACCTCAGCAATAGGACCTCAGCAATAGGACCTCAGCAATAGGACCTCAGCAATAGGACCTCAGCAATAGGACATCAGCAATAGGACCTCAGCATTGTGACCTCAGCATTGTGACCTACGCAATAGGACGTCAGCATTTCGACCTCAGAAATAAGACCTCAGCAATAGGACCTCAGCTATAGGACCTCAGCTATAGGACCTCAGCATTGTGACCTCAGCATTGTGACCTCAGCATTGTGACCTCAGCAATAAGACCTCAGAAATAGGACCTCAGCTATAGGACCTCAGCATTGTGACCTCATTAAAAGGACCTCAGCAATAGGACCTCAGCAATAGGACCTCTGCAATAGGACCTCAGCATTGTGACCTCAGGAATAGGACCTCAGCATTGTGACCTCAGCAATAGGACATCCACAATAGGACCTCAGCATTGTCACCTCAGCATTGTGACCTCAGCAATAGGACCTCAGCATTGTGACCTCAGCAATAAGACCTCAGCAATAAGACCTCAGCATTGTGACCTCAGTAATAGGACCTCAGCAATAGAACCTCAGCACTGTGACCTCAGCAAAAGGACCTCAGCAATAGGACCTCAGCAATAGGACCTCAGCATTGTGACATCAGCAATAAGACCTCAGCATTGTGACCTCAGTAATAGGACTTCAGCATTGTGACCTCAGCAATAGGACCTCAGCAATCGTACCTCAGCAATAGGACCTCAGCATTGTGACCTCAGAACTGTGACCTCTGCATTGTGACCTCAGCAATAGGACGTCAGCATTTCGACCTCAGCAATAGGACCTCAGCAATAGGACCTCAGCATCGTGATCTCAGCATTGTGACCTCAGCAATAGGACCTCAGCATCGTGATCTCAGAATTGTGACCTCTGCAACAGGACCTCAGCAATAGGACCTCAGCATTGTGACCTCAGCAATAGGACCTCAGCATTGTGACCTCAGCATTGTGACCTCAGCAATAGGACCTCAACAATAGGACCTCAGCAATAGGACCTCAGCAATAGGACCTCAGAACTGTGACCTCTGCGTTGTGACCTCAGCAATAGGACCACAGTCTTGCGACATCAGCAATAGGACCTCAGCATCGTGATCTCAGCATTGTGACCTCAGCAATAGGACCTCAGCAATAGGACATCAGCAATAGGACCTCAGGAATAGGACCTCAGCATTGAGACCTCAGCATTTTGACCTCAGCAATAGGACCTCAGCAATAGGACCTCAGCATTGTGACGTCAGCCTTGTGACCTCAGCAATAGAACCTCAGAAATAGCACCTCAGCATTGTGACCTCAGCAACAGAACCTCAGCATTGTGACATCAGCAATAAGACCTCAGCATTGTGACCTCAGCAATAGGACCTCAGCAATAGGACCTCAGCAATAGAACCACAGCAATGTGACCTCAGCAATAGGACCTCAGCATTGTGACCTCAGCATTGTAACCTCAGAAATAGGACCTCAGCATTGTGACCTCAGCAATAAGACCTCAGCCTTTAGACCGCAGCAATAGGACCTCAGCAAAAGGACCTCAGCAATAGGACCTCAGCAATAGGACCTCAGCAATAGGACCTCAGCATTGTGACCTCAGCAATAGGACCTCAGCAATAGGATCTCAGCAATAGGACCTCAGCATTGTAACCTCAGCATTGTGACCTCAGCAATAGGACGTCAGCATTTCGACCTCAGCAATAGGACCTAAGCAATAGGACCTCAGATATAGGACCTCAGCTATAGGACCTCAGCATTGTGACCTCAGCATTGTGACCTCAGCAATAAGACCTCAGAAATAGGACCTCAGAAATAGGACCTCAGCATTGTGACCTCAGTAAAAGGACCTCAGCAATAGGACCTCAGCAATAGGACCTCTGCAATAGGACCTCAGCATTGTGACCTCAGGAATAGGACCTCAGCAATAGAACCTCAGCAATAAGACCTCAGCAATAAGACCTCAGCATTGTGACCTCAGCAATAGGACCTCAGCAATAGAACCTCAGCATTGTGACCTCAGCATTGTGACCTCAGCAATAAGACCTCAGAAATAGGACCTCAGAAATAGGACCTCAGCATTGTGACCTCAGTAAAAGGACCTCAGCAATAGGACCTCAGCAATAGGACCTCTGCAATAGGACCTCAGCATTGTGACCTCAGCAATAGGACATCAACAATAGGACCTCAGCAATAAGACCTCAGCAATAAGACCTCAGCATTGTGACCTCAGCAATAGGACCTCAGCAATAGAACCTCAGCATTGTGACCTCTGCATTGTGACCTCAGCAATAGGACCTCAGCAATAGAACCTCAGTATTGTGACCTCTGCATTGTGACCTCAGCAATAGGACCTCAGCCTTGTGACCTCAGCAATAGGACCTCAGCAATAAGACCTCAGAAATAGGACCTCAGAAATAGGACCTCAGCATTGTGACCTCAGTAAAAGGACCTCAGCAATAGGACCTCAGCAATAGGACCTCTGCAATAGGACCTCAGCATTGTGACCTCAGGAATAGGACCTCAGCAATAGAACCTCAGCAATAAGACCTCAGCAATAAGACCTCAGCATTGTGACCTCAGCAATACGACCTCAGCTATAGGACCTCAGCATTGTGACCTCAGCATTGTGACCTCAGCAATAAGACCTCAGAAATAGGACCTCAGAAATAGGACCTCAGCATTGTGACCTCAGTAAAAGGACCTCAGCAATAGGACCTCAGCAATAGGACCTCTGCAATAGGACCTCAGCATTGTGACCTCAGCAATAGGACATCAACAATAGGACCTCAGCAATAAGACCTCAGCAATAAGACCTCAGCATTGTGACCTCAGCAATAGGACCTCAGCAATAGAACCTCAGCATTGTGACCTCTGCATTGTGACCTCAGCAATAGGACCTCAGCAATAGAACCTCAGTATTGTGACCTCTGCATTGTGACCTCAGCAATAGGACCTCAGCCTTGTGACCTCAGCAATAGGACCTCAGCAATAGGACCTCAGCATCGTGATCTCAGCAATAGGACCTCAGATATAGGACCTCAGAAATAAGACCTCAGCAATAGGACCTCAGCAATAGGACCTCTGCAATAGGACCTCTGCAATAGGACCTCTGCAATAGGACCTAAGCAATAGGACCTCAGCAATAGCACCTCAGCATTGTGACCTCAGCAATAGGACCTCAGATATAGGACCTCAGAAATAAGACCTCAGCAATAGGACCTCAGCAATAGGACCTCTGCAATAGGACCTCTGCAATAGGACCTCTGCAATAGGACCTCTGCAATAGGACCTCAGCATTGTGACATCAGGAAAAGGACCTCAGCATTGTGACCTCAGCATTGTAACCTCAGCAATAGGACCTCAGCAATTCGACCTCAGCAATAGGACCTCAGCAATCGTACCTCAGCAATAAGAGCTCAGCATTGTGACCTCAGCAATAGGACCTCAGCAATAGGACCTCAGCAATAGGACCTCAGCAATAAGACCTCAGCAACAGGACCTCAGCAACAGGACCTCTGCATTGTGACCTCAGCAATAGGACCTCAGCATTGTGACCTCTTCATTGTGACCTCAGCAATAGGACCTCAGCAATAGGACCTCAGCAATAGGACCTTAGCAATAGGACCTCATCATTGTGACCTCAGCAATAGGACCTCAGCAATAGGACCTCAGCATTGTGACCTCAGCAACAGGACCTCTGCATTGTGACCTCAGCAATATGACCTCAGCATTGTGACCTCAGCAACAGGACCTCTGCATTGTGACCTCAGCAATAGGACCTCTTCATTGTGACCTGAGCAATATGACCTCAGCATTGTGACTTCTGCATTGTGACCTCAGCAATAGGACCTCAGCCTTGTGACCTCAGCAATAGGACCTCAGCAATAGGACATCAGCAATAGGACCTCAGCAATAGGACCTCAGCATTGAGACCTCAGCAATAGGACCTCAGCAATAGGACCTCAGCAATAGGACCTCAGCATTGTGACCTCAGAAATAGGACCTCAGCAATAGGACCTCAGCAATAGGACGTCAGCAATAGGACCTCAGCAATAGGACCTCAGCAATAGGACCTCAGCAATAGGACCTCAGCAATAGGACCTCAGCAATAGGACATCAGCATTGTAACCTCAGCAACAGGACCTCTGCATTGTGACCTCAGCAATAGGACCTCAGCATTGTTACCTCAGCATTGTGACCTCAGCAATAGGACCTCAGTTATTCGACCTCAGCAATAGGACCTCAGCAATAGGACCTCAGCATTGTAACCTCAGCATTGTGACCTCAGTAATAGGACCTCAGCAATAGGACATCAGCAATAGGACCTCAGCAATAGGACCTCAGCATTGTGACATCAGCAATAAGACCTCAGCATTGTGACCTCAGCAATAGGATCTCAGCATTGTGACCTCAGCTTTGTGACCTCAGCAATAAGACCTCAGCATTGTGACCTCAGCAATAGGACATCAGCATTTTGACCTTAGCAATAGGACCTCAGCAGTAGGACCTCAGCAATAGGACCTCAGCAATAAGACCTCAGCATTGTGACCTCAGCAATAGGACCTCAGCAATAGAACCGCAGCATTATGACCTCAGCAATAGGACCTCAGCACTGTGACCTCAGCATTGTTACCTCAGGAATAGGACCTCAGCAATAGGACCTCAGCAATAGGACCTCAGCATTGTGACCTCAGCATTGTGACCTCAGCAATAGGACCTCAGCATTGTGACCTCAGCAATAGGACCTCAGAATTGTGACCTCTGCATTGTGACCTCAGAAATAGGACCTCAGCAATAGGACCTCAGCAATAGGACCTCAGCATTGTGACCTCAGCATTGTGACCTCAGCAATAGGACCTCAGCATTGTGACCCCAGCAATAGGACCTCAGAATTGTGACCTCTGCATTGTGACCTCAGAAATAGGACCTCAGCAAAAGGACCTCAGCATTGTGACCTCAGCAACAGGACCTCAGCAATAGGACCTCAGCATTGTGACCTCAGCAATAGGACCTCTGCATTGTGAGCTCAGCATTGTGACCTCAGCAATAACACCTCAGCATTGTGACCTCAGCAATAGGACATCAGCATTTTGACCTCAGCAATAGGACCTCAGCAATAGGACCTCAGCATTGTGACCTCAGCAATAGGACCTCAGCAATAGGACCTCAGCATTGTGACCTCAGCAACAGGACCTCTGCATTGTGACCTCAGCAATAGGACCTCAGCATTGTGACCTCAGCAATAGGACCTCAGCAATAGGACCTCAGGAATAGGACCTCAGAATTGTGACCTCTGCATTGTGACCTCTGCAATAGGACCTCAGCCTTGTGACCTCAGCAGTAGGACCTCAGCAATAGGACCTCAGCATCGTGATCTCAGCATTATGACCTCAGGCATAGGACCTCAGCAATAGTACATCAGCATTGTGAGCTCAGCATTTTGACCTCAGGAATAGGACCTCAGCATTGTGACCTCAGCATTGTGACGTCAGCATTGTGACCTCAGCAATAGGACCTCAGCAATAGGACCTCAGCAATAGGACCTCAGCAATAGGACCTCAGCAATAGGACCTCAGCAACAGGACCACAGCAATAGGACTTCAGCAATCGTACCTCAGCAATAGGACCTCAGCAATAGGACCTCAGCAATAGGACCTCAGCAATAGGACCTCAGCATCGTGATCTCAGCATTGTGACATCAGCAATAGGACCTCAGCAACAGGACCTCAGCAATAGGACATAAGCAATAGGACCTCAGCATTGTGACCTCAGCATTGTGACCTCAGCAATAGGACCTCAGCAATAGGAACTCAGCTATAGGACCTCAGCATTGTGACCTCAGCATTGTTATCTCAGGAATACGACCTCAGCATTGTAACCTCAGCATTGTAACCTCAGCAACAGGACCTCAGCATTTTGAACTCAGCAATAGGATCTCAGCATTGTGACCTCAGTAATAGGACCTCAGCATTGTGACATCAGCAACAAGACCTCAGCATTGTGACCTCAGCAATAGGACCTCAGCAATAGGACCTCAGCAATAGGACCTCAGCAATAGGACCTCAGCAATAGGACCTCAGCAATAGGAACTCAGCTATAGGACCTCAGCATTCTGACCTCAGCATTGTTACCTCAGGAATAGGACCTCAGCATTGTGACCTCAGCATTGTGACCTCAGCATTGTGACCTCAGCATTGTGACCTCAGCAATAGGACCTCAGCAATAGGACCGCAGCAATAGGACCTCAGCAATAGGACCTCAGCATTGTAACCTCAGCATTGTGACCTCAGCAATAGGACGTCAGCATTTCGACCTCAGCAATAGGACCTAAGCAATAGGACCTCAGCTATAGGACCTCAGCTATAGGACCTCAGCATTGTGACCTCAGCATTGTGACCTCAGCAATAAGACCTCAGAAATAGGACCTCAGAAATAGGACCTCAGCATTGTGACCTCAGTAAAAGGACCTCAGCAATAGGACCTCAGCAATAGGACCTCTGCAATAGGACCTCAGCATTGTGACCTGAGGAATAGGACCTCAGCATTGTGACCTCAGCAATAGGACATCAACAATAGGACCTCAGCAATAAGACCTCAGCATTGTGACCTCAGCAATAGGACCTCAGCAATAGAACCTCAGCATTGTGACCTCTGCATTGTGACCTCAGCAATAGGACCTCACCAATAGAACCTCAGTATTGTGACCTCTGCATTGTGACCTCAGCAATAGGACCTCAGCCTTGTGACCTCAGCAATAGGACCTCAGCAATAGGACCTCAGCATCGTGATCTCAGCATTGTGACCTCAGCAACAGGACCTCAGCAATAGGACCTAAGCAATAGGACCTCAGCAATAGCACCTCAGCAATAGCACCTCAGCATTGTGACCTCAGCAATAGGACCTCAGATATAGGACCTCAGCAATAGGACCTCAGCAATAGGACCTCAGCAATAGGACCTCTGCAATAGGACCTCTGCAATAGGACCTCTGAAATAGGACCTCTGCAATAGGACCTCAGCATTGTGACATCAGGAAAAGGACCTCAGCATTGTGACCTCAGCATTGTAACCTCAGCAATAGGACCTCAGCATTTTGACCTCAGCAATAGGACCTCAGCAATCGTACCTCAGCAATAGGAGCTCAGCAATAGGACCTCAGCAATAGGACCTCAGCAATAGGACCTCAGCATTGTGACCTCACCATTGTGACCTCAGCATTGTGACCTCAGCAATAGGACCTCAGCAATAGGACCTCAGCAATAAGACCTCAGCAATAGGACCTCAGCATAGTGACCTCAGCAACAGGACCTCTGCATTGTGACCTCAGCAATAGGACCTCAGCATTGTGACCTCAGCAATAGGACCTCAGCAATAGGACCTTAGAATTGTGACCTCTGCATTGTGACCTCTGCAATAAGACCTCAGCCTTGTGACCTCAGCAATAGGACCTCAGCAATAGGACCTCAGCATCGTGATCTCAGTATTGTGACCTCTGCAATAGGACCTGAGCAATAGGACCTCAGCATTGTGACCTCAGCAACAGGACCTCTGCATTGTGACCTCAGCAATATGACCTCAGCATTGTGACCTCAGCAACAGGACCTCTGCATTGTGACCTCAGCAATAGGACCTCTTCATTGTGACCTGAGCAATATGACCTCAGCAATAGGACATCAGCAATAGGACCTCAGCAATAGGACCTCAGCATTGAGACCTCAGCAATAGGACCTCAGCAATAGGACCTCAGCAATAGGACCTCAGCATTGTGACCTCAGAAATAGGACCTCAGCAATAGGACCTCAGCAATAGGACCTAAGCATTTTGACCACAGTAATAGGACCACAGCAATAGGACCTCAGCAATAGGACATCAGCAATAGGACCTCAGCAATAGGACCTCAGCAATAGGACCTCAGCAATAGGACCTCAGCATTGTGTCCACAGCAATAGGACCTCAGCAATAGGACATCAGCAATAGGACCTCAGCAATAGGACCTCAGCAATCGTACCTCAGCAATAGGACCTCAGCATTGTAACCTCAGCATTGTGACCTCAGTAATAGGACCTCAGCAATAGGACCTCAGCAATAGGACCTCAGCATTGTGACATCAGCAATAAGACCTCAGCATTGTGACCTCAGCAATAGGACCTCAGCATTGCCACCTCAGCAATAGGACCTCAGCATTGTGACCTCAGCAATAAGACCTCAGCATTGTGACCTCAGCAATAGGACATCAGCATTTTGACCTCAGCAATAGGACCTCAGCAGTAGGACCTCAGCAATAGGACCTCAGCAATAAGACCTCAGCATTGTGACCTCAGCAATAGGACCTCAGCAATAGAACCGCAGCATTATGACCTCAGCAATAGGACCTCAGCACTGTGACCTCAGCATTGTGACCTCAGGAATAGGACCTCAGCATTGTGACCTCAGCATTGTGACCTCAGCACTGTGAATTCAGCATTGTGACCTCAGCAATAGGACCTCAGGAATAGGACCTCAGCAATAGGACCTCAGCATTGTGACCTCAGCATTGTGACCTCAGCAATAGGACCTCAGCATTGTGACCTCAGCAATAGGACCTCAGAATTGTGACCTCTGCATTGTGACCTCAGAAATAGGACCTCAGCAAAAGGACCTCAGCATTGTGACCTCAGCAATAGGACCTCAGCAATAGGACCTCATCAAGAGGATCTCAGCAATAGGACCTCAGCAATAGGACCTCAGCATTGTGACCTCAGCAATAGGACCTCTGCATTGTGAGCTCAGCATTGTGACCTCAGCAATAACACCTCAGCATTGTGACCTCAGCAATAGGACATCAGCATTTTGACCTCAGCAATAGGACCTCAGCAATAGGACCTCAGCAATAGGACCTCAGCATTGTGACCTCAGCAATAGAACCTCAGCAATAGGACCTCAGCATTGTGACCTCAGCAACAGGACCTCTGCATTGTGACCTCAGCAATAGGACCTCAGCATTGTGACCTCAGCAATAGGACCTCAGCAATAGGACCTCAGCAATAGGACCTCAGAATTGTGACCTCTGCATTGTGACCTCTGCAATAGGACCTCAGCCTTGTGACCTTAGCAATAGGACCTCAGCAATAGGACCTCAGCATCGTGATCTCAGCATTATGACCTCAGGAATAGGACCTCAGCAATAGTACATCAGCATTGTGAGCTCAGCATTTTGACCTCAGGAATAGGACCTCAGCATTGTGACCTCAGCATTGTGACGTCAGCATTGTGACCTCAGCAATAGGACCTCAGCAATAGGACCTCAGCAATAGGACCTCAGCAACAGGACCACAGCAATAGGACTTCAGCAATCGTACCTCAGCAATAGGACCTCAGCAATAGGACCTCAGCAATAGGACCTCAGCAATAGGACCTCAGCATCGTGATCTCAGCATTGTGACATCAGCAATAGGACCTCAGCAATAGGACATAAGCAATAGGACCTCAGCATTGTGACCTCAGCATTGTGACCTCAGCAATAGGACCTCAGCAATAGGAACTCAGCTATAGGACCTCAGCATTGTGACCTCAGCATTGTTATCTCAGGAATAGGACCTCAGCATTGTAACCTCAGCATTGTAACCTCAGCAATAGGACCGCAGCAATCGTACCTCAGCAATAGGACCTCAGCATTTTGAACTCAGCAATAGGATCTCAGCATTGTGACCTCAGTAATAGGACCTCAGCATTGTGACATCAGCAACAAGACCTCAGCATTTTGACCTCAGCAATAGGACCTCAGCATTGTGACCTCAGCAATAGGACCTCAGCAATAGGACCTCAGCAATAGGACCTCAGCAATAGGAACTCAGCTATAGGACCTCAGCATTGTGACCTCAGCATTGTTACCTCAGGAATAGGACCTCAGCATTGTGACCTCAGCATTGTGACCTCAGCATTGTGACCTCAGCATTGTGACCTCAGCAATAGGACCTCAGCAATAGGACCTCAGCAATAGGACCGCAGCAATAGGACCGCAGCAATAGGACCGCAGCATTTTGAACTCAGCAATAGGATCTCAGCATTGTGACCTCATTAATAGGACCTCAGCATTGTGACATCAGCAACAAGACCTCAGCATTGTGACCTCAGCAATAGGACCTCAGCATTGTGACCTCAGCAATAGGACCTCAGCAATAGGACCTCAGCAATAGGAACTCAGCTATAGGACCTCAGCATTGTGACCTCAGCATTGTTACCTCAGGAATAGGACCTCAGCATTGTGACCTCAGCATTGTGACCTCAGCATTGTGACCTCTGCAATAGGACCTCAGCAATAGGACCGCAGCAATAGGACCGCAGCAATAGGACCGCAGCAATCGTACCTCAGCAATAGGACCTCAGCATTGTGACCTCAGCATAGTGACCTCAGTATTGAGACCTCAGGAATTTGACCTCAGCAGTGTATCCTCAGCAGTAGGACCTCAGCAATAGAACCTCAGCATTGTGATATATGCATTGTGACCTCAGCAATAGGACCTCAGCAATAGGACATCAGCAATAGGACCTCAGCAATAGGACCTCAGCAAGAGTATCTCAGCAAGAGGACCTCATCAATAGGACCTCTGCAATGTGACCTCAGCTTTGTGACCTCAGCAATAAGACCTCAGCATTGTGACCTCAGCAATATGACATCAGCATTTTGACCTTAGCAATAGGACCTCAGCAGTAGGACCTCAGCAATAAGACCTCAGCATTGTGACCTCAGCAATAGGACCTCAGCAATAGAACCGCAGCATTGTGACCTCAGCAATAGGACCTCAGCAATAGGACCAGAGCAATAGGGCCTCAGCAATAGGGCCTCAACAATAGGGCCTCAGCAGTAGGGCCTCAGCAATAGGACCTCAGCAATAGGACCTCAGCATTGTGACCTCAGCATTGTGACCTCAGCAATAGGACCTCAGCATTGTGACCTCAGCAATAGGACCTCAGCAATAAGACCTCAGAAGTAGGACCTCAGCATTGTGACCTCAGCAATAGGACCTCAGCAATAGAACCTCAGCATTTTGATATCAACATTGTGACCTCAGCAATAGGACCTCAGCAATAGGACCTGAGAATTGTGACCTCTGCATTGTGACCTCAGCAATAGGACCTCAGCATTGTGACCTCAGCAATAGGAACTCAGCAATAGGACCTCAGCAAGAGGATATCAGCAATAGGACCTCAGCAATAAGACCTCAGCATTTTGACCTCAGCAATAGGACCTCAGCAACAGGACCTCAGCAATAGGACCTCAGCAATACGACCTCAGCATTGTGACCTCAGTAATAGGACCTCAGCAATAGGACCTAAGCATTGTGACCTCAGCAATAGGACCTCAGCAATAGGACCTCAGCAATAGGGCCTCAGCAATAGGGCCTCAGCAATAGGGCCTCAGCAATAGGGCCTCAGCAATAGGGCCTCAGCAATAGGGCCTCATCTTTGTGACCTCAGCAATAGGACCTCAGCAATAGGACCTCCGCATTGTGACCTCAGCATTGTGACCTCAGCAATAGGACTTCAGCAATAGGACCTCAGCAATAGCACCTCAGCATTGTGACCTCAGCATTGTGACCTCAGCAATAGGACCTCAGCAATAGGACCTCAGCTATAGGACCTCACCAGTAGGACCTCAGCATTGTGGCCTCAGCAATAGGACCTCAGCAATAGAACCTCAGCATTGTGATATCAGCATTCTGACCTCAGCAATAGAACCTCAGCAATAGGACCTCAGCAATAGGACCTCAGAATTGTGACCTCAGCCTTCTGACCTCAGCATTTGGACCTCAGCATTGTGACCTCAGCAATAGGACCTCAGAAATAGGACCTCTGCATTGTGACCTCAGCAATAAGACCTCAGCATTGTGACCTCAGCAATAGGACATCAGCATTTTGACCTCAGCAATAGGACCTCAGCAATAGGACCTCAGCTTTGTGACCTCAGCATTTGGACCTCAGCATTGTGACCTCAGCATTGTGACCTCAGCAATAGGACCTCAGCAATAGGACCTCAGCAATAGGACCTCAGCATTGTGACCTCAGCAATAGGACATCAGCATTTTGACCTCAGCAATAGGACCTCAGCAATAGGACCTCAGCTTTGTGACCTCAGCAATAGGACCTCAGCATGGTGACCTCAGCATTGTGACCTCAGAAATAGGACCTCAGCAATAGGACCTCAGCATTGTGACCTCAGCATTGTGACCTCAGCAATAGGACCTCAGCAATAGGACCTCAGCAATAGGACCGCAGCAATCGTACCTCAGCAATAGGACCTCAGCATTGTGACCTCAGCAATAGGATTTCAGCAATAGGACCTCAGCAATAAGACCTCAGCCTTGTGACCTCAGCAATAGGACCTCAGCATCGTGATCTCAGAATTGTGACCTCTGCAATAGGACCTCAGCAATAGGACCTCAGCAATAGGACCTCAGCATTGTGACCTCAGCAAAAGGACCTCAACAATAGGACCTCAGCAATAGGACCTCAGCATTGTGACCTCAGCAATAGGACCTCAGCATTGTGACCTCAGCATTGTGACCTCAGCAATAGGACCTCAGCAATAGGACCTCAGAACTGTGACCTCTGCGTTGTGACCTCAGCAATAGGACCACAGCCTTGCGACATCAGCAATAGGACCACAGCATCGTGATCTCAGCATTGTGACCTCAGCAATAGGACCTCAGCAATAGGACATCAGCAATAGGACCTCAGGAATAGGACCTCAGCATTGAGACCTCAGCATTTTGACCTCAGCAATAGGACCTCAGCAATAGGACCTCAGCATTGTGACGTCAGCCTTGTGACCTCAGCAATAGAACCTCAGAAATAGCACCTCAGCATTGTGACCTCAGCAATAGGACCTCAGCATTGTGACCTCAGCAATAGGACCTCAGCAATAGGACCTCAGCAATAGAACCACAGCAATGTGACCTCAGCAATAGGACCTCAGCATTGTGACCTCAGCATTGTAACCTCAGAAATAGGACCTCAGCATTGTGACCTCAGCAATAAGACCTCAGCCTTTAGACCGCAGCAATAGGACCTCAGCAAAAGGACCTCAGCAATAGGACCTCAGCAATAGGACCTCAGCAATAGGACCTCAGCAATAGGACCTCAGCATTGTGACCTCAGCAATAGGACCTCAGCAATAGGACATCAGCAATACGACCTCAGCATTGTAACCTCAGCATTGTGACCTCAGCAATAGGACGTCAGCATTTCGACCTCAGCAATAGGACCTAAGCAATAGGACCTCAGCTATAGGACCTCAGCTATAGGACCTCAGCATTGTGACCTCAGCATTGTGACCTCAGCAATAAGACCTCAGCAATAGGACCTCAGAAATAGGACCTCAGCATTGTGACCTCAGTAAAAGGACCTCAGCAATAGGACCTCAGCAATAGGACCTCTGCAATAGGACCTCAGCATTGTGACCTCAGGAATAGGACCTCAGCATTGTGACCTCAGCAATAGGACATCAACAATAGGACCTCAGCATTGTGACCTCAGCATTGTGACCTCAGCAATAGGACCTCAGCATTGTGACCTCAGCAATAAGACCTCAGCAATAAGACCTCAGCATTGTGACCTCAGTAATAGGACCTCAGCAATAGAACCTCAGCATTGTGACCTCAGCAATAGGACCTCAGCAATAGGACCTCAGCAATAGGACCTCAGCATTGTGACATCAGCAATAAGACCTCAGCATTGTGACCTTAGTAATAGGACTTCAGCATTGTGACCTCAGCAATAGGACCTCAGCAATAGGACCTCAGCAATAGGACCTCAGCAATAGGACCTCAGCAATAGGACCTCAGCAATCGTACCTCAGCAATAGGACCTCAGCATTGTGACCTCAGAACTGTGACCTCTGCATTGTGACCTCAGCAATAGGACCTCAGCCTTGCGACCTCAGCAATAGGACCTCAGCAATAGGACCTCAGCATCGTGATCTCAGCATTGTGACCTCAGCAATAGGACCTCAGCAATAGGACCTCAGCATTTTGACCTCAGCAATAGGACCTCAGCATTGTGACGTCAGCCTTGTGACCTCAGCAATAGGACCTCAGAAATAGCACCTCTGCATTGTGACCTCAGCAATAGGACCTCAGCAATAGGACCTCAGCATTGTGACCTCAGCATTGTGACCTAAGCATTGTGACCTCAGCATTGTGACCTCAGCATTGTGACCTCAGCAATAAGACCTCAGCATTGTGACCTCAGCAATAGGACCTCAGCAATAGGACCTCAGCAATAGGACCTCAGCAATAGGACCTCTGCAATAGGACCTCTGCAATAGGACCTCAGCATTGTAACCTCAGAAATAAGACCTCAGCATTGTGACCTCAGCAATAAGACCTCAGCCTTTAGACCGCAGCAATAGGACCTCAGCAAAAGGACCTCAGCAATAGGACCTCAGCAATAGGACCTCAGCATTGTGACCTCAGCAATAGGACCTCAGCAATAGGACATCAGCAATAGGACCTCAGCATTGTGACCTCAGCATTGTGACCTACGCAATAGGACGTCAGCATTTCGACCTCAGAAATAAGACCTCAGCAATAGGACCTCAGCTATAGGACCTCAGCTATAGGACCTCAGCTATAGGACCTCAGCATTGTGACCTCAGCATTGTGACCTCAGCCTTGTGACCTCAGCAATAAGACCTCAGAAATAGGACCTCAGAAATAGGACCTCAGCATTGTGACCTCAGTAAAAGGACCTCAGCAATAGGACCTCAGCAATAGGACCTCTGCAATAGGACCTCAGCATTGTGACCTCAGGAATAGGACCTCAGCATTGTGACCTCAGCAATAGGACATCCACAATAGGACCTCAGCATTGTGACCTCAGCATTGTGACCTCAGCAATAGGACCTCAGCATTGTGACCTCAGCAATAAGACCTCAGCAATAAGACCTCAGCATTGTGACCTCAGTAATAGGACCTCAGCAATAGAACCTCAGCATTGTGACCTCAGCAATAGGACCTCAGCAATAGGACCTCAGCAATAGGACCTCAGCATTGTGACATCAGCAATAAGACCTCAGCATTGTGACCTCAGTAATAGGACTTCAGCATTGTGACCTCAGCAATAGGACCTCAGCAATAGGACCTCAGCAATAGGACCTCAGCAATCGTACCTCAGCAATAGGACCTCAGCATTGTGACCTCAGAACTGTGACCTCTGCATTGTGACCTCAGCAATAGGACCTCAGCCTTGCGACCTCAGCAATAGGACCTCAGCAATAGGTCCTCAGCATCGTGATCTCAGCATTGTGACCTCAGCAATAGGACCTCAGCAATAGGACCTCAGCAATAGGACCTCAGCAATAGGACCTCAGCATTGAGACCTCAGCAATAGGACCTCAGCATTGTGACGTCAGCCTTGTGACCTCAGCAATAGGACCTCAGAAATAGCACCTCTGCATTGTGACCTCAGCAATAGGACCTCAGCAATAGGACCTCAGCAATAGGACCTCAGCATTGTGACCTCAGCATTGTGACCTCAGCAATAAGACCTCAGCATTGGGACCTCAGCATTGTGACCTCAGCAATAGGACCTCAGCAATAGGACCTCAGCAATAGAACCACAGCAATGTGACCTCAGCAATAGGACCTCAGCATTGTGACCTCAGCATTGTGACCTCAGAAATAGGACCTCAGCATTGTGACCTCAGCAATAAGACCTCAGCCTTTAGACCGCAGCAATAGGACCTCAGCAATAGGACCTCAGCAATAGGACCTCAGCATTGTGACCTCAGCAATAGGACCTCAGCAATAGGACATCAGCAATAGGACCTCAGCATTGAGACCTCAGCATTGTGACCTCAGCAATAGGACCTCAGCATTTCGACCTCAGAAATAGGACCTCAGCAATAGGACCTCAGCTATAGGACCTCAGCTATAGGACCTCAGCATTGTGACCTCAGCATTGTGACCTCAGCAATAAGACCTCAGAAATAGGTCCTCAGAAATAGGACCTCAGCATTGTGACCTCAGTAAAAGGACCTCAGCAATAGGACCTCAGCAATAGGACCTCTGCAATAGGACCTCAGCATTGTGACCTCAGGAATAGGACCTCAGCATTGTGACCTCAGCAATAGGACATCCACAATAGGACCTCAGCATTGTGACCTCAGCATTGTAACCTCAGCAATATGACCTCAGCATTGTGACCTCAGCAATAAGACCTCAGCAATAAGACCTCAGCATTGTGACCTCAGTAATAGGACCTCAGCAATAGAACCTCAGCACTGTGACCTCAGCAATAGGACCTCAGCAATAGGACCTCAGCAATAGGACCTCAGCATTGTGACATCAGCAATAAGACCTCAGCATTGTGACCTCAGTAATAGGACTTCAGCATTGTGACCTCAGCAATAGGACCTCAGCAAAAGGACCTCAGCAATCGTACCTCAGCAATAGGACCTCAGCATTGTGACCTCAGAACTGTGACCTCTGCATTGTGACCTCAGCAATAGGACGTCAGCATTTCGACCTCAGCAATAGGACCTCAGCAATAGGACCTCAGCATCGTGATCTCAGCATTGTGACCTCAGCAATAGGACCTCAGCAATAGGACATCAGCAATAGGACCTCAGGAATAGGACCTCAGCATTGAGACCTCAGCAATAGGACCTCAGCATTGTGACGTCAGCCTTGTGACCTCAGCAATAGGACCTCAGAAATAGCACCTCAGCATTGTGACCTCAGCATTGTGACCTCAGTACTAGGACCTCAGCAATAGGACCTCAGCAATAGAACCACAGCATTGTGACCTCAGCAGTAGGACCTCAGCATTGTGACCTCAGCATTGTAACCTCAAAAATAGGACCTCAGCAATAGGACCTCAGCAATAAGACCTCAGCCTTGAGACCGCAGCAATAGGACCTCAGCAATAGGACCTCAGCATTGTGACCTCAGCAATAGGAGCTCAGCATTGTGACCTCAGCAATAGGACATCAGCAATAGGACCTCAGCATTGTGACCTCAGAAATAGGACGTCAGCATTTCGACCTCAGCAATAGGACCTCAGCAATAGGACCTCAGCTATAGGACCTCAGCAATAGGACCTCAGCAATAGGACCTCAGCAATAGGACCTCAGCATTGTGACCTCAGGAATAGGACCTCAGCATTGTGACCTCAGCAATAGGACATCAACAATAGGGCCTCAGCATTGTGACCTCAGCATTGTGACCTCAGTACTAGGACCTCAGCAATAGGACCTCAGCAATAGAACCACAGCAATGTGACCTCAGCAATAGGACCTCAGCATTGTGACCTCAGCATTGTAACCTCAGAAATAGGACCTCAGCAATAGGACCTCAGCAATAAGACCTCAGCATTGAGACCGCAGCAATAGGACCTCAGCAATAGGACCTCAGCATTGTGACCTCAGCATTGTGACCTCAGCAATAAGACCTCAATAATAGGACCTCAGCAATAGGACCTCAGCAATAGGACCTCAGCAATAGGACCTCAGCAATAGGACCTCAGCATTGTGACCTCAGGAATAGGACCTCAGCATTGTGACCTCAGCAATAGGACATCAACAATAGGGCCTCAGCATTGTGACCTCAGCATTGTGACCTCAGTACTAGGACCTCAGCAATAGGACCTCAGCAATAGAACCACAGCAATGTGACCTCAGCAATAGGACCTCAGCATTGTGACCTCAGCATTGTAACCTCAGAAATAGGACCTCAGCAATAGGACCTCAGCAATAAGACCTCAGCATTGAGACCGCAGCAATAGGACCTCAGCAATAGGACCTCAGCAATAGGACCTCAGCAATAGGACCTCAGCAATAGGACCTCAGCAATAGGACCTCAGCATTGTGACCTCAGGAATAGGACCTCAGCATTGTGACCTCAGCAATAGGACATCAACAATAGGGCCTCAGCATTGTGACCTCAGCATTGTGACCTCAGTACTAGGACCTCAGCAATAGGACCTCAGCAATAGAACCACAGCAATGTGACCTCAGGAATAGGACCTCAGCATTGTGACCTCAGCATTGTAACCTCAGAAATAGGACCTCAGCAATAGGACCTCAGCAATAAGACCTCAGCATTGAGACCACAGCAATGTGACCTCAGCAATAGGGCCTCAGCATTGTGACCTCAGCATTGTGACCTCAGCAATAAGACCTCAGCAATAGGACCTCAGCAATAGGACCTCAGCAATAGGACCTCAGCAATAGGACCTCAGCAATAGGACCTCAGCATTGTGACCTCAGGAATAGGACCTCAGCATTGTGACCTCAGCAATAGGACATCAACAATAGGGCCTCAGCATTGTGACCTCAGCATTGTGACCTCAGTACTAGGACCTCAGCAATAGGACCTCAGCAATAGAACCACAGCAATGTGACCTCAGCAATAGGACCTCAGCATTGTGACCTCAGCATTGTAACCTCAGAAATAGGACCTCAGCAATAGGACCTCAGCAATAAGACCTCAGCATTGAGACCGCAGCAATAGGACCTCAGCAATAGGACCTCAGCAATAGGACCTCAGGAATAGGACCTCAGCATTGTGACCTCAGCAATAGGACCTCAGCAATAGGACATCTGCAATAGGACCTCAGCATTGTGACCTCAGCATTGTGACATCAGCAATAGGACGTCAGCATTTCGACCTCAGCAATAGGACCTCAGCAATAGGACCTCAGCAATAGGACCTCAGCTATAGGACCTCAGCTATAGGACCTCAGCTATAGGACCTCAGCTATAGGACCTCAGCTATAGGACTTCAGCATTGTGACCTCAGCATTGTGACCTCAGCAATAAGACCTCAGAAATAGGACCTCAGAAATAGGACCTCAGCATTGTGACCTCAGTAAAAGGACCTCAGCAATAGGACCTCAGCAATAGGACCTCTGCAATAGGACCTCAGCATTTTGACCTCAGCAATAGGACCTCAGCATTGTGACCTCAGCAATAGGACATCAACTATAGGACCTCAGCATTGTGACCTCAGCAATAGGACCTTAGCATTGTGACCTCAGCAATAAGACCTCAGCAATAAGACCTCAGCATTGTGACCTCAGTAATAGGACCTCAGCAATAGAACCTCAGGATTGTGACCTCAGCAATAGGACCTCAGCAATAGGACCTCAGCAATAGGACCTCAGCATTGTGACATCAGCAATAAGACCTCAGCATTGTGACCTCAGTAATAGGACTTCAGCATTGTGACCTCAGCAATTGGACCTCAGCAATAGGACCTCAGCAATAGGACCTCAGCAATAGGACTTCATCATTGTGCCCTCAGCAATAGGACCTCAGCAATAGGAACTCAGAACTGTGACCTCTGCATTGTGACCTCAGCAATAGGACCTCAGACTTGCGACCTCAGCAATAGGACCTCAGCATCGTGATCTCAGCATTGTGACCTCAGCAATATGACCTCAGCAATAGGACATCAGCAATAGGACCTCAGGAATAGGACCTCAGCATTGAGACCTCAGCATTTTGACCTCAGCAATAGGACCTCAGCAATAGGACCTCAGCATTGTGACGTCAGCCTTGTGACCTCAGCAATAGGACCTCAGAAATAGCACCTCAGCATTGTGACCTCAGCAATAGGACCTCAGCAATAGGCCCTCAGCATTGTGACCTCAGCATTGTGACCTCAGTACTAGGACCTCAGCTATAGGACCTCAGCAATAGAACCACAGCATTGACACCTCAGCAGTAGGACCTCAGCATTGTGACCTCAGCATTGTAACCTCAGAAATAGGACCTCAGCAATAGGACCTCAGCAATAAGACCTCAGCCTTGAGACCGCAGCAATAGGACCTCAGCAATAGGACATCAGCAATAGGACCTCAGCAATAGGACCTCAGCATTGTGACCTCAGCAATAGGACCTCAGCATTGTGACCTCAGCAATAGGACATCAGCAATAGGACCTCAGCATTGTGACCTCAGCATTAGGACGTCAGCATTTCGACCTCAGCAATAGGACCTCAGCAATAGGACCTCAGCAATAGGACCTCAGCTATAGGACCTCAGCATTGTGACCTCAGCATTGTGACCTCAGCAATAAGACCTCAGAAATAGGACCTCAGAAATAGGACCTCAGAAATAGGACCTCAGTAAAAGGACCTCAGCAATAGGACCTCAGCATTGTGACCTCAGCAATAGGACCTCAGCATTGTGACCTCAGGAATAGGACCTCAGTATTGTGACCTCAGCAATAGGACATCAACAATAGGACCTCAGCATTGTGACCTCAGCAATAAGACCTCAGCAATAAGACCTCAGCATTGTGACCTCAGTAATAGGACCTCAGCAATAGAACCTCAGCATTGTGACCTCAGCAATAGGACCTCAGCAATAGGACCTCAGCATTGTGACATCAGCAATAAGACCTCAGCATTGTGACCTCAGTAATAGGACTTTAGCATTGTAACCTCAGCAATAGGACCTCAGCAATAGGACCTCAGCAATAGGACCTCAGCAATAGGACCTCAGCAATAGGACCTCATCATTGTGACCTCAGCAATAGGACCTCAGCAATAGGACCTCAGAACTGTGACCTCTGCATTGTGACCTCAGCAGTAGGACTTCAGCATCGTGATCTCAGCATTGTGACCTCAGCAATAGGACCTCAGCAATAGGACATCAGCAATAGGACCTCAGGAATAGGACCTCAGCATTGAGACCTCAGCAATAGGACCTCAGCAATAGGACCTCAGCCTTGTGACCTCAGCAATAGGACCTCAGAAATAGCACCTCAGCATTGTGACCTCAGCAATAGGACCTCAGCATTGTGACCTCAGCAATAAGACCTCAGAATTGTGACCTCAGCAATAGGACCTCAGCAATAGGACCTCAGCAATAGGACCTCATCATTGTGACCTCAGCAATAGGACCTCAGCAATAGGACCTCAGAACTGTGACCTCTGCATTGTGACCTCAGCAATAGGACCTCAGCAACAGGACATCAGCAATAGGACCTCAGCTATAGGACCTCAGCTATAGGACCTCAGCATTGTGACCTCAGCAATAAGACCTCAGCAATAGGACCTCAGCATTGTGACCTCAGCAATACGACCTCAGCAATAGGACCTCAGCAATAGGACATCAGCATTGTGACCTCAGGAATAGGACCTCAGCATTGTGACCTCAGGAATAGGACCTCAGCAATAGGACCTCAGCATTGTGACCTCAGCAATAGGACCTCAGCAATAAGACCTCAGCAATAAGACCTCAGCATTGTGACCTCAGTAATAGGACCTCAGCAATAGAACCTCAGCATTGTGACCTCAGCAATAGGACCTCAGCATTGTGACATCAGCAATAAGACCTCAGCATTGTGACCTCAGCAATAGGACCTCAGCAATAGGACCTCAGCATTGTGACCTCAGCATTGTGACCTCAGCATTGTGACCTCAGCAATAGGACCTCAGCAATAGGACCTCAGCAATAGGACGGCAGCAATCGTACCTCAGCAATAGGACCTCAACATTGTGACCTCAGCAGTAGGACCTCAGCATTGTGACCTCAGCAATAGGACCTCAGCAATAGAACCTCAGCATTGTGATATCAGCATTGTTACCTCAGCAATAGGACCTCAGCAATAGGACCTCAGCAATAGGACCTCAGCATTGAGACCTCAGCAATAGGACCTCAGCAATAGGACCTCAGCATTGTGACCTCAGCAATAGGACCTCAGCAAGAGGACCTCAGCAAGAGGACCAGAGCAAGAGGACCAGAGCAAGAGGACCTCAGCAATAGGACCTCAGCAATAGGACCTCAGCATTGTGACATCAGCAATAAGACCTCAGCATTGTGACCTCAGCAATAGGACCTCAGCACTGTGACCAAAGCAATAGGACCTCAGCATTGTGACCTCTTCATTGTGACCTCAGCAATAGGACCTCAGCAATAGGACCTCAGCAATAGGACCTTAGCAATAGGACCTTAGCAATAGGACCTAATCATTGTGACCTCAGCAATAGGACCTCAGAACTGTGACCTCTGCATTGTGACCTCAGCAGTAGGACCTCAGCAATAGGACCTCAGCATCATGATCTCAGCATTGTGACCTCAGCAATAGGACCTCAGCAATAGGACCTCAGCAATAGGACATCAGCAATAGGACCTCAGGAATAGGACCTCAGCATTGAGACCTCAGCAATAGGACCTCAGCAATAGGACCTCAGCCTTGTGACCTCAGCATTGTGACCTCAGCATTGTGACCTCAGCATTGTGACCTCAGCAATAGGACCTCAGCAATAGGACCTCAGCAATAGGACGGCAGCAATCGTACCTCAGCAATAGGACCTCAGCATTGTGACCTCAGCAGTAGGACCTCAGCATTGTGACCTCAGCAATAGGACCTCAGCAATAGAACCTCAGCATTGTGATATCAGCATTGTTACCTCAGCAATAGGACCTCAGCAATAGGACCTCAGCAATAGGACCTCAGCATTGTGACCTCAGCAATAGGACCTCAGCAATAGGACCTCAGCATTGTGACCTCAGCAATAGGACCTCAGCAAGAGGACCTCAGCAAGAGGACCAGAGCAATAGGACCTCAGCAATAGGACCTCAGCAATAGGACCTCAGCATTGTGACATCAGCAATAAGACCTCAGCATTGTGACCTCAGCAATAGGACCTCAGCACTGTGACCTCTTCATTGTGACCTCAGCAATAGGACCTCAGCAATAGGACCTCAGCAATAGGACCTTAGCAATAGGACCTCATCATTGTGACCTCAGCAATAGGACCTCAGCAATAGGACCTCAGAACTGTGACCTCTGCATTGTGACCTCAGCAGTAGGACCTCAGCAATAGGACCTCAGCATCGTGATCTCAGCATTGTGACCTCAGCAATAGGACCTCAGCAATAGGACATCAGCAATAGGACCTCAGCATTGAGGCCTCAGCAATAGGACCTCAGCAATAGGACCTCAGAAATAGCACCTCAGCATTGTGACCTCAGCAATAGGACCTCAGCATTGTGACCTCAGCAATAAGACCTCAGAATTGTGACCTCAGCAATAGGACCTCAGCAATAGGACCTCAGCAATAGGACCTCATCATTGTGACCTCAGCAATAGGACCTCAGCAATAGGACCTCAGAACTGTAACCTCTGCATTGTGACCTCAGCAATAGGACCTCAGCAATAGGACCTCAGCATCGTGATCTCAGCATTGTGACCTCAGCAATAGGACCTCAGCAATAGGACCCCAGCAATAGGACATCAACAATAGGACCTCAGGAATAGGACCTCAGCATTGAGACCTCAGCATTTTGACCTCAGCAATAGGACCTCAGCAATAGGACCTCAGCCTTGTGACCTCAGCAATAGGACCTCAGAAATAGCACCTCAGCATTGTGAGCTCAGCAATAGGACCTCAGCATTGTGACCTCAGGAATAAGACCTCAGCATTGTGACCTCAGCAATAGGACCTCAGCAATAGGACCTCAGTACTAGGACCTCAGCAATAGGACCTCAGCAATAGAACCACAGTATTGTGACCTCAGCAATTGGACCTCAGCATTGTGACCTCAGCATTGTAACCTCAGAAATAGGACCTCAGCAATAGGACCTCAGCAATAGGACCTCAGCCTTGAGACCGCAGCAATAGAACCTCAGCAATAGGACCTCAGCAATAGGACCTCAGCAATAGGACCTCAGCATTGTGACCTCAGCAATAGGACATCAGCAATAGGACCTCAGCATTGTGACCTCAGCAATAGGACGTCAGCATTTCGACCTCAGCAATAGGACCTCAGCAATAGGACCTCAGCAATAGGACCTCAGCAATAGGACCTCAGCTATAGGACCTCAGCATTGTGACCTCAGCATTGTGAACTCAGCAATAAGACCTCAGAAATAGGACCTCAGAATTAGGACCTCAGCATTGTGACCTCAGTAAAAGGACCTCAGCAATAGGACCTCAGCATTGTGACCTCAGGAATAGGACCTCAGCATTGTGACCTCAGCAATAGGACATAAACAATAGGACCTCAGCATTGTGACCTCAGCATTGTGACTTCAGCAATAGGACCTCAGCATTGTGACCTCAGCAATAGGACCTCAGCAATAGGACCTCAGCATTGTGACCTCAGCACTAGGACCTCAGCATTGTGACATCAGCATTGTGACATCTGCAATAAGACCTCAGCATTCTGACCTCAGTAATAGGACTTCAGCATTGTGACCTCAGCAACAGGACCTCAGCAACAGGACATCAGCATTGTGACCTCAGCAATAGGACCTCAGCTATAGGACCTCAGCATTGTGACCTCAGCAATAAGACCTCAGCAATAGGACCTCAGCATTGTGACCTCAGCAATACGACCTCAGCAATAGGACCTCAGCAATAGGACCTCAGCATTGTGACCTCAGGAATAGGACCTCAGCATTGTGACCTCAGCAATAGGACATCAGCAATAGGACCTCAGCATTGTGACCTCAGCATTGTGACCTCAGCAATAGGACCTCAGCAGTAAGACCTCAGCAATAAGACCTCAGCATTGTGACCTCAGTAATAGGACCTCAGCAATAGAACCTCAGCATTGTGACCTCAGCAATAGGACCTCAGCATTGTGACATCAGCAATAAGACCTCAGCATTGTGACCTCAGCAATAGGACCTCAGCATTGTGACCTCAGCAATAGGACCTCAGCAATAGGACCTCAGCATTGTGACCTCAGCATTGTGACCTCAGCATTGTGACCTCAGCATTGTGACCTCAGCAATAGGACCTCAGCAATAGGACGGCAGCAATCGTACCTCAGCAATAGGACCTCAGCATTGTGACCTCAGCAGTAGGACCTCAGCATTGTGACCTCAGCAATAGGACCTCAGCAATAGAACCTCAGCATTGTGATATCAGCATTGTGATATCAGCATTGTGACCTCAGCAATAGGACCTCAGCAATAGGACCTCAGCATTGTGACCTCAGCAATAGGACCTCAGCATTGTGACCTCAGCAATAGGACCTCAGCAAGAGGACCTCAGCAAGAGGACCAGAGCAAGAGGACCAGAGCAATAGGACCTCAGCAATAGGACCTCAGCAATAGGACCTCAGCATTGTGACATCAGCAATAAGACCTCAGCATTGTGACCTCAGCAATAGGACCTCAGCACTGTGACCTCAGCAATAGGACCTCAGCATTGTGACCTCAGCAATAGGACCTCAGCACTAGGACCTCAGCATTGTTACCTCAGGAATAGGACCTCAGCATTGTGACCTCAGCATTGTGACCTCAGCATTGTGACCTCAGCAATAGGACCTCAGCAATAGGACCTCAGCAATAGGACCTCAGCAATAGGACCTCAGCAATCGTACCTCAGCAATAGGACCTCAGCATTGTGACCTCAGCAATAGGACCTCAGCATTGTGACCTCAGCAATAGGACCTCAGCAATATGACCTCAGAACTGTGACCTCTGCATTGTGACCTCAGCAATAGGACCTCAGCAATAGGACCTCAGCATCGTGATCTCAGCATTGTGACCTCAGCAATAGGACCTCAGCAATAGGACATCAGCAATAGGACCTCAGCAAGAGAACCACAGTATTGTGACCTCAGCAATAGGACCTCAGCATTGTGACCTCAGCATTGTAACCTCAGAAATAGGACCTCAGCAATAGGACCTCAGCAATAAGACCTCAGCCTTGAGACCGCAGCAATAGGACCTCAGCAATAGGACCTCAGCAATAGGACCTCAGCAATAGGACCTCAGCATTGTGACCTCAGCAATAGGACGTCAGCATTTCGACCTCAGCAATAGGACCTCAGCAATAGGACCTCAGCATTGTGACCTCAGCAATAGGACCTCAGCAATAGGACCTCAGCATTGTGACCTCAGCAATAGGACCTCAGCATTGTGACATCAGCATTGTGACATCAGCAATAAGACCTGAGCATTGTGACCTCAGTAATAGGACTTCAGCATTGTGACCTCAGCAATAGGACCTCAGCAATAGGACATCAGCATTGTGACATCAGCAATAAGACCTCAGCATTGTGACCTCAGTAATAGGACTTCAGCATTGTGACCTCAGCAACAGGACATCAGCAATAGGACCTCAGCTATAGGACCTCAGCTATAGGACCTCAGCTATAGGACCTCAGCATTGTGACCTCAGCAATAAGACCTCAGCAATAGGACCTCAGCATTGTGACCTCAGCAATAGGACCTCAGCAATAGGACCTCAGCAATAGGACCTCAGCAATAGGACCTCAGGAATAGGACCTCAGCATTGTGACCTCAGGAATAGGACCTCAGCAATAGGACCTCAGCAATAGGACCTCAGCATTGTGACCTCAGCATTGTGACCTCAGCATTGTGACCTCAGCAATAAGACCTCAGCATTGTGACCTCAGTAATAGGACCTCAGCAATAGAACCTCAGCATTGTGACCTCAGCAATAGGACCTCAGCAATAGGACCTCAGCAATAGGACCTCAGCAATAGGACCTCAGCAATAGGACCTCAGCATTGTGACATCAGCAATAAGACCTCAGCATTGTGACCTCAGCAATAGGACCTCAGCATTGTGACCTCAGCAATAGGACCTCAGCAATAGGACCTCAGCATTGTGACCTCAGCATTGTGACCTCAGCAATAGGACCTCAGCAATAGGACCTCAGCATTGTGACCTCAGCAATAGGACCTCAGCAATAGAAACTCAGCATTGTAATATCAGCATTGTGACCTCAGCAATAGGACCTCAGCAATAGGACCTCAGCATTGTGACCTCAGCATTGTGACCTCAGCAATAGGACCTCAGCAATAGGACCTCAGCAATAGGACCTCAGCAATAGGACGGCAGCAATCGTACCTCAGCAATAGGACCTCAGCATTGTGACCTCAGCAGTAGGACCTCAGCATTGTGACCTCAGCAATAGGACCTCAGCAATAGAACCTCAGCAATAGGACCTCAGCATTGTGACATCAGCAATAAGACCTCAGCATTGTGACCTCAGCAATAGGACCTCAGCACTGTGACCTCAGCAATAGGACCTCAGCATTGTGACCTCAGCAATAGGACCTCAGCACTAGGACCTCAGCATTGTTACCTCAGGAATAGGACCTCAGCATTGTGACCTCAGCATTGTGACCTCAGCAATAGGACCTCAGCAATAGGACCTCAGCAATAGGACCTCAGCAATAGGACCTCAGCAATAGGACCTCAGAAATAGGACCTCAGAAATAGGACCTCAGCAAGAGGATCTCAGCAATAGGACCTCAGGAATAGGACCTCTGCATTGTGACCTCAGCATTGTGACCTCAGCAATAAGACCTCAGCATTTTGACCTCAGCAATAGGACATAAGCATTTTGACCTCAGCAATAGTCCATCAGCAATAGGACCTCAGCAATAGGACCTCAGCATTGAGACCTCAGCAATAGGACCTCAGCAATAGGACCTCAGCCTTGTGACCTCAGCAATAGGACCTCAGCATTGTGACCTCAGCAGTAGGACCTCAGCATTGTGACCTCAGCAATAGGACCTCAGCAATAGAACCTCAGCAATAGGACCTCAGCATTGTGACATCAGCAATAAGACCTCAGCATTGTGACCTCAGCAATAGGACCTCAGCACTGTGACCTCAGCAATAGGACCTCAGCATTGTGACCTCAGCAATAGGACCTCAGCACTAGGACCTCAGCATTGTTACCTCAGGAATAGGACCTCAGCATTGTGACCTCAGCATTGTGACCTCAGCAATAGGACCTCAGCAATAGGACCTCAGCAATAGGACCTCAGCAATAGGACCTCAGAAATAGGACCTCAGCAAGAGGATCTCAGCAATAGGACCTCAGGAATAGGACCTCTGCATTGTGACCTCAGCAATAGGACCTCAGCAATAGGACCTCAGCAATAGGACATCAGCAATAGGACCTCAGGAATAGGACCTTAGCATTGAGACCTCAGCATTTTGACCTCAGCAATAGGACCTCAGCAATAGGACCTCAGCCTTGTGACCTCAGCAATAGGACCTCAGAAATAGCACCTCAGCATTGTGAGCTCAGCAATAGGACCTCAGCATTGTGACCTCAGGAATAAGACCTCAGCATTGTGACCTCAGCAATAGGACCTCAGCAATAGGACCTCAGCAATAGGACCTCAGCATTGTGACCTCAGCATTGTGACCTCAGTACTAGGACCTCAGCAATAGGACCTCAGCAATAGAACCACTGTATTGTGACCTCAGCAATTGGACCTCAGCATTGTGACCTTAGCATTTTAACCTCAGAAATAGGACCTCAGCAATAGGACCTCAGCAATAAGACCTCAGCCTTGAGACCGCAGCAATAGGACCTCAGCAATAGGACCTCAGCATTGTGACCTCAGCAATAGGACATCAGCAATAGGACCTCAGCATTGTGACCTCAGCAATAGGACGTCAGCATTTCGACCTCAGCAATAGGACCTCAGCAATAGGACCTCAGCAATAGGACCTCAGCTATAGGACCTCAGCATTGTGACATCAGCATTGTGACCTCAGCAATAAGACCTCAGAAATAGGACCTCAGAAATAGGACCTCAGCATTGTGACCTCAGTAAAAGGACCTCAGCAATAGGACCTCAGCAATAGGACCTCAGCATTGAGACCTCAGGAATAGGACCTCAGCATTGTGACCTCAGCAATAGGACATAAACAATAGGACCTCAGCATTGTGACCTCAGCATTGTGACTTCAGCAATAGGACCTCAGCATTGTGACCTCAGCAATAGGACCTCAGCATTGTGACCACAGCAATAGGACCTCAGCATTGTGACATCAGCATTGTGACATCAGCAATAAGACCTCAGCATTGTGACCTCAGTAATAGGACTTCAGCATTGTGACCTCAGCAATAGGACCTCAGCAATAGGACATCAGCATTGTGACATCAGCAATAAGACCTCAGCATTGTGACCTCAGTAATAGGACTTCAGCATTGTGACCTCAGCAATAGGACCTCAGCAACAGGACATCAGCACTAGGACCTCAGCTATAGGACCTCAGCTATAGGACCTCAGCATTGTGACCTCAGCAATAAGACCTCAGCAGTAGGACCTCAGCATTGTGACCTCAGCAATACGACCTCAGCAATAGGACCTCAGCAATAGGACCTCAGCATTGTGACCTCAGGAATAGGACCTCAGCATTGTGACCTCAGGAATAGGACCTCAGCAATAGGACCTCAGCATTGTGACCTCAGCAATAGGACCTCAGCAATAAGACCTCAGCAATAAGACCTCAGCATTGTGACCTCAGTAATAGGACCTCAGCAATAGAACCTCAGCATTGTGACCTCAGCAATAGGACCTCAGCATTGTGACATCAGCAATAAGACCTCAGCATTGTGACCTCAGCAATAGGACCTCAGCAATAGGACCTCAGCATTGTGACCTCAGCATTGTGACCTCAGCATTGTGACCTCAGCATTGTGACCTCAGCAATAGGACCTCAGCAATAGGACCTCAGCAATAGGACCTCAGCAATAGGACGGCAGCAATCGTACCTCAGCAATAGGACCTCAACATTGTGACCTCAGCAGTAGGACCTCAGCATTGTGACCTCAGCAATAGGACCTCAGCAATAGAACCTCAGCATTGTGATATCAGCATTGTTACCTCAGCAATAGGACCTCAGCAATAGGACCTCAGCAATAGGACCTCAGCATTGAGACCTCAGCAATAGGACCTCAGCAATAGGACCTCAGCATTGTGACCTCAGCATTAGGACCTCAGCAAGAGGACCTCAGCAAGAGGACCAGAGCAAGAGGACCAGAGCAAGAGGACCTCAGCAATAGGACCTCAGCAATAGGACCTCAGCATTGTGACATCAGCAATAAGACCTCAGCATTGTGACCTCAGCAATAGGACCTCAGCACTGTGACCTCAGCAATAGGACCTCAGCATTGTGACCTCTTCATTGTGACCTCAGCAATAGGACCTCAGCAATAGGACCTCAGCAATAGGACCTTAGCAATAGGACCTAATCATTGTGACCTCAGCAATAGGACCTCAGCAATAGGACCTCAGAACTGTGACCTCTGCATTGTGACCTCAGCAGTAGGACCTCAGCAATAGGACCTCAGCATCGTGATCTCAGCATTGTGACCTCAGCAATAGGACCTCAGCAATAGGACCTCAGCAATAGGACATCAGCAATAGGACCTCAGGAATAGGACCTCAGCATTGAGACCTCAGCAATAGGACCTCAGCCTTGTGACTTCAGCATTGTGACCTCAGCATTGTGACCTCAGCATTGTGACCTCAGCAATAGGACCTCAGCATTGTGACCTCAGCAATAGGACCTCAGCATTGTGACCTCAGCATTGTGACCTCAGCATTGTGACCTCAGCATTGTGACCTCAGCATTGTGACCTCAGCAATAGGACCTCAGCAATAGGACGGCAGCAATCGTACCTCAGCAATAGGACCTCAGCAGTAGGACCTCAGCATTGTGACCTCAGCAATAGGACCTCAGCATTGTGATATCAGCATTGTGATATCAGCATTGTGACCTCAGCAATAGGACCTCAGCAATAGGACCTCAGCATTGTGACCTCAGCAATAGGACCTCAGCATTGTGACCTCAGCAATAGGACCTCAGCAAGAGGACCTCAGCAAGAGGACCAGAGCAAGAGGACCAGAGCAATAGGACCTCAGCAATAGGACCTCAGCAATAGGACCTCAGCATTGTGACATCAGCAATAAGACCTCAGCATTGTGACCTCAGCAATAGGACCTCAGCACTGTGACCTCAGCAATAGGACCTCAGCATTGTGACCTCAGCAATAGGACCTCAGCACTAGGACCTCAGCATTGTTACCTCAGGAATAGGACCTCAGCATTGTGACCTCAGCATTGTGACCTCAGCATTGTGACCTCAGCATTGTGACCTCAGCAATAGGACCTCAGCAATAGGACCTCAGCAATAGGACCTCAGCAATCGTACCTCAGCAATAGGACCTCAGCATTGTGACCTCAGCAATAGGACCTCAGCATTGTGACCTCAGCAATAGGACCTCAGCAATAGGACCTCAGAACTGTGACCTCTGCATTGTGACCTCAGCAATAGGACCTCAGCAATAGGACCTCAGCATCGTGATCTCAGCATTGTGACCTCAGCAATAGGACCTCAGCAATAGGACATCAGCAATAGGACCTCAGGAATAGGACCTCAGCATTGAGACCTCAGCATTTTGACCTCAGCAATAGGACCTCAGCCTTGTGACCTCAGCAATAGGACCTCAGAAATAGCACCTCAGCATTGTGACCTCAGCAATAGGACCTCAGCATTGTGACCTCAGGAATAAGACCTCAGCATTGTGACCTCAGCAATAGGACCTCAGCAATAGGACCTCAGCAATAGGACCTCAGCATTGTGACCTCAGCATTGTGACCTCAGCATTGTGACCTCAGCAATAGGACCTCAGCAAGAGAACCACAGTATTGTGACCTCAGCAATAGGACCTCAGCATTGTGACCTCAGCATTGTAACCTCAGAAATAGGACCTCAGCAATAGGACCTCAGCAATAAGACCTCAGCCTTGAGACCGCAGCAATAGGACCTCAGCAATAGGACCTCAGCAATAGGACCTCAGCAATAGGACCTCAGCATTGTGACCTCAGCAATAGGACGTCAGCATTTCGACCTCAGCAATAGGACCTCAGCAATAGGACCTCAGCAATAGGACCTCAGCATTGTGACCTCAGCATTGTGACCTCAGCAATAGGACCTCAGCATTGTGACCTCAGCAATAGGACCTCAGCATTGTGACATCAGCATTGTGACATCAGCAATAAGACCTGAGCATTGTGACCTCAGTAATAGGACTTCAGCATTGTGACCTCAGCAATAGGACCTCAGCAATAGGACATCAGCATTGTGACATCAGCAATAAGACCTCAGCATTGTGACCTCAGTAATAGGACTTCAGCATTGTGACCTCAGCAACAGGACATCAGCAATAGGACCTCAGCTATAGGACCTCAGCTATAGGACCTCAGCTATAGGACCTCAGCATTGTGACCTCAGCAATAAGACCTCAGCAATAGGACCTCAGCATTGTGACCTCAGCAATAGGACCTCAGCAATAGGACCTCAGCAATAGGACCTCAGCATTGTGACCTCAGGAATAGGACCTCAGCATTGTGACCTCAGGAATAGGACCTCAGCAATAGGACATCAGCAATAGGACCTCAGCATTGTGACCTCAGCATTGTGACCTCAGCATTGTGACCTCAGCAATAAGACCTCAG
This sequence comes from Anas platyrhynchos, assembly GCF_047663525.1. Taxonomy (NCBI): domain Eukaryota; kingdom Metazoa; phylum Chordata; class Aves; order Anseriformes; family Anatidae; genus Anas; species Anas platyrhynchos. The sequence continues at coordinate 1,443,691 of NC_092590.1, forward strand.
CATTGTGACCTCAGTAATAGGACCTCAGCAATAGAACCTCAGCATTGTGACCTCAGCAATAGGACCTCAGCAATAGGACCTCAGGAATAGGACCTCAGCAATAGGACCTCAGCAATAGGACCTCAGCATTGTGACATCAGCAATAAGACCTCAGCATTGTGACATCATCAATAGGACCTCAGCATTGTGACCTCAGCAATAGGACCTCAGCAATAGGACCTCAGCATTGTGACCTCAGCATTGTGACCTCAGCAATAGGACCTCAGCAATAGGACCTCAGCAATAGGACCTCAGCAATAGGACCGCAGCAATCGTACCTCAGCAATAGGACCTCAGCATTGTGACCTCAGCAATAGGACCTCAGCAATAGAAACTCAGCATTGTAATATCAGCATTGTGACCTCAGCAATAGGACCTCAGCAATAGGACCTCAGCATTGTGACCTCAGCATTGTGACCTCAGCAATAGGACCTCAGCAATAGGACCTCAGCAATAGGACGGCAGCAATCGTACCTCAGCAATAGGACCTCAGCATTGTGACCTCAGCAGTAGGACCTCAGCATTGTGACCTCAGCAATAGGACCTCAGCAATAGAACCTCAGCAATAGGACCTCAGCATTGTGACATCAGCAATAAGACCTCAGCATTGTGACCTCAGCAATAGGACCTCAGCACTGTGACCTCAGCAATAGGACCTCAGCATTGTGACCTCAGCAATAGGACCTCAGCACTAGGACCTCAGCATTGTTACCTCAGGAATAGGACCTCAGCATTGTGACCTCAGCATTGTGACCTCAGCAATAGGACCTCAGCAATAGGACCTCAGCAATAGGACCTCAGCAATAGGACCTCAGAAATAGGACCTCAGCAAGAGGATCTCAGCAATAGGACCTCAGGAATAGGACCTCTGCATTGTGACCTCAGCATTGTGACCTCAGCAATAAGACCTCAGCATTTTGACCTCAGCAATAGGACATAAGCATTTTGACCTCAGCAATAGTCCATCAGCAATAGGACCTCAGCAATAGGACCTCAGCATTGAGACCTCAGCAATAGGACCTCAGCAATAGGACCTCAGCCTTGTGACCTCAGCAATAGGACCTCAGAAATAGCACCTCAGCATTGTGACCTCAGCAATAGGACCTCAGCATTGTGACCTCAGCAATAAGACCTCAGAATTGTGACCTCAGCAATAGGACCTCAGCAATAGGACCTCAGCAATAGGACCTCATCATTGTGACTTCAGCAATAGGACCTCAGCAATAGGACCTCAGAACTGTGACCTCTGCATTGTGACCTCAGCAATAGGACCTCAGCAATAGGACCTCAGCATCGTGATCTCAGCATTGTGACCTCAGCAATAGGACCTCAGCAATAGGACCTCAGCAATAGGACCTCAGCAATAGGACATCAGCAATAGGACCTTAGCATTGAGACCTCAGCATTTTGACCTCAGCAATAGGACCTCAGCAATAGGACCTCAGCCTTGTGACCTCAGCAATAGGACCTCAGAAATAGCACCTCAGCATTGTGAGCTCAGCAATAGGACCTCAGCATTGTGACCTCAGGAATAAGACCTCAGCATTGTGACCTCAGCAATAGGACCTCAGCAATAGGACCTCAGCAATAGGACCTCAGCAATAGAACCTCAGCATTGTAACCTCAGCATTGTGACCTCAGTACTAGGACCTCAGCAATAGGACCTCAGCAATAGAACCACTGTACTGTGACCTCAGCAATTGGACCTCAGCATTGTGACCTTAGCATTTTAACCTCAGAAATAGGACCTCAGCAATAGGACCTCAGCAATAAGACCTCAGCCTTGAGACCGCAGCAATAGGACCTCAGCAATAGGACCTCAGCAATAGGACCTTAGCATTGTGACCTCAGCAATAGGACATCAGCAATAGGACCTCAGCATTGTGACCTCAGCAATAGGACGTCAGCATTTCGACCTCAGCAATAGGACCTCAGCAATAGGACCTCAGCAATAGGACCTCAGCTATAGGACCTCAGCATTGTGACCTCAGCATTGTGACCTTAGCAATAAGACCTCAGAAATAGGACCTCAGAAATAGGACCTCAGCATTGTGACCTCAGTAAAAGGACCTCAGCAATAGGACCTCAGCAATAGGACCTCAGCATTGAGACCTCAGGAATAGGACCTCAGCATTGTGACCTCAGCAATAGGACATAAACAATAGGACCTCAGCATTGTGACCTCAGCATTGTGACTTCAGCAATAGGACCTCAGCATTGTGACCTCAGCAATAGGACCTCAGCATTGTGAGCACAGCAATAGGACCTCAGCATTGTGACATCAGCATTGTGACATCAGCAATAAGACCTCAGCATTGTGACCTCAGTAATAGGACTTCAGCATTGTGACCTCAGCAATAGGACCTCAGCAATAGGACATCAGCATTGTGACATCAGCAATAAGACCTCAGCATTGTGACCTCAGTAATAGGACTTCAGCATTGTGACCTCAGCAATAGGACCTCAGCAACAGGACATCAGCACTAGGACCTCAGCTATAGGACCTCAGCTATAGGACCTCAGCATTGTGACCTCAGCAATAAGACCTCAGCAATAGGACCTCAGCATTGTGACCTCAGCAATACGACCTCAGCAATAGGACCTCAGCAATAGGACCTCAGCATTGTGACCTCAGGAATAGGACCTCAGCATTGTGACCTCAGGAATAGGACCTCAGCATTGTGACCTCAGCATTGTGACCTCAGCAATAGGACCTCAGCAATAAGACCTCAGCAATAAGACCTCAGCATTGTGACCTCAGTAATAGGACCTCAGCAATAGAACCTCAGCATTGTGACCTCAGCAATAGGACCTCAGCATTGTGACATCAGCAATAAGACCTCAGCATTGTGACCTCAGCAATAGGACCTCAGCAATAGGACCTCAGCATTGTGACCTCAGCATTGTGACCTCAGCATTGTGACCTCAGCAATAGGACCTCAGCAATAGGACCTCAGCAATAGGACGGCAGCAATCGTACCTCAGCAATAGGACCTCAACATTGTGACCTCAGCAGTAGGACCTCAGCATTGTGACCTCAGCAATAGGACCTCAGCAATAGAACCTCAGCATTGTGATATCAGCATTGTTACCTCAGCAATAGGACCTCAGCAATAGGACCTCAGCAATAGGACCTCAGCATTGAGACCTCAGCAATAGGACCTCAGCAATAGGACCTCAGCATTGTGACCTCAGCAATAGGACCTCAGCAAGAGGACCTCAGCAAGAGGACCAGAGCAAGAGGACCAGAGCAAGAGGACCTCAGCAATAGGACCTCAGGAATAGGACCTCAGCATTGTGACATCAGCAATAAGACCTCAGCATTGTGACCTCAGCAATAGGACCTCAGCACTGTGACCTCAGCAATAGGACCTCAGCATTGTGACCTCTTCATTGTGACCTCAGCAATAGGACCTCAGCAATAGGACCTCAGCAATAGGACCTTAGCAATAGGACCTAATCATTGTGACCTCAGCAATAGGACCTCAGCAATAGGACCTCAGAACTGTGACCTCTGCATTGTGACCTCAGCAGTAGGACCTCAGCAATAGGACCTCAGCATCGTGATCTCAGCATTGTGACCTCAGCAATAGGACCTCAGCAACAGGACCTCAGCAATAGGACATCAGCAATAGGACCTCAGGAATAGGACCTCAGCATTGAGACCTCAGCAATAGGACCTCAGCCTTGTGACCTCAGCATTGTGACCTCAGCATTGTGACCTCAGCATTGTGACCTCAGGAATAGGACCTCAGCAATAGGACCTCAGCAATAGGACGGCAGCAATCGTACCTCAGCAATAGGACCTCAGCATTGTGACCTCAGCAGTAGGACCTCAGCATTGTGACCTCAGCAATAGGACCTCAGCAATAGGACCTCAGCATTGTGATATCAGCATTGTTACCTCAGCAATAGGACCTCAGCAATAGGACCTCAGCAATAGGACCTCAGCATTGTGACCTCAGCAATAGGACCTCAGCAATAGGACCTCAGCATTGTGACCTCAGCAATAGGACCTCAGCAAGAGGACCTCAGCAAGAGGACCAGAGCAAGAGGACCAGAGCAATAGGACCTCAGCAATAGGACCTCAGCAATAGGACCTCAGCATTGTGACATCAGCAATAAGACCTCAGCATTGTGACCTCAGCAATAGGACCTCAGCACTGTGACCTCAGCAATAGGACCTCAGCATTGTGACCTCTTCATTGTGACCTCAGCAATAGGACCTCAGCAATAGGACCTCAGCAATAGGACCTTAGCAATAGGACCTCATCATTGTGACCTCAGCAATAGGACCTCAGCAATAGGACCTCAGCAATAGGACCTCAGAACTGTGACCTCTGCATTGTGACCTCAGCAGTAGGACCTCAGCAATAGGACCTCAGCATCGTGATCTCAGCATTGTGACCTCAGCAATAGGACCTCAGCAATAGGACATCAGCAATAGGACCTCAGGAATAGGTCCTCAGCATTGAGACCTCAGCAATAGGACCTCAGCCTTGTGACCTCAGCAATAGGACCTCAGAAATAGCACCTCAGCATTGTGACCTCAGCAATAGGACCTCAGCATTGTGACCTCAGCAATAAGACCTCAGAATTGTGACCTCAGCAATAGGACCTCAGCATTGTGACCTCAGCAATAGGACCTCAGCATTGTGACCTCAGCAATAGGACCTCAGCAAGAGGACCTCAGCAAGAGGACCAGAGCAAGAGGACCAGAGCAAGAGGACCTCAGCAATAGGACCTCAGCAATAGGACCTCAGCATTGTGACATCAGCAATAAGACCTCAGCATTGTGACCTCAGCAATAGGACCTCAGCACTGTGACCTCAGCAATAGGACCTCAGCATTGTGACCTCAGCAATAGGACCTCAGCACTAGGACCTCAGCATTGTTACCTCAGGAATAGGACCTCAGCATTGTGACCTCAGCATTGTGACCTCAGCATTGTGACCTCAGCAATAGGACCTCAGCAATAGGACCTCAGCAATAGGACCTCAGCAATAGGACCTCAGCAATAGGACCTCAGCAATAGGACCTCAGCAATAGGACCTCAGCACTGTGACCTCAGCAATAGGACCTCAGCAATAGGACCTCAGAACTGTGACCTCTGCATTGTGACCTCAGCAATAGGACCTCAGCATCGTGATCTCAGCATTGTGACCTCAGCAATAGGACCTCAGCAATAGGACCTCAGCATTGAGACCTCAGCATTTTGACCTCAGCAATAGGACCTCAGCAATAGGACCTCAGCCTTGTGACCTCAGCAATAGGACCTCAGAAATAGCACCTCAGCATTGTGACCTCAGCAATAGGACCTCAGCAATAGGACCTCAGCAATAGGACCTCAGCATTGTGACCTCAGCAATAGGACCTCAGCAAGAGAACCACAGTATTGTGACCTCAGCAATAGGACCTCAGCATTGTGACCTCAGCATTGTAACCTCAGAAATAGGACCTCAGCAATAGGACCTCAGCAATAAGACCTCAGCCTTGAGACCGCAGCAATAGGACCTCAGCAATAGGACCTCAGCAATAGGACCTCAGCAATAGGACCTCAGCAATAGGACCTCAGCATTGTGACCTCAGCAATAGGACGTCAGCATTTCGACCTCAGCAATAGGACCTCAGCAATAGGACCTCAGCATTGTGACCTCAGCAATAGGACCTCAGCAATAGGACCTCAGCATTGTGACCTCAGCAATAGGACCTCAGCATTGTGACATCAGCATTGTGACATCAGCAATAAGACCTGAGCATTGTGACCTCAGTAATAGGACTTCAGCATTGTGACCTCAGCAATAGGACCTCAGCAATAGGACATCAGCATTGTGACATCAGCAATAAGACCTCAGCATTGTGACCTCAGTAATAGGACTTCAGCATTGTGACCTCAGCAACAGGACATCAGCAATAGGACCTCAGCTATAGGACCTCAGCTATAGGACCTCAGCATTGTGACCTCAGCAATAAGACCTCAGCAATAGCACCTCAGCATTGTGACCTCAGCAATAGGACCTCAGCAATAGGACCTCAGCAATAGGACCTCAGCAATAGGACCTCAGCATTGTGACCTCAGGAATAGGACCTCAGCATTGTGACCTCAGGAATAGGACCTCAGGAATAGGACCTCAGCAATAGGACCTCAGCATTGTGACCTCCGCATTGTGACCTCAGCATTGTGACCTCAGCAATAAGACCTCAGCATTGTGACCTCAGTAATAGGACCTCAGCAATAGAACCTCAGCATTGTGACCTCAGCAATAGGACCTCAGCAATAGGACCTCAGCAATAGGACCTCAGCAATAGGACCTCAGCATTGTGACATCAGCAATAAGACCTCAGCATTGTGACCTCAGCAATAGGACCTCAGCATTGTGACCTCAGCAATAGGACCTCAGCAATAGGACCTCAGCATTGTGACCTCAGCATTGTGACCTCAGCATTGTGACCTCAGCAATAGGACCTCAGCAATAGGACCTCAGCAATAGGACCGCAGCAATCGTACCTCAGCAATAGGACCTCAGCATTGTGACCTCAGCAATAGGACCTCAGCAATAGAAACTCAGCATTGTAATATCAGCATTGTGACCTCAGCAATAGGACCTCAGCAATAGGACCTCAGCATTGTGACCTCAGCATTGTGACCTCAGCAATAGGACCTCAGCAATAGGACCTCAGCAATAGGACCTCAGCAATAGGACCTCAGCAATAGGACGGCAGCAATCGTACCTCAGCAATAGGACCTCAGCAATAGAACCTCAGCAATAGGACCTCAGCATTGTGACATCAGCAATAAGACCTCAGCATTGTGACCTCAGCAATAGGACCTCAGCACTGTGACCTCAGCAATAGGACCTCAGCATTGTGACCTCAGCAATAGGACCTCAGCACTAGGACCTCAGCATTGTTACCTCAGGAATAGGACCTCAGCATTGTGACCTCAGCATTGTGACCTCAGCAATAGGACCTCAGCAATAGGACCTCAGCAATAGGACCTCAGCAATAGGACCTCAGAAACAGGACCTCAGCAAGAGGATCTCAGCAATAGGACCTCAGGAATAGGACCTCTGCATTGTGACCTCAGCATTGTGACCTCAGCAATAAGACCTCAGCATTTTGACCTCAGCAATAGGACATAAGCATTTTGACCTCAGAAATAGTCCATCAGCAATAGGACCTCAGCAATAGGACCTCAACATTGTGACCTCAGTAACAGGACCTCAGCAATAGGACCTCAGCAATAGGACCTCAGCATTGTGCCCTCAGCAATAGGACCTCAGCTATAGGTCCTCAGCATTGTGACCTCAGCATTGTTACCTCAGCAATAGGACCTCAGCATTGTGACCTCAGCAATAGGACCTCAGCATTGTGACCTCAGCAATATAATATCACTATTGTGATATCAGCATTGTGACCTCAGCAATTGGACCTCAGCAATAGGACCTCAGCAATAGGACCTCAGAATTGTGACCTCTGCATTGTGACCTCAGCAATAGGACCTCATCAAGAGGATCTCAGCAATAGGACCTCAGCAATAGGACCTCAGCAATAGGACCTCAGCAATAGGACCTCAGCAATAGGACCTCAGCAATAGGACCTCTGCATTGTGACCTCAGCAATAGGACCTCAGCAATAGGACCTCAGCAATAAGACCTCAGCATTGTGACCTCAGCAATAGGACCTCAGCAATAGGACCTCAGCAATAGGACCACAGCATCGTGATCTCAGTATTGTGACCTCTGCAATAGGACCTCATCAATAGGACCTCAGCATTGTGACCTCAGCAACAGGACCTCTGCATTGTGACCTCAGCAATAGGACCTCAGCATTGTGACCTCAGCATTGTGACTCAGCAATAGGACCTCAGCAATAGGACCTCAGCAATAGGACCTCAGCAATAGGACCTCAGAATGGTGACCTCTGCATTGTGACCTCTGCAATAGGACCTCAGCAATAGGACCTCAGCATCGTGATCTCAGCATTGTGACCTCAGGAATAGGACCTCAGCAATAGGACATCAGCATTGTGAGCTCAGCATTGTGACCTCAGAAATAGGACCTCAGCATTGTGACCTCAGCATTGTGACGTCAGCATTGTGACGTCAGCATTTTGACCTCAGCAATAGGACGTCAGCATTGTGACCTCAGCAATAGGACGTCAGCATTGTGACCTCAGCATTTCGACCTCAGCAATAGGACCTCAGCAATAGGACCTCAGCAATCGTACCTCAGCAATCGGACCTCAGCAATCGGACCTCAGGAATAGGACCTCAGCAATAGGACCTCAGCATTGTGACCTCCGCATTGTGACCTCAGCATTGTGACCTCAGCAATAAGACCTCAGCATTGTGACCTCAGTAATAGGACCTCAGCAATAGAACCTCAGCATTGTGACCTCAGCAATAGGACCTCAGCAATAGGACCTCAGCAATAGGACCTCAGCAATAGGACCTCAGCATTGTGACATCAGCAATAAGACCTCAGCATTGTGACCTCAGCAATAGGACCTCAGCATTGTGACCTCAGCAATAGGACCTCAGCAATAGGACCTCAGCATTGTGACCTCAGCATTGTGACCTCAGCATTGTGACCTCAGCAATAGGACCTCAGCAATAGGACCTCAGCAATAGGACCGCAGCAATCGTACCTCAGCAATAGGACCTCAGCATTGTGACCTCAGCAATAGGACCTCAGCAATAGAAACTCAGCATTGTAATATCAGCATTGTGACCTCAGCAATAGGACCTCAGCAATAGGACCTCAGCATTGTGACCTCAGCATTGTGACCTCAGCAATAGGACCTCAGCAATAGGACCTCAGCAATAGGACCTCAGCAATAGGACCTCAGCAATAGGACGGCAGCAATCGTACCTCAGCAATAGGACCTCAGCAATAGAACCTCAGCAATAGGACCTCAGCATTGTGACATCAGCAATAAGACCTCAGCATTGTGACCTCAGCAATAGGACCTCAGCACTGTGACCTCAGCAATAGGACCTCAGCATTGTGACCTCAGCAATAGGACCTCAGCACTAGGACCTCAGCATTGTTACCTCAGGAATAGGACCTCAGCATTGTGACCTCAGCATTGTGACCTCAGCAATAGGACCTCAGCAATAGGACCTCAGCAATAGGACCTCAGCAATAGGACCTCAGAAACAGGACCTCAGCAAGAGGATCTCAGCAATAGGACCTCAGGAATAGGACCTCTGCATTGTGACCTCAGCATTGTGACCTCAGCAATAAGACCTCAGCATTTTGACCTCAGCAATAGGACATAAGCATTTTGACCTCAGAAATAGTCCATCAGCAATAGGACCTCAGCAATAGGACCTCAACATTGTGACCTCAGTAACAGGACCTCAGCAATAGGACCTCAGCAATAGGACCTCAGCATTGTGCCCTCAGCAATAGGACCTCAGCTATAGGTCCTCAGCATTGTGACCTCAGCATTGTTACCTCAGCAATAGGACCTCAGCATTGTGACCTCAGCAATAGGACCTCAGCATTGTGACCTCAGCAATATAATATCACTATTGTGATATCAGCATTGTGACCTCAGCAATTGGACCTCAGCAATAGGACCTCAGCAATAGGACCTCAGAATTGTGACCTCTGCATTGTGACCTCAGCAATAGGACCTCATCAAGAGGATCTCAGCAATAGGACCTCAGCAATAGGACCTCAGCAATAGGACCTCAGCAATAGGACCTCAGCAATAGGACCTCAGCAATAGGACCTCTGCATTGTGACCTCAGCAATAGGACCTCAGCAATAGGACCTCAGCAATAAGACCTCAGCATTGTGACCTCAGCAATAGGACCTCAGCAATAGGACCTCAGCAATAGGACCACAGCATCGTGATCTCAGTATTGTGACCTCTGCAATAGGACCTCATCAATAGGACCTCAGCATTGTGACCTCAGCAACAGGACCTCTGCATTGTGACCTCAGCAATAGGACCTCAGCATTGTGACCTCAGCATTGTGACTCAGCAATAGGACCTCAGCAATAGGACCTCAGCAATAGGACCTCAGCAATAGGACCTCAGAATGGTGACCTCTGCATTGTGACCTCTGCAATAGGACCTCAGCAATAGGACCTCAGCATCGTGATCTCAGCATTGTGACCTCAGGAATAGGACCTCAGCAATAGGACATCAGCATTGTGAGCTCAGCATTGTGACCTCAGAAATAGGACCTCAGCATTGTGACCTCAGCATTGTGACGTCAGCATTGTGACGTCAGCATTTTGACCTCAGCAATAGGACGTCAGCATTGTGACCTCAGCAATAGGACGTCAGCATTGTGACCTCAGCATTTCGACCTCAGCAATAGGACCTCAGCAATCGTACCTCAGCAATCGTACCTCAGCAATCGGACCTCAGCAATCGGACCTCAGCAATCGGACCTCAGCAATAGGACCTCAGCAATAGGACCTCAGCAATAGGACCTCAGCATCATGATCTCAGCATTGTGACCTCAGCAATAGGACCTCAGCATTGTGACCTCAGCAACAGGACCTCAGCAATAGGACATCAGCAATAGGACCTCAGCATTGTGACCTCAGCATTGTGACCTCAGCAATAGGACCTCAGCAATAGGACCTCAGCATTGTTAACTCAGCAATAGGACCTCAGCAATAGGACCTTAGACTTGTGACCTCTGCATTGTGACCTCAGCAATAGGACCTCAGCCTTGTGACCTCAGCAATAGGACCTCAGCATCGTGATCTCAGCATTGTGACCTCAGCATTAGGACATCAGCAATAGGACCTCAGCAATAGGACCTCAGCATTGAGACCTCAGCATTGTGACCTCAGCAATAGGACCTCAGCATTGTGACCTCAGCAATAGGACCTCAGAAATAGCACCTCAGCATTGTGACCTCAGCAATAGGACCTCAGCAATACGACCTCAGCATTGGGACCTCAGCAATAGGACCTAAGCATTGTGACCTCAGCAATAGGACCTCAGCTATAGAACCTCAGCAATAGGACCTCAGCAATCGTACCTCAGGAATAGGACCTCAGCAATCGTACCTCAGCAATCGTACCTCAGCAATAGGACCTCAGGAATAGGACCTCAGGAATAGGACCTCAGAATTAGGACCTCAGCAGCAGGACATCAGCATTGTGACCTCAGCATTGTGACCTCAGGAATAGGACCTCAGCATTGTGACCTCAGCATTGTGACCGCAGCAATAGGACGTCATCAATAGGACCTCAGCAATAGGACCGCAGCAATCGTACCTCAGCAATAGGACCTCAGCAATAGGACCTCAGTAATAGAACCTCAGCATTGTGACCTCAGCAATAGGACCTCAGCATTGTGACCTCAGCAATAGGACCTCAGCTATAGAACCTCAGCAATAGGACCTCAGCAATAGGACCTCAGCAATAGGACCTCAGAATTGTGACCTCAGCATTGTGACCTCAGCATTGTGACCTCAGCAATAGGACCTCAGCAATAGGACCTCAGCATTGTGACCTCAGGAATAGGACCTCAGCAATAGGACCTCAGCAATAGGACCTCAGCAATAGGACCTCAGCATTGTGACCTCAGCAATAGGACCTCAGCAATAGGACCTCAGCAGTAGGACCTCAGCAGTAGGACCTCAGCATCGTAATCTCAGCCTTGTGACCTCAGCAATTGTACCTCAGCAATAGGACCTCAGCATTGTGACCTCAGCAATAGGACGTAAGCATTGTGACCTCAGCAATAGGACCTCAGCAATAGCACCTCAGCATTGTGACCACAGCATTGTGACCTCAGCAATAGGACCTCAGCAATAGGACCTCAACATTGTGACCTCAGCCTTGTGACCTCAGCAATAGGACCTCAGTATTGTGAAATCAGCATTGTGACCTCAGCAATAGGATATCAGGTATAGGACCTCTGCAATAGGACCTCAGCATTGTGACTTCAGCAATAGGACCTCAGCAATAGGACCTCAGCAATAGGACCTCTGCATTGTGACCTCAGCAATAGGACATCAGCATTGTGACCTCAGCAATAGGACCTCAGCATTGTGACCTCAGCAATAGGACCTCAGCATTGTGACCTCAGCATTGTGACCTCAGCAATAGTACCTCAGAAATAGGACCTCAGCAGTAGGACCTCTGCATCGTAACCTCAGCCTTGTGACCTCAGCAATTGTACTTCAGCAATAGGACCTCCGCATTGTGACCTCAGCAATAGGACCTCAGCATTTTGATCTCAGCATTGTGACCTCAGCAATAGGACGTAAGCATTGTGACCTCAGCAATAGGACCTCAGCAATAGGACCTCAGCATTGTGACCACAGCATTGTGACCTCAGCAATAGGACCTCAGCAATAGGACCTCAGCAATAGGACCTCAGCAAGACCATCTCAGGAATAGGACCTCAGAAATAGGACCTAAGCAATAGGACCTCAGAAATAGGACCTCAACATTGTGACCTCAGCAATAGGACCTCAGTATTGTGAAATCAGCATTGTGACCTCAGCAATAGGATCTCAGGTATAGGACCTCAGCAATAGGACCTCAGCATTGTGACTTCAGCAACAGGACCTCAGCAATAGGACCTCAGCAATAGGACCTCTGCATTGTGACCTCAGCAATAGGACATCAGCATTGTGACCTCAGCAATAGGACCTCAGCATTGTGACTTCAGCAATAGGACCTCAGCAATAGGACCTCAGCAATAGGACATCAGCATTGTGACCTCAGCAATAGGACCTCAGCAATAGGACCTCAGCAATAGGACCTCAGCAATAGGACTTCAGCATTGTGACCTCAGCAATAGGACCTCAGTATTGTGAAATCAGCATTGTGACCTCAGCTATAGGATCTCAGCTATAGGACCTCAGCAATAGGACCTCAGCATTGTGACTTCAGCAATAGGACCTCAGCAATAGTACCTCACCAATAGGACCTCAGCATTAGGACCTCAGCAATAGGACCTCAGCATTGTAACCTCAGCAATAGGACCTCAGGAATAGGACATCAGCAATAGGACCTCAGCATTGTGACCTCCGCAATAGGACCTCAGCCTTGTGACCTCAGCAATAGGACCTCAGCATTGTGACCTCAGCATTGTGACCTCAGCATTGTGACCTCAGCAATAGGACCTCAGCATTGCGACCTCAGCAATAGTACCTCAGAAATAGGACCTCAGCATTGTGACCTCAGCAATAGGCCCTCAGCAATAGGACCTCAGCAGTAGGACCTCAGCATCGTAATCTCAGCCTTGTGACCTCACAATTGTACCTCAGCAATAGGACCTCAGCATTGTGACCTCAGCAAGAGGACCTAAGCATTTTGATCTCAGCATTGTGACCTCAGCAATAGGATGTAAGCATTGTGACCTCAGCAATTGGACCTGAGCAATAGGACCTCAGCAATAGGACCTCAGCAATAGGACCTCAGCTATAGGACCTCAGCTATAGGACCTCAGCTATAGGACCTCAGCTATAGGACCTCAGGAATAGGACCTCTGCATTGTGACCTCTGCATTGGGACCTCAGTGTTATAAATGTCTCAGGATTCAAATTAGGATTAAATAAAAAAATAGGATTTATTAAAATAATATAAAGGAATAGAGGTAAGCCAACAGCGCTGGTTGCACCGGGAGTCTCTGCTCCACCAGGACGCACACCAGTTACATCAAGCAGCTGATTTTTATGCACCTAGACTAATACATTTTTATTACAACTTCTAAAAAAAAATAGATTATTATAATTAGGTTCCAGGGTCCATTCCCTCCTACTGGAGCATGCGCATCAGTCTCCTCTGGGGGTCTCTAGGGGTCTTTCATTCTGAAGGCTTGTAGTCTTCCTCTTACCCTTTGTACTTACTCGGCACTATTCCAAGTTTATGGAACACTCTCTGTACACTCTCCCCAGGTCTTGTCTCCCAACCGTCCTTCAGCTTCTTTTTTCTTCCTCTTAATCTCTTGGCCCCCCTGGCCAGATACCAAGGATCCTCATAGTATCCCATAACAGTCACTAGTTGTTATCAGTTGTTCTGAAACTCCCAGACATCAAACACAAACAGCTTTCTTATTTGATGCTTCACGAGTGATTAAAACTTTCTTCCCCAGCCATTCACAGACACATCTATAGCAGTGTTAAGTTAATCTCGAAGAAGACAGGAAAAAAAGGCTGTAACTGTTAGAAATAGAAGTCCGGAATAACAAAAGCAAACAGGTTCATAAATTTAGGGAGTGTTTTCTGAAGACGTGATAAATTGACTGGAATGAGGGGGAGACTGGGATACACTGCATCTGTGGTTCAAGAATTAAATTGCCAGTGCAGGGCCCAGAGGCAGACAGGATTCAAACAGAATTGTTCTTTATGGACACGAATTGGAATTGTTAAAACATTCCTCACAATCCCTTATCTTCTTTTTACTATCCCCAATTCGTGTCTCTTCTGTTATTAATAATTGGATTTCATCAGTTTGTTCTTGGAGGGTCCAATCCTTAAGCATCATAATTGACATATTCCCTTCCTTTTTTAATGAAGTTATTACCAATGTACTATTTATCACCCGGTGTATTGATAATGTAAGACAAGGTATCATACAAGGTATAGACAATAACATCTTTACACCACATAACAATAAAAATAACACTCTTTTAACCCATGGTCCACCAGGCAGCCATGAAAATAAATCCCATTCCATATCCTTCCAGGTTTGTGTTTGCTCGCTCACCTCCCCCCTCTCCTTCTCTGGGATGGGAGAGAGAAATGGGAAAGTGAAGCCTGTGAGTTGAGATAACAAGAAAATAATAATAATAATAACAATAATAATGATGATAATATTACTACTAGTAATAATGTATACGAAACAAGTGATGCACAATGCAATTGCTCACCACCTGCTGTCCGATGCCCAACCCAACCCCGAGCAGTCCGGCCCTCCTCCCAGCCTGCCTGCTGGCAGGACAGTGAGAAGCTGAATTTGGCTTGGTCCTTGGCTTGGTGGAAGCACTGCTCTGTAACAATTCAAAACAATTAAAACATCAGCATATTATTAACATTCTTCTCATCCTAAACCAGAACATAACATTCTATCAGCTACTAGGAAGAAACACCCTTTTTATCAATCTTTAAACAGCAATTACTAAAGCTAAATTTTCCACAGACTTCTCCTTCTTGTGCTAGTAAATAATCCAAAGCTAGGCAATTTTGATACAAAGCAGTTCTCATCATTTATAACTATTTCTATTACAGCTAATAACCTAATTATTCTATTAAGTATATATACTGGGGTCCTATAGTCCCACGATCTGTCTTCTGCCCACGTATCTGGATAATAATAGGCAAACACCTTCAGGGTTGATTCAGGCTTGTGTTACCGTTCGGCCTGTCAGGGTGATCCAGCTCCTGGAAAACGAATCACAAATTTATATAGGTTAAAATAAAGGTTCTTATGTTATTTTCTCAGGACAACCTAACCTTAGTGTGGGAGAAGTCCAGTCGAGGCCCTCTCACTCGGCAGTCAATACCCATAGGGGTTGCCTCCCTCGGTAGACCATACACACCACAGTGGAGGGTCCTGCCCTGGTCTTGCCTTCTCCCTTTCCTCACTTCAAGCTTGTCCCCTTTATTTGGCATCCTTAATTCATGCAGAGCCTCGTTGCCAGAATATTAGTTCTTCCTTAGCTTGAGTTTCAGTTTCCCAGGAGCGGACTCAACCCTCCAAGTTTCAGTAGTTACTGGTCCTTTTATTCTGGATGCATGGGTCCCTTTCTGCGGTTCTCACAGCTGTTTCAGTAGTCAGTAAAACAAGGTACAGTCCCTCACACCGAGGGTTCAGTGATTCTTCCCTCCCGTGGCTGCTTGTTGAAACACTTTCTTTTTTATCTTCTGACAAGTTAAATAACAGTTATCTAGTTTGCTTTGCCGTATGGCCCTTTCCAGGTTCCTGTAGCAGGATTCATCTGATAGCCTTTCAGGTTGATACAGATTTGACTACAGATACCAGGGTTTTGGCATTCATCACTAACTCCACAGTTTCCCAGCTGGACAGTCACATTCATTTATGTTGCATTCCTTCAGGGGCTTATCACTCCAGTCCTTGCAGTCTCTCTGCTGGTTACACACTTTATTGATATCTATGCATTCTCCACTTCTGCACTTGAATTTGCCAGGTCCAGAGCATTGAATAACATTGTTACAGTTTGCTTCATCAGTGCCATCCAGACAGTCTCTCACACCATTGCACTGCCTACTCCCATGGACACAGTTCCCATCTTCACATCTGAACTGGTCTGGTCCACAGGTCCAAGAAGGGCAGTTAATTTCATCACTTCCATCCTTGCAATCAGGATCTCTGTCACATCACCACTTCTTGTGGATACATTCACCTGAGCCGCACTGCACCTCACTCACAGAACACTTCACCGGAGGTGCAGGCTGGCGGCCACACTGCTCCAAAGATTCATCCGAGTGGTCGGAGCAGTCACCTTGACCATTGCAGACAAAATTTTTTTGTCTGCATTGCTTTTGGAAATACATTGTCCACTACTGCATGTGAACTCTGCTGCACTACAAGTCACATTGCCACAATTCTCTTCATCCTCTCCACTGTCACAGTCTCTTTCACCATCACATTTCCATGACACTGTTCTCATATGACACAGCTCAGCACTTTTGTCAGACCCATCTTCACAATCCGGATCCCCATCACACTGCCATCTGTTTAGCACACACTGACCACTGTTGCACACAAAATCAGATTCAGCACACATCTTTTTCACATATCTTCTTCACACAAGCACTCTCATCACTGCCATCTGAGCAGTCTTCACATTTTACTCTAGCACCGTTGGCAGCAGTGCACAGTCAGGCGAAGGCGAGCAGCAGGCAGAGCACCCAGCACCCCGCACCGTCACCTGTGTCACTTATACTACTCCTATTACCCATGCTGTTAGTGTCAGTGGCATCCTCCTTGTACCGTTTCTGTCTTTGCCTCCCCCCTTTTCTTTTTGCCACTGACCATTCACCACAAATGGATGAGACACATGATTACTAGTTAGGAAAGAGAGTGGAACGTCTGCTATACGGCTGCAGGCAGTGCCAGCTGCAACCTTAGGTTTGTGAAAGAGCCTGCCGGTGGTCATTTGGCAGTGTGATCTGCGTCTCTGCACTCCTGCCCTGCAATAGAGCTAAGTCGTCATTAGTAATAGTTATAACACCGATCTGGGGACGAATAGTCTTTTTTGCATTGCAAGATAAACCTTTTATAAAAAGAATGCCAGAGTGAAGCAGCACAGCCGCTGCTGCCGCTGCCTCCATGGTTATGTCAGACAGGCTGCAGGGTCCTGATGTCCGCCCCTCTGCTCTGTGCCGACTCGCCTCACGGTGAGGGTCAGCTACCGGTGTCCACTGACGCCTCTGGTCTCCCGTAGCAACTCGATCTCGGATGTTCTGCAATTACTTCAATTTCCCCGCGTTTTGCAGCTTCTGTCAGGTCTATTCTGTGTCTCTCAGAGCCGTCCGTGGCTCCGCAGCGTCTCTCAGGGCTCTCTCCGTCCAGCGGTAGTCCCTCCGTAGTGTCTCGGCTCTCCCAGCACTGCTCTGGTCTCGGCCTGTTCAGGTCTCAGCGAGTCCAGGTCTCGGCCTGTGCGGGCCTCATATGTTGCAGGAAGCATGTCATGTCATGCTCCTGCCTTTTTCTTGTCACAGTCAAAACATTTAAGAGCAAAAATAGGATACACAAGATACACAAGATACACCGGGCCCATATATTAGGCACCACCACTCAAAACTTGGATAAAACAGCACTTCTTTTCAGTCTGTCAAGCACTTCGTTCGTCTCTGCCCACTCCCCTTGCGGAGAGTACGGAACAACGGATCGGAACTCTGCACTCGCTTTGCAGCAACGCTGCGTCTCACTCACACAGCACCATCGCACACGGAGGCCTCCAGCACATCTCATTCATACCACAGGAATATAATTTAGAATGATAACCAACCAAACAAGTATTGTCTCTGACTGTGTTCTTCGTGAAGTGACTTGTAACACTTTGTTTCAAACCCTTACATTTACACAAATACTTTCAACACAAAATACATACATAAAAACACATACAATTATTAACACTCCAGTTAGTATCCCTCCAGCAGCCGAAAACATACCGTTTGTCTGCAGTTTCAGGAGTTTCTTTGCTCCTGCGGTGAGCAGCTGAGAGTGGAGTCCCCTCCGAGCAAAAACGCTCAGGGTGCACCTAGGGGCGTCCACGCTGCAGCTGATCCCGCAGCCGAGCAGAGTGTCTCCTGCCTGGCTCACCAAAATGACTCTCAGAAAGCTGACTCCACAATCAGTAGGATTGTAAAGTAGGTATGTTTACTCAGTGCCGTGCAGCACGGGGCGGGTAGTCCCCCCCAAAGTCGTGCAGGCCTAACGTTGCTTTAGTAAAAAGTTACATATACATAAACATTCCTATACACACACATAACCTGTCCCTTTGTGAACACTCCTCCTTATCTTAGACCCCTTGGTTAAAGTCTGAACCATGAGGTTGTTTTTGATCTGGTTCTCGGGGTCCGAGAGGCTCCTGTTATCTGGTGGTATAAGCGCAGCACAGGCACAAATGGAGCACATATTCATTCTTAATCAATTGCTCTCTAATTTCTAATTCCAATGTTTCAGCTTGCTCTTTTCTGGATCCACGGGTATTCTACTATTAGTGTTCAAAGCCTGACAGACCCCGTCCTCCGTGGATCAAAATACAGGGGGTCTTAAGGGTTCTTTTGGTCATTCTGTCATAAAATACTGGATCATTTTTAATTTACTCTTTAATTTTCTGGGGCCCCTATTGTTCCAATTTCTAATCATTATTCATATTGGACTTTTTGGTCATATATCTAGTAATTTGCTCCCTTTCTGGTCCTTGGTCTTCGATTTTATCTGACCCATCCGGGAATTTTACTAGTGGCAATTCCCACAGCCCTTGGTTGCCCAGTGAGAGTGTCTTGCAGGGGGTTTAGGACCTATCACCCACCCACGTATCCCTCTTCTCACCAGTCCAGCCCCCCCGACAGGAGATTAGAACCAGTGAGAAAACAAAAAGACCACCACGCTGACTTTAGAAGTCTCAGTTACACTCTCACACACAAAAACTGGCAACCGTACCCTTACCCAACCGGACGGTATCTTACGAATCAGTCGTCTTCGTCCAGACTCCAATCGGACGGTATCCACCAGCGTCTCTGCTGTCTTCGTCTGGGATCGAACCAGACGGTATCCAAACGTCTGTCGTCTTCATCCGGTTCGATTCCGGGCACCGGAATCCAACCGAACGGTATCCAAACGACTCTGTCGTCTTCGTCCGGATCTTCGCGCGCAGAATTACGGGCAAAAAACAGCCGGCAACAAGGGAGCTCAAAAAAAATCAAATTCTTTGCTTACCTTTATTCAGGTTCAGGATGGCATTAGTCCCGATCTGACTCAAACAGGAGCCACCAAATGGTGGGGCGCCTCTCCTAGATTAAATCAGAATTCAGGAACTATAACCATCCCGGACGAGCCCCCAAATTGTTATAAATGGCTCAGGATTCAAATTAGGATTAAATAAAAAAATAGGATTTATTAAAAGAATATAAAGGAATAGAGGTAAGCAAACAGCGCTGGGTGCACCGGGAGTCTCCGCTCCACCAGGACGCACACCAGTTACATCAAGCAGCTGATTTTCATGCGCCTAGACTAATACATATTCATTACTACTTCTAAAAAAATAGATTATTATAATTAGCTTCCGGGGTCCAGTTCCTCCTACTGGAGCATGCGCATCAGTCTCCTCTGGGGGTCTCTAGGGGTCTTTCATGCTGAAGGCTCGTAGTCTTCCTCTCACCCTTTGTACTTACTCGGCACTATTCCAAGTTTATGGAACACTCTCTGTACACTCTCCCCAGGTCTTGTCTCCCAACCGTCCTTCAGCTTCTTTTTTCTTCCTCTTAATCTCTTGGCCCCCCTGGCCAGATACCAAGGATCTCATAACAGTCACCAGCAGTCACCAGTTATTATCAGTTGTTCTGAAACTCCCAAACAGGTTGACGACTCATGAGCAATTAAAACATTCTTTCCCAGCTATTTACAGTCATCTACATAACATCTATAGCAGTGTTAAATCAATCTCGAAGAAGACAGAAAAAAAACCTGTAACTGTTAGAACTAGAAGTCAGGAATAACAAAAGCAAACAGGTTCATAAATTTAAGGAGTGTTTTCTGAAGACGTGATAAATTGACTGGAATGAGGGGGAGACTGGGACACACTGCATCTGTGGTTCAAGAACTAAATTGCCAGTGCAGGGCCCAGAGGCAGACAGGATTCAAACAGAATTATTCTTTATGGACACGAATTTATGGACACGAATTGGAATTGTTAAAACATTCCTCACATCAAGAACTATGCTTTCTCTTGACTAAATGGTATTTACATGTAGTACAGTGGAAGATCAAGGAAAACCTGTAAAAAGATTTCCCCAGTGAGAAGCAAGATTTCAGAAACAGGATGTGTACAGAAAATCCACAATAACATCGAGGCAAATACAGTAATGAACTACTACAAAACCAAGGATAAAAAAATTAAAGAATATTTCAAGGTTCATTTCTTAAGATTTATGGCACCACCTGTGAGGTTGTCTTTTAATTAAACAAATTAAAAAATCTGGATTTCTGAGTACACCTTTAGTTTATTTCCAATGAAAAATATGATTTAAATTAGAGTATTTTACAGGAAGTTTTTTGTTGTTGTTGTTTTTTTTTTTTTCCCCCAGAGTTCAATTTTGTTCCTAAGAAAAATCAAACAAAACCCTCAGTTTTGTAAATAACTAACTCTAATGTAAGCAACAGTTTAGTGTAAATACCTGCTTTTATAAATGAAACAATCCCATTAAATAATGCACATCAACGGAACTCAGCAGCATTCTACCACTGACATGCTGAAGCTCTTTGTTATAATAAATTAGTAACCAGTAAGCAACAGAAACCTATTCTGTAAAGGTTAACATTCCCCCAAAGTCTTAAATGGCTCAAGACTTTAAACCGTGTGTTGTTTTTTTGTTTGTTTTGTTTGTTTGTTTTGATAGAGATGAAAATTGACAAAACTGAAATTTAAGTCACATACAAAACAATTTTCAGAGGACATTTTTACCAAGTAACTCAGTAAAACCGAAGGTCGGGGGAAGAAAAGAAGGGTTTTCTTCTAAGCATTCTCGTCATCTAAATAAATGAGGAATATATGTTCTTTAGGCTAGTTATTTTTTAGTTCATATTCTGAACTACACAGATATATAGGCAAATTGAGAGATTCATCTTACATATCTGTGACAAACATTTTAAACATAATTGCTAACAATGAAAGTCCAGCATTATTTGTATTGGAGCAAATGAACGTCAAAACAGAGATGCGCTTTTAAAAAAAGAGAAAGGTCCCCAAGTTCAGTGATCTAATGGCAATTAACAGAAAAACGGTAGTAAAGGATTACTTTATTTCGGAGAGTTTCTGTAATATAAAACAAATCCTTTCCAAAATCGAAATGTCTAGCTCGCGATTCTGAAGCAATGCAGCCAAAGTATGGAAAAAGCGTTCATTACTGCAGTCCTCCAGGAAAACCTTTAAGTAAACTGTAAAAGAAAATAGTTAAAAAGTTTAATCACAGCACTTGGCTCATGGAAAACTAAATCATTGATTTATAGCTTTTGAGGGTTTTATATGCGCCTCATGCTGTGCAACCATGAGAACAATGTACTAACTGGGTATATTCTAGGCATGTGATGCAAAAATCAGGTAAAACCGCGAACAAAACTCACCCAAGTTCCTAAGAATTCTGATATTACCAGCACTTGTGGTATTAAAACAAGGCCTATTCCCTTGAGAACAAAGGAAAACAGGACACTGAGCAATTTTAAACTCAGATAAAAAAATCTCATCTTCAACATGTTTATTCAATGCTCCTTTTCTTATGATGACATGAGGAGAACACTAAGCTATGCTAAAAAAACTGACAAGGAAATATTTTAAGCTGCTGCAAAATGACGTACGGAAATAGTACATGTAGACACTGATGACTAGACAGCTTTTCATTATCAAAACTGTCACCGTACCGTTTCAAGACAGGCAGAATCGTAATTGAGAGGTCAGAGTTGGATAAGAACACCTGAATATCAAAACAATTCCTGTAAAATGCTGGATAATTTTTAAACATGGCCATATAGTATAATCTTTTCTATTTATCCTGCTCCCCAAAACTTAGTCAATTCAGAATAAAGTAAAATCTGTTCCCTTGTGTTATTTCACTCTTGATTCTAATAGTACAGACTGATTTAGAGCAACACCATAAAGAACATAAGTACCGATTTAATAGGTCACAGAACTGAACACATTTGTTAGGAATCCAACAAAACAAGTCACTATTCACTGCACTCTGCCCTTAGCGTATAAACACACTTGGTATGCCCCAGGATATAGTTACTTCGAATATGCCATTAAATTAATAGTTATTGTAATATTATTCTACTTTTACTGTAGAAGAAGGAGGTCCTACAATTTATTCCTATAAATATCCTTAAATATCTAAAAATGCCTTAAATTCCTTTTTGTAGGTGTAAACAAATACCATATTCTGCTTACTTGGCCATTTCTTTGCTGGCTTGTTCTTACTGGTCTCAATAATACTGTATTATTTTATTATTAAAAATACCGGTCTTAAGGTATCTTAAAAAAACTTTATTAATATATATACACACACATATACATACAGATACACTGTAAAATGTTTTAACTGTGAGGTTTATAAAACAATATAAAAAATACGCTGAGGGAATTTTACCATAAAGCAGAAGAGCCAAAGTGGAAATAATACCTCAAGTTTCACAAAGTTCAATCACATGAAAGCAAACTGATAAAGACATGCATTTAAAGAGATTTTTCCTACATTGTTTATCTATTCATTTTATATATTCATTTCAAATAAGCTTTTGCAGAATAGATTTTAAATCATCACAAATGTACAAAATAAGCATATAATTTAAATGCCTGTCTATCTGATGAACTAGAAGAATAAAAACTGTGTATTTTTACATATTTTTCTGCATCATCTCTGCACAGATTTTGTTTTTATTAACTACTGTAGAAAAACTAACTTGGAATCTATCCGGTCAGGATTTGACACAATTTTAAATAATCTGCAAAAGCCTCCCATAGGAGCCATAAAAAATTGCAGCATTTGGTAGTTACATTAACTTAACTTCATTGGTAGACTGTAATGAACAATGAGCAATTTATCACTGTTGACAGAACTCATCTGAAATTTACCCTCAAAGTGATCAGTCACTCACAGCATCAAGTCTCACCAGCTATTGTCATTCAGAAATTTCTGTTTTATAGCTAAAGCTCTGTCACCTCAGAAAATGAAGACTGTCAGGAACACCAGCTTGAAGTTCATGTTTTAACAAATTAACCATTACGGTTTTGCCTCGTTTCTAATTGCATGTGGATCTGCCAGGAGAGCGGACCAACCCAACAGAGTGATGGAGAGTTAGCTCGTGGAAAAGTTACATAAGGACCACAGAAAAAGAACCAGTAACTACACTGAACAGCTTGCTGATGAGCTGCTGTCTCTTACACAGTCACTGGCAAGATTGGAACCATTTGCTGAGTTTAACTGATTCTCGTCGTCAACAGCTGGGCCTGCTAAGAGCCAGTGGTTATAGCACAACGGAGGGCAGGCGAGGTAACAGTCAGTGCAAGGCCCCTCGAGTGTGGATGCCTTCGTGGGTGACCACGAGTTAAGAGAGCCCAAGGACAGGTCCAGCCCATCACCCAGTACATGTTGACCTCAGGATGGTATCAATTGTTCTTCAGCTTCCTAGATGTGCAAGACCTTCACGCAGCTATGACACAGGATGTACGGGAGGCCACCATCATTCTTAAATGACCATCACAAACATACACACACAAAAAAAAGCAATAAAAAAGGTTAAAAATAGAACAGGATTCCTTATGTCACAGAACTAAGTTGGACTGAACAGAAGTTTACAAAGATCAGAAAAGACCAGAACAAAAACCTACACCTTGGAGGCCAGGAACTACCTTTATAACAAGACAGACTGACAGGATTCTGGATGTGAAACACCTGAACCAAACAGGGATGGGGTACATGAAAAGCTGCGTGCCAGTAAAGATGAACAGCAATAAGACTATTAATTCTAATTTGTCATTAAGATACTACGTATAGATAGGAAACAGATGGTACCAATACCTGAACGGTTACATTTGACATGCAACAAGGTTACAAGCAACATGGCAAAATGTGAACTTGTCACAATTTATCTCCATTATTCTTCCAAATCTAGGCATCCAGCAGATCGAAATGACTACTACTAGATAACAGAACATGTACTGTTAGTGGAATTTTTCTTCAAAGTAATGTCAGATACCATCAACCCTGCTTAGGTTTTTCTTTCCCAGTTACTATACCGATCAAAATTATGATGATTAGAAATACTTTAGTGTAAAAAAAACAAATAGATAAACTAACCACACGGTCTGAAAGGATGAAAACAACATCAGGTAAATCTTTCTGCCACTTATCTCACTACAAAATGCCTTCTAACTCAACGTTGTTCCATCCCAAGTCAAACACGCTTTCTGTTTTTGCCCCTATAGTACATGGTAACAAAATACCCCAAGCCAACAATATACATTTCACAAATAGCAGCAGTCCCTTCTCCTTCCCTTTTCTGTTCCAAAAAACAATGAATACTTTTTATTTTAAGAAAATTAACAAGGATTGTTCCACATGACACTGGAATGGCTCACTACTTGTGTGTTCATCCAGATTGTTATCAACTGATTCTTTGCCTGTGTCACCTGGAAAACCACTGTGAAGGAGACTATTAACCCTTTTATAGGACCACACCACAGTACAACTCATTGAAACATAACCATCCCTTACAGATGTGCCATTTCCAATTACTTTAAAGTGAAAAATGGCTAGGGGTGAGCTGTTCACATTAGGGGGGTAAAAAAAGATAAAAGTTTATTTATTTATTTATTTATTTATTTTATCTCCACCTGCTAACAGGATTTCATGAAATGGCTGCCCTGGCACAGCCTTACTTCAAAAGAAAATTACTCATTGGCAAAACATCAGCAAGGTAAACCAGTGGAATAAACAGAAAAGCTAAACTAAACATCAAAAAAAAATCACACCACTAAGAAAGCAACCAGGACAAGATGTAAAGCTTGGATGCTGACAGTGAGAAGAGACGGACAATTCAGAAACATACTTTATATCTCTAATGAATTTAAATGACACAAATGAATGCTAATGCTAGATCAGGTTATTTATAGAGAAGCAGCACGTTATTTTTGATTTGGTATTTATGCTTACCTCACCTACTTTCATCATAACTTTGTATGTATTTTTTTCAATTACTCACTTTTATCGTTGTTCATGGCCATCTCAACTAATGCATTAAGTGCAATAAAAAGGAGACATTTTTTGGATATAGTTAAGTGGCTTAGTATGATAGGCACACATCGGTATTGCAAAAATAAGATCTTTCCTTCATCTGTCTTCAAGTCCACGCAAAGGGAACGAAATGCCTGAGTCAGGTAATTCACTGAAAGATAACAGAAAACAGGGAATAAAAATTATGTAATCACAGTTCCATTAGATGATCACAAATACATGAATATTTATCCTAAGAGTTACTGTTGCAGATATATACTAATTATAAAAAAAAAAAAATTAAATGGCTGAAAATATTAATTTACTTATTTGTTTAAATGCATCTTCTGCCTATTTTTATTCCTTACAAAAATTGTTGTGAGTGGAAAAAAAGACAAGTTACAACTCACAAATTGAGCAAAATATATTTGCAAATATAACACCTTTCTAATCGCTTCCTTAAGAGAGAAAAGAAATCACAAGCTGCATAGTTTGGGACTATATTGGTTTCAACACCTGGGAAGCCTCTAATAAAGGAGTAAAAGGCTCATTCATCTGAATAACTGCAATTACTGTCATGACAGCAACTATTCACATTCCTTTCCATAAAAAGCTGTAGTTTAAGTTATATATGCATCCACGTTATATATGCATCCACGTTATATATGCATCCACGTTATATATGCATCCATTTTGGAGAACACTAAATTATTCAGAGAATTTAGATTAAGTGAATCAATTCAGTTTTCTTAATTTCATGATGTCAAATCTTCCTCAATATCTTGGAATAGCATTGATCATCTGGAGCACAGAAAATTAAGAGTAAGGGGAAAATTTATCACATAGCAAAAGTTTAATTACAGTGCCATCTGCTGGATATTAGCATCTTGAAGGGAACAGGATATATATGTTTAAACTGAATGTGCTGCTTTGTCATCGCTAGATCATTAGACATGTGGTCAGTGATGAAAATTCATACACGGTAAGTTTCAACATAAATTTAACAGGTAATTTTTTTCCATGTTCTATAGGCTCGCAGTAAAAACCGACCATGAGAAGCTAAACTGATTCATTCTGATCAACAGCTTTCATCTGCTTATAGTTAATCTCTGCAATAAGTACTTTTTTTGTATTGTAATTCATTTGCATCATTTTCATCAAACATTTCTAGAAATGTGAGTTTCAATTTCAGGGTAATCATGCTTCACCAAAATATTCTGACTGAAACTATATGATACTGAAATTGAAAATACACTGATTCTTCCCTCCAACAGCTGAAATACTGTATTTGTTTATTAATGGTGACAGGGTGGTCTTCCAGAATGTTTAAATCCTACTTATTCTAAGTACTACCAGTATAAATACTGCACAGGTCAGTATTTTTGTCATCACTTCAAAGAAAACGTTTTTTGTCTTTTCAGGCCCTGTTTGTTTTTAAAGAAACTGCTGCTGAGAAGAGATACTACGGCATCCTGGAAATTGCACAAGTGGAGTAACTCTCATGAACTGAAGCAAAAGTCACTAAGAACTGCGATATCTCCAGACAAGTACGACCTCGTTTGCTTTTGCCTGTTAACAAAATACATTACTATACTGCATCAGCATATGGTAGCATTCTTCAATGCTGATAATGTTTACGGGTAGCCACTTGCAGTGACAGACTTGGTAGGAGAAAAGGGGAGACAGCAGAGAGGTAAGAGCTAGATAGAGTATGAGCTTTACATTAAACTTTGACAAAGCAATGAAATTCTAGAACTGTTCTGAATTTGCTACTGATTTCAGTTTACTGAGGAGCAATTAGCTGTACCATTATATGCAGTGCAGATCTTGACAAACAAATCACTGCTACGGTGATTGCTTGAGAGAATTACCAACATCTCTTTTCCCCTTTGTCACAAAATACGTTGATCTCACTGACATAAATAAAGCATATTAAAATGACCACACAAATTATGACATGAATAATAGCAAGGTTCATACTTGCTTCCCTATATTATGCTTCATCAGGTGGTAAAATTCAAATAAAACATCCTTTACTACTAAAGCATTACAGATGCTACAGTATCATTGAACTGCTGCATTTTGTACATATGTTTTTTTGTCCGGGCACATACCTGAAAATAAGATTTAAAAAAAAAAAAAAAGAAAAAGAAAAAGATAATTTAAAAAAGACATAATAAAAACCAGAACTTACTTCGTTTTGCTGTTCTAAGCACAACTAAAGTTGACAGAAACCTCAAAGGCATAGAGGAGCTTTTAAAGAAATGTGCAGCTTTTGGTTTACTCCGTGTAGACTTTTTAGTCCATTTTTGCATGCTTCCCTTTTGTACTGCGCCTTTGAGAATAACTTCTGCAAGTCTCTCCATTGTTGCTGTCATGCTTGCATCCTGTTTCAAACAACGTGCACATTTAGCGTAAACATTAAAATACATGAAAATCATGTCTGCTAAGTACGTATGTTCCCCTAAGGATTAAATATTAAATAGCAGATGTCGTGACCGTGTATTGCAATATAGTCTGTACATGGGATACTACTTTGCGTTCCACAAGCAGTTGAACAACATTAGCACAGGGCCTAGTCAACACACACTTCACAAAGAAACAAGGTAGTCAGGGCCCCTGATATGCTGACATTATTTAATTTGCCTCTGGTTCCAGAATAAAGTCAGTTCAGACTCAGCTTTAATCAGTGCTGCCTACTACACTACCCTCTTTTGTGAAGATGCCTGAAGCTAGGTCCTACAAAAGCGTTTACAGAACTAAGGTCTAAACATGACCCTTAAGAATACTGTACAGGTAAGATGTATTGGACTTTTCAAAAACCGGTGCAGAAATATTACTTCAGAATCAAACTTAATAACAAGCTCATTTAAAATACGTTCTCATTAGCACTGGAACCACCAGCTTAGTTCTATTCAGTTAGACACTGAGTAGAGAACAAAGAAATCAAAATACCGTTGCTACTTTGCCACACGTTGCCATCAATTTCAACAAATCTCATGCATAAAGCGAACAAAAATATATTTCTTTTCCTAGTTCACAAGTTTTGTAAGCACATATGGAAAATACCATTTCTGAGATGCTACACACTACTGCAACAAAGATCACATATGTGTGCAAAAATATGTTTACAGACACGGTGCAAAATATTACAACGAATGTGAGAAAGTTAATTTGGTGAGAATTAGTTTTTCATTTGCTATGTATCTGTGGTAGGCATTTATGCTTTGCAAAGACAGCAAAGTTTCTTTTATATATACTCCCTGAAAATATCTACTTTTCATACTCATTTATAATACAAAATATCTCTTGGGAATTTACCTGACTACCAGTGTCTATCTGCCTTAGAGACCAGTAGATAAATTGAATCACAGACATATGTAGTTTAGGATCCACAAATGGCATCCACTGGAGCTGTCCACTGACCATAGGCAAAAGCTGTAAAAATACAGAATGGCAAAGTTACGTGCAGTATACGAACTTACAGTACAAGCTAACCACATGTAAAAAGCAAACTAAGCAAAACTAAACCAAACTAAAATCAACGTATTCCTGGAGTTTAACAGACTACATGTACAAATACTCACTGGGCAGATCTGGTACAGGTAACAGAATTATATACTGAATTTACATTTTACACAGGTTTACACAAAAAGTGGAAAGACATTGTGTGAGCTCAAGCTCTGAAGTCTAATACCAAGGGCTACAAATTTTAGATAGAATAATAATTAAACAAACAAACAAACAGAAAAAGCAGATTTCCTGAACGCTTCACTGATTTCCAAGCCTCGGTATCCCAAAAAAGCGTTACAAGTATAGCACGGTATCATCTTTTATAAGACATAACTTGAACTTTTAATACCTAGTATCAGCACTAAAATACTTTAAATTAGACGTGTGTATCTCCTTAGGAAAAAGGAATTACATACAGTATTACAGATAAAACACGAGATAAATTATCAGCTGAGAAAAGTGACTTAAAATAGAAAGACAGGTGGAATCTCAAGGTCAGACTGCACACTACACATTTCCTTAAAAATGATCTGTATAAATATCTGTATGAAAAATTATCTATTACATCTCACTGTTGGAATTAATACTGATGGATTAACTGCTGTTTTCTTTTAATTCATGTATTCAAAGCGTGTGTAAAACAGGCAGACCTGTTACACTCAGAAATAATACAAAGAATCTTAACATTTCAACCTAAACAAATTCAAATGCCTTTACCTTCATACAATTTTCTAGAGTGTAGTTTTCTTTAGCACACTGAGGTTTCTCACTGCCCTCTCTCTCTTCTTGTATTTCTATTTTGCTAAGGTGTTGGTCTGAGATCCAGTCCATAAGAATAGTTAAGGGGTCGTAAACTTTTGAAATCCGTAGTAACTGTAACACATCCACAACATCAGTTATTTCAGTTTTCAAGTCTATGATTTTCTAAACCACAATACCAATAGACTAAAATATACGAGTACATTAGTAATACGCACATGCTTTATTTTGTGCTTAAACAAATGTTTATGAAAGCCTTGGGAAGAGATTTTCACATACAAAATCACTCTATTTTATAATTCTAACTAAATGGATCATAGGAGAAAGAAAATATTTAATGATCTGTGCATGATCCTCATTTTAATACATTTAATACACTCCTTTGCTTTATTTCATACAATCTACTTAGGCTAAATTTTAACTGTGTAACTAGCATTGTTGGAAGAATAAAGATTTCGTGAAATTGTCATTCTGTCCCTCTGCTACAACTGTACAGAAAAGCTCTGTGAAAGGTATCCAGACGTTCCTGAAGACAAACTACACGAACATCTCTCTAAAACCTTCACAAGTTTTCTTGTATCTACCTTCAGACAACTGTTCTTCTCTTCACTCAGAATTCTAACTACTGATACTGCTCATATATCACTTGCGACTGTGAGAAAAGAATATGGGGCAAACTATAACCGCCATTTAAATATAAGTAGCATACTCTATGGATACAACAAGCATCCTGATCATCATGTAAGTCCTCTATGAATACTTCAGTTTGCACAAAAGAGAAAGAGAAAGATTTTACTGAGACTAGGAAGCAGATGATTTTAATCATACTCAAGAGCATCAGAACTGCAATTCACTGAAGGAGCAACGGTCAAAAGAGTTTAGGCAGCAATTGCTTGTCAGCATTTAGGTCAGATTTAAGTCAAGTGAGAAGAAAACTTTAACTTTGTATTCTTGTGAACCACTGTCTCAGCGTGCCTTTAAGAACAGAGAAAATACTCCTTTAATTAACACTTTCAAAAATAACTAACTCTAAAGTCTTTAATACTGCAAAAGCTCTGAGAGACTAAATTTCATGTACTAGAAAACGAAGCAGAAAGTATTTACAACCATTCACACAATTCTTGTCTTAAAGAAACAAAATCAGCAATTTTGCAAACAACTTGTTCAAACATTTAAAATTGTTGACTGTAACTTGCAAAGCTACTTATAAACTTGACTGTACTGCTTGACTACTTGACTGTAACTCGTAAAGCTAGTAACAGGAAATAATTAATCTTGCCTGGGTTTTTAGCAATTCGTTATTTTCCCTCAGAGAGTTAAGCAATGACCTCAGTTCGTTATTTTCATCAGTCATTTTTCTCAAGGTTTCTCTCAGTTGGCTCATTTTTGTCTCATGCTGCTAGAGAAATATCAAATTTTAAAACGTGATTAACAAGAGAGTCTTTTTAGAAATAATTCTCAACTAAGTTCCATTTCAGTGTTAAAAAACAGGACAAACTTTCAAAGATCAAATTTGTAATTCTTCATGGTCCAATCTGCACATACCACCAGTAGTGAAGAAAGCAACATCCACACCACATATTAAGAAGAAATATAAAGAAAATGGGAGCCATGGTGTACAGCCTATGGATCTTTTTTTTTTTTTTCCAGAAAATACCTAGATCTTCTCATTGATCCTCTTATACATTCCTCAGTTAAGTCAGGTGTGGGAAAGAATTGTGAATGAAAACAAATGTCAAAGCTTTTGTTTACACTTAGCTCTTTTTTTTTTTTTAGCATCCATTTTAACCACAAATATGCCCAATTCTCCCTTTTTTGAATCTTTCAAATATTCTAACTATTCACTGCTGATAGTTAAGACGCTTTAGTTCACCTGTACTTAAACATCTGTCCTGCAATGTCCAGGAATGTATCCAATACGTGCTACATTTCATCGAATTGGAAAAAAATAATTGTGAAACTCAAGATAGTAATCTTTTAATATTTGTTATTATTATTAGTCCACAATATAATTTAATACCAGTACATACCATTAAAATATAAGCAAAAACAGACAAAAGAAACTGCAACAAAGGAAAATTGAAGCGACAATTACTTGTAACAGTCAAAAACCTACGTGCCTTGAAAAAGAAACCAAGGAATATGTCTTTTTTCCCCTTCACTGGAAATTTGAAATATAATTAAATATTTTCCAGCAGATTCTGGAAAAAAAAAAAACAACACTGAGGCTTTGAAGCCGAGTATAAAACAAATGTTTTCAGAAAATAACATTCCATTTCTCAGAAACCGTGAGAATCTTCTATGTGAAAATAGCTTTTTGTTCAGAAGTGTTGTCTTCTGCACTAGGAATTCAACCATCCACTACATTTTCTTAAGCCTCACTCTCAGACTGTTATCATGCTGCAAAAAGGACTTAAGCGGTAAATATAGAAATGATCTCATCAACAAAGAAAATGCTACAGATAGGCTCCAAACGGAGTGCTCAATTACTTCCATTGAAAAGGCCAAACCTTTAGAGTTAACCAAGCCTAGGAAAAGCTTGCCCAGCTTGGGATGGAACAGGAGCAAGGTGGCTTGAAATTGACCATAAACTTTCAAAACAGTCAGGGACAGCAGAATTATAAGTGAAAGGTTTTGAGAGGAAAAAAAAAAGAATTAATATTCTCAATTTCTCCAAACCACATTACACAATGCTTTATAAGGCTTGCATATTTGGGGTTTTGACAATAATTTCACAGTTCTTCAGGGATTTGGCAATAATTTCACAGACCACAGGGCTGTTGTAGGTGGTGCCAGGATGTCTAAACCATCCAATTCCATTATCAAATCGGGTACCATCTGTATCATAATAAAGTGCATCACTTCATTCCTGCCAAATGTTTGTCTAGTCTGTTCCGAAGACCTGCAAATACTGGAAGCACCAGTCTTACTGACCTCTCTAACCCAGTGGTTAACTGCTTCATTTTAATCTAGTTTTCCCAAATTTCAACAGTAATCTGTACCTACACATCCCACAATTCATTGCACCATTCTGAACTGGAAACCACACCAAACTCACTAACAACAGTTTGGCACTTTTGATGCTAAATCTTTCATTTGGGGGTTTCAAACACTTTAAAGAAATAAGCATTATATCCAGCAAACATATGATGGCTTAAGAAAACTACAAGCAAGTTAAAATGTATGGGGAGCAATAAGAATCACTAAGTAAGTTATTGTACTTTTTTCATAGTTCCAAGTACTGCCTAAACGTCTTCATCAGCATCTTTTATTGCAGCGAAAGCTGCTTCACATCTGTGAAGCAATTCTTCTCGCTCAACTAGAGCACGTTCTCGTCTCTCAAGTTCCAGTGCATATTTCTCCTGTGCTGAACGCTCCCTCTATACCAAGGAAAAAAAATGTTGAAACGCCTTCGAAACACATGAAATTACCGATTTATAGTGAACTAGAATTCTTTCCTCTGCAGATATGCTTAGGTTTTGTTTTTAATTATAGTGTTACACAATAGCTGACTAATTAGAAGTATCCTAATGGCCATCTACATTCAATTGGATTTGCGGCAGGACTGCTTGGCCTTCCAAAATGCAGAATTCAACTCTGCATGGCTGTTCAAGTAACAGCATAGACAATTAAAAGTAGGATTTTGTTTCCAGAAGTTTTGGATAATGCTATTATCTGTAAGACAAAAGAGTCCAGTGCCCTAAACACTAGATTGCTGTATTGTTTCTTCAGTTAGTGGAAAGCACCTCTAGGAAAGTGGTGAGAAAAAAGATACGCACAATTCTTTTCATCTTGGATGGTGCAAAAGACAGTCCCAGCAGGAAATCTAGCAGAAGCACAGAAGCTGTTACAGAATAAAACCAATGCAGGTTTGGGAGCTCTTTAGTTAGTGGCCCAAGCCTGCTGGTGGATAAACTATTGGGAGTCACCAGCAGCAGAAAAGTAAAGGCAGAAGGGATGGTCTTCACAGAAGATCAAGTCAAGAGGGCAAGTGCTCTTGAATGCCCAGAGTGAAGAGCATAGTTTCAGGTGCTGTCAGGAAAAGCAGTGCTTGCAGGTGTTTCTCTCCATGCCAACACCGCATCACAAGACACAACTCTTGGAATAATAGCACTGTGTTCAAACTCCCTTCAGCAGAGCAAATATCTGATCTAACCACTACCCATGTCATTACCAAGTCAGTGAACTAATTTAGGGGAAGAGGTGGATGATGACAGTGATATAGTTAGTAATTTCTGAATTCTCTGTCAAAAGTGAGAATCTTTGTAACATTACTGATCATTACAAAATGTCTGAGGCCATTACAGTTCCTACCTGGAGATTCTGACGGGCGACTTGCAGTTCGCTATTACTCTGACTTTTACCCAAATGGGATGGTAAGGTGTTATCTGTGGAGAAAAAGAACACACTTTACATTAAAAATATAGTCTTAAATAAATAAAGACTGCTTATCCAAAACAGCGAAAGTGTATTTTAAGCGTTTACAGCGACCAGCATAAAGCAAGACATATTGAAATGAAAAAGTAATCTCCTAAAGAATTACGGAGAAATGCTCAAAGTTTTGTTCCATAACTTGTTTGAATCAATCTATGCACGGACTGAAACATGAGGTAGCCAAAGTTTCCTTTTTGTTATGGCTTCAGGAAAGTGATTAACTGCTGAATAGACCCGGACCTCTCCTATTTCCCGTTGAGTGAAACACTTCAGAACTGCAATTTAACAAATTGCTACTGAGTAAATTAAGAGGAATTTAGTTGTATACAATGAGAATTGATGTACAATAGTCACAGTTTCTCTGTTAAGAATTTAGTTTAGAATAAAGAGAAGCCAGTCCACCATTTAGGGAACCTGAGCACTTTCATTTCTGATAAAGGCTGCCTCACACTCGACTCTAAAAATACTAATAGATACGCCTCTTGCTCGAATATTTAGTCCTACCTAACCGACTACATTAGCAATGAGTGTGAGCACCCATATAGCCCCAATGCAAATTCCTTTTTGTCATTCCTGGTCCTCCCTTGTTCTGTCTTGAAGACCCAAGTGTACATCTTTGGCACAAATGACGATAACACAAACATTACTGCCCATTGTTCCAAACCAGTATTAGTCCGACACTGCCATTATTACAGAGCTGAATTCATTCTTAGGTGGTTAGAAACATATTCGGAGCCTATATTCATAGGTCACATAGGAAGACAGACCTGCCTTCCCATTGACGCTTACCGATGTCCAAACACAAAGAGCTAAACAGGCAGCAGCAAATGAAAATGGATCAGAACAGACTAGAGAACACAGAAAGGATAGAAGTAGGGAAGTATGTGACAGATTCTTAAGAACCAAGCATAACAATACTGCTTCTCAGCAACATGTTACAGCATAAATTGAAACTCCTTACATATTCACTCCTCTTTTGGAGTGATTAGGGCCATACTAGCTGTTCAGTGTTGCTATCTGTCTCTTACTGCAATACGAAGTATTTCTAGAAGAACCTCTGGTACAGACAGTCATGTTTATGCTGAGTTTCAGAGAGTAACGCCTCTTACCAACATCATATTTATGAAGTTCCGCTAGCGATGGTGCTTTACAATCCAGCAACTGCTCCTATTGAACATGAAGGCAACGCATTAATATTTCATCTTGCATGTGGGCCTTTTCAACAACTACATTAACAGACAACTCTTGCCTCCACCACACAAACTACATTACTTAAACTATTAAAGCTGAAAAGCTTCCAGTTATTACGAAGCTTAATGAAACACTCAAACATTTAAAATAGGGAAAAAAAATCAGAATTTGTCTCTTATGGATGGCATGTTCAGCTTGTGAAACCATTTGGTTCAAAGGCAGCATACCCTGCCACAGAATAGCCTGTCTAAAACAAACATCTTAAGACTAAGTGTCATTGCTGCTGTGTTACACAAAACTAATACCTGTGCAAAAGTCAGACTGTGCGACTGAAGGCTTTTACGCAGCAATCGAGAGTTAGAGCATTCCTTACTTTCTGCTCTATTTAATCCAAATTTAGAAAACAAACAAGCAGCATAGAGGGCAAGGAAGTCTGAGTTCTCAGGCCTGATACCTTCCTGCCAGTCACACAATAAATAGAGAACTGCCTACCTAGTCTTAACTTCTTGGATGTGACTACTAACATGATTTTCCTGCATTTTTGAAGACTGTCAACCCTGAAACCTTGACAAGTGTACGAAAGCCTGCAGTTGCAGTTTTCTTGAAAGCTAGACCGAAGTGTCAAATGGCAGAGAAATTAACATTTCTTTAAATAGAAGAATAGGAAATCTAGAAAAATAGAATACATTCTAGAAGAATTACATCTAAAGAATATTAATTCCATTAGATTTAATACTCAAGATTCTAAAATAATTTAGCCAGGAAGTTTTACAGAAGATGACACGGGAAAAGTGCTCCTCCAGTCAGACGCTAGAAGCTTCTGAACGTCACAGAACAGAGGTTGGAAATTGGCATTTACCTTCAACTTGTAAACAGCAGGGCTTCCAGGAAACAACTTAGCGGATTTTTCAACCCAGTATTTTGCTCTTTCATCAGTGACGGCATTATTGCACAGTAACTCCGCTATCTTCAGTACTAGATCTTTCTGCATTGGGTTCAACTCCACAGAACGCTAGTTTTCCCCATGCACGCACACTGGAAAAAAAGGCAGGAAAAAAAAGGTAACCTGATCTTGCAATCCACACAGAATGGGAAAGAAAATTATAACAGTCATTGAAAAGACACAGGTATTCAAATTAGACAGATCTATTAGTAAATACTTTTTGAATGAGTTAAGAAAGACCTCAGTTGCTAAATGCATCACTAGTCTACAGCACCCAGATACATCTGCTGC
This sequence comes from Anas platyrhynchos, assembly GCF_047663525.1. Lineage (NCBI taxonomy): Eukaryota > Metazoa > Chordata > Aves > Anseriformes > Anatidae > Anas > Anas platyrhynchos. The sequence goes on from NC_092590.1 coordinate 1,480,311, forward strand.
AACTCAAAAGAGCAAAAATTCAGAAAAGAAAGAATTTCCAAGGGAAAAAACGCAGAAGCCAGCTACTCTGCCCCCACCACCAGCTATACGCAGGCAGCTGGACTCTTACGTACCTTTAGTCTAACTCCATATAGACATTTTTGAAGAAATATATAATTAAGTCACACCCTACGACAAGCTGGGATGTATTGGCAGCAAAACTTTTGAGCACATCCTCTCCCTCCCCAAAACCTGAACAAAGGCATTCTGATGGTGAATTTTTCATTGGGCAATCATACAAATAAATGTCAATTATGTTCGCCCTGCCCCATCTCACACCCCCCCAAACAAAACCCCCCAAAAAAGCAATAAATACGAACAACTAGAAAACACCCTAGGTCTAGTCTTCCAGTAGCAACTAGATTACTGCTGTCACCTGAGCCCTTGCTAAGAATCTGTCACTGCTGTCAAATTCCCTAATCCAAAGGGCAATGTAAGATATGGAAAGAATTTAGTAGCAGCTAGCACAAAGACCCAGTCTAGGTCACAAAAGAATCATCTTAAAAAAAAATACTGATGAAGCAAAACACATCAAATGAAGAATCCCCTCTGCAGTACGTCATATACACCTTTGGCAACAGAAAGCATACATATTACACTTTTTCCACAAACATGTTTTCTTCTATGCATTTAAGAAAAGTCCAGAACAGAATGATTTTAAAAGTCCCTTTACAATGGATTAAAGCAGGACATCGGAGGTCGGTGGAGTACTTACCCTGTAACATCCAAAAGCTTTTTCTATGTTGTCCTCAGCTTCATAAATTTGTCCAAGAAATCTGTGTGCTCTCCGATCTCTCTTTTGCACACTGAGGTATGTAGATATATACCTATGGAGCAGGAAAAAAAGGATCAATATTCCTCAATAATACGAGTCCCTCTGTCCTCCCCCGCCCCCCCCCAGTGTCCACGGAAGCGGGGCAGGAATTTAACATGTGATACAGGAAATGCAGTCATGGTTGGTTCCAGATACCTGGTCTGGACCTTAAAGTACAGAACAACATTATTTTTACATGTACAGACGCTACTTATTTGCCACCAAGTATTGGTATTTACTAAAAAAAAAAAAAAAAAAGAGAAAGAAACTGTAACTGTAATTACTTCATAATACAATGGAATAAAAGCCTAACTAATTATTAGTTAATAATTATTATCTAAGTTGCTGTTTTATAAAGATTTAAACAGCACTTGATACCCACATCTACTGCTACTGTAAAGCAGCATGATAGTGATCTTGATTTCTCCAGTCTACTTCATATTCACTTAGCTTTTCTAAAGTACTTTAGAGAACAGAATAGCAGAATACAGCAACGCGTATTACCTTTTAGCAAGTTCATACTCCTTTACTTCAAAATACAGCTTAGCGAACTGGATTCCTTTCAACGATTTCTGAACGGAAAACACACAACAAGCACATTTTAGATGTACAACACTTTCAAAGTAATTGCATAGGAAGACCCTTCTGATACTTTTTGAGAGACTGAATTTGATAACTAGTTATCAGCTCCAGTCCGCTCCTCATACCCAAAGTTTTGTTTCTGAAAGATGTGGGATTTGGAAAACAATGCTTTTCCAGTAACTGGCCAAGGCTACCAACGTGAAATCGAGGCGGCCGCTGCGCTGAGGGACCGGGGCGGGCGGAGGGGGTTAACGGGAACAACGGCGGGGCCTCGTCCCGTGCTGTGGAGCTGAAACGGGGACGAGCAGGGGAGAGGCTCGCTGTTGGGTTACAGCTCCGTGTAACGCAGGCACGGGTCGAATCTGTGCGCTAGGGGCGTGCAGGGTAATGCTTGTGTAAGCAGCGTTCCCTGGAGAGGCTGAGGGAAGGGTTGCTCTCGCTAGCCTCAGAAGTAAAGCATGATATGAAGATATAGCGCGTGACAGAAACATGTGATGTCTATAGTCATCTCTAACTGCATATATGAACAGCAAGTCGGCTGTTCTGAAAAAAATACTGATAGTCCTGGCGCCGAGCTGTAAGAGAGAAGTTAAAAAGAACTTACCCATGCACGTTCCCCCTCTGCACCACAGCTTCCCAGATAACACTCCAGGAGATGGTTGTCACGAAAAGTTGCCAGCCACTTTAACATACCATGTACAAAAACAACGTGGGTCTGGAAGGTAATCTCCCGAGCAAGTATGAACTAAATCCTGTGGCAGACTGCACATAAGAACTGCTCTTTACCTTTCAAAGTCCTCAAGTGCCCAAGAGCCTGCAGACAGCACAAAACAGCATCCACCTGACCAGCACCTGCCCAGCTGCCTCAGCTTCCTCACTGCTCATCAGAGGAAGAATGACATTTCAAAGGCCTTCAGTCTACTGACCATCAACATCAATTAGCATGTTCAAAATAAGTACACAACGCGATGCAAATTGCTCTTCAGCAAGCCAAAGTGAAGACAATAGTTATTTTGACAAGACTAAGATTTAATTTGTAAAATTTGACATTCCATACAAATATGTCATAACACAAATACACCCAAAATATGCCAGTGTCTGAACTTATTTAACATGCAAAAAAAATCAATTAGAACACATAAAAAACAACCATAAGCTGCAATTTTACATTTATACATCAGAAGTGTCCTTTTTAAGGAAGTGGAAATAATTAATCAATAACATCTAAATACTGATTTATACTGCTAGAACATCTGTATACTCAAAAGCCAGAATTCTCTATTTGCCCACAGTCTGTAATGACAACTCTTCCACTTACTAACCCGTTGGGAGAACCAAAGGATTCGAGCTTTTTCACAACATCCGTTCCATCTGTCACAAAACCAAACACCACGTGTTTAAAGTCCAAGGCTTCTACTGTTTTGAGTGTTGTGAAGAACTGAGAGTTATTCGTAGCCCGACCCCTATTTGCCATCGACAGCAATCCAGGACCCGTGTGCTTCACTTCAAAGCTCTCTTCTTCAAATGCATCTCCATAAATTGACCGTCCACCTGTTCCATCATGGTTAGTTACATCACCTCCCTTAAAAAAAAAGCACAGCGTTTACTTTCAAGTCCCAAAGAACAAGATCATCATGAACATCGTGATGTTCAAGAACATCGACCAATAGCACAGTTACATTCTTTCCAAAATAAGAGGTTTTGTTCAAAAAACACAGGTAAAACCTCATTCTTAGTTATCACAAGTACTATAGTTACTTGGATATAAGGCTTTCCACCTTCAGCAGATTTGCTCGTGGTAACAAAGCATTACTGGAATGTTCCTCGTTTATCCTGAACACAGCATTTTATCTTTGTTCCACATGGCAACTACTCTAAGCGGGTCATTCCCACTTTCTGCTTCCTGCTTCACTCGGCCCTTACAACTGGCAACCACGATTATCTCTATTCTCACTTAGTCCCTGCAGGCACAAAACTGACCACCCAGAAAAAGTCATGGTACCACTGATCAGAACTTTCCTGCTTTTGTGCAGAAAGTTTAAAGAAAAGAACAACGAGAGTCATACTTCAGGTTCACTTAATACCCAGTCAAGACTGGAGAGTTTTTCTCTCTGATGACAAGCCATTTGTATATTGCTATCCATTTCTGAATTTGGAAACGATTGTGCCCTGCCTTGAGGGATGTAGCATTATGCAAAAGCATTCTTGTAGCATGTAAGGAATTCAGTTTATTTTACCTGTTTTAAGTCATTATACCTCCTACTGAATATTTGGAAGACTTTTAGGAACGAAGGGAAGGTATACGTGAGCAGATACCGATCTCCTATGCCTTCAGAAATTATGGGGATACTTTTTGAGAGACTGAATTTGATAACTAGTTATCAGCTCCAGTCCGCTCCTCATAACCAAAGTTTTGTTTTTGAAAGATGTGGGATTTGGAAAACAATGCTTTTCCTGTAACTGGCCAAGGCTACAAACGTGAAATTGAGGTTACTGGTGAAGCAAGCAACAAGCCTTAATACTTGTGACATTTCACAACCACTTCTTACTGAAGAGTGTAGAAGAAGTAGAAGAAGAGAGTCTGCTACATTTAAAGTACAGCCTGTTTTTTTCCCCCAATGTAACAATGTTGCAAAAAGAACCCCTAAAATCTGACAGAGTAAACAAAAAAGATGGTACTTAGTCCTGGTCTAGTACATATCACTCACAACTGTTTCAAGATAGGTAAAATGTTTTCTTCCCACCTAAGAAATCCCACCTACTCTCAGTTTATATACAAAATGCATCAATACAGTAATTTATTTCTGATGTCATCAGTCTGAGATAGCTTGAACACACTTGTTCTGGGGATGAAAGACGAAAGGTATTTAAGGAGGAATAAAACAAGGAAACGAAAGCGAGAAAAAGCAAAACAGAAAACTGAGCAAGCAAGAGGGCAAGATGGGAGAAGCACGGGCAGGAGGAAATGAGTCAAAGGAAAGAGCTAGAGAACTACAAAGTCACAAGCAAAAACTTCAAGGTAGAAGCTATTTTTAAATATGTATTTAAAATCCGAGCTCCCAACATCGGATCAAAAAGCAGGTTTTGTCTGTGAACTCCAAACTACTGGAGGTAGTTAGGCCCAACGACGCAAAACATGAATCAACGGTCTGCATTCGAAATACACTCAAATTGCTACTCCCCACCCCTCCCCCACCCCCAAGTGATCTATGTAAAACTTTAAGCGAATTTAAATGAAAACAGGCCTCCGCGTTTTCGGTCCATCTTTTCAGGTATCACTGACACGCCAGAGCGGACTCACGCTTGACACCTTGCGGACAGGGATGAAAAGCAACCTCAAAAGAAACGCTTGCAGCCTTGGCAGACCCTTCCCTCCGAAATCAACACAACAAGGAAACCAGTAACTATTCCCTCGGTGGACTGTGCTACACAGTCAGCTGTAAGCATCGCTCGAAAGTCAAAACTAAACGCGTCCGGTGGCCTTGAGCACAAGAAGAGGAGAGGAAATATTTTGTGTCGAGGCCACCGGGGAGTATCAACACTGTGGGAACGTATCTGTGCACCTGGCGGCGATGCACTTGACGCTGTCTAGCCCAAACAGTGCCCAAGTCGAACCCACAAAGTCACAGGACAGCTTTGCTGCTGCTGCTGCTGCTGGGAAAGGCACCAACCAAAGGCACAGCCCCTGCACGCAGTCCCTACCGGATCACGCTTAGCTCGGGCACATTCACGCCGCTTCAAAGCAACTCCGAGCGGCAGGCCGGGATCTTTCAGGATTAGGGCCCGCTGAATCGCATCAGGCGGCTGAGCGTTTCCCAGCTAAAATGGGCACGGGTGGCGTTTGTCACCCCCGGGCCCGCTGGCTGACAGGGAGCGGAGCTGTGCGCCCCCAGCCCCCCTCGCTCGGCGCTGTCGCTTCAGCGAGCGGCCGGCCAGAAACCTCCACGGCGCCGCACGGAAAGGACACTGAAACTTGAAGGCGGCGCGGTGCTTCGTTTGTGAAGGAAAGTACCTCTCCCTCGCTCCGGCCCCGAGGAAAGCCCTGCTATAAAACCCCTCCTGTCCGTGAGGCGCCGCGGGGCAGGGGCAGGGGCAGCCCCAACCCTCCCCTCACGACGCCGGCCACCCCCCTAGCCCCCCACCCCACCCGGGACCCCACCGGGACCCCACCGGGACCCCACCGGGACCCCCACCGGGACCCCCCCGCCTCCCCCCCCGCCGGCCAAGGGAAGCGGCGAGGCCTCGCTCACCTCTCTCCGAGAAGCCGCAGAGGCCTGCACGGAGGCGACACAGCGCTCCACCTCGGCCTTGCTGCGCCTCAACATGGCGACCGCAGCAGCGCCGAGCCCGGCCGGGCTCCGCTCCGCTCCGCTCCGCTCCCGTGCCGCGCCGCGCCGCCGCAGCGGCACAAACAAACAGCTCCAGGCGGGGCACCGGCCGCGCCCGAGGAACGCCGCGCACGCAGCGCGCTACGCACACTGCGCACACTGCGCACACTGCGCACGCCCCCGCTGAATGCGCAGGAGCCGTTGCCACAGTGCGGGGAGGGGAGGGGCGAGGCTGTGACGCATGCGCGGGGCGGCCGCTGGGGCTCCCTGACAGGGCTTTAGGAACTGAGGTTGCAAAGGGTCCCTCAGAAAGTAGCTGGGAGCAGCCCTGAAGACGCGCAGGCTGCAGAGTTTGAGACACGAGCTGTAACTTATTCTTCTGGATTGATTGATTTAATTTTGTAAGCCGTAAGGCGGTTGCCCCGCGGCTTGCTGGAGGTGTGCCCCTCTCGCTTTTCTGCAAGTTCCAGGCACTTTGGTCAAATGGAGGCCACTGGGCTGTCCCCAAATGGTGTGATATCTCTGTGGACAGGCTGCGTTAAAAATTCATCCCCTCCTCAGTCTCTAGCGTCCCACTGACATGCACAAGTTTCCTGCTGGACCTAAGCACTACCCACATCTCCACAACTCCTCCCGCCTTTATAAAAAAAAAAAAAAATAATAAAGTATTGATTCAAAGATCGAAGCCGAAATTCCTTTAAGTGGTATATTCTTTATTGCAGCGCTGGATGCACGGGGGATCTCTCCACCTATCGTGCATACCCAAAGCGGAAAGCAGTCTTGAATTTATACAATCAATCTATCAATATTCTACAAGCGCCTATACATATGCATTACCTATCCCCGCCTTCCCTCGCTTCTCATGCTAATTAGCCTTTTGGCACCTTGCACCTGCGTAGAGCCTCCCAAGAATTGTGGGCAGGGGTCTTTGGGACGTGGGCAGGGGTCTTTGGGAGGAAGACCCCGAGTCTTCCTCACAGTGTACTTTTCACCTTTGGTCAGGAATCTGCTGAATTGGCACGTTTCTTAATTGCGAGAGCTGGTTGTTGCCAATTCTTCCGTTTGTTGTATCTTTATAATGAATTCCAATGCCCAATTTTGAGATTTATAGTCCTTCCATTTGTTTCTCTGTCCGTCTGCCGCTTCCTTATCATGAGTTCCAGTGTCTTGTTTCGAGATATACAGTCCATGTCTGGGGATTGTCCTTGCCTCCCCAATGCCTCCCCAATACCTCCTTAATCAGTATCCACCTTGTTTCTGTAAGCAGCAGCCACCTGACACCCTGCCGGAGTTAACCCTCTGTTTTATTATTTGCCCTATTAATGGGGATTTCTTTACACATTGGCTTTAATTCCATAAGAAGAAACAGCATTTTTTTCCCCTCTTCTTTTTAAATGACGAGGATTACAAAGTTTGTCAACACCTGCCAGGCTGAGGATTAAAAGTCTTAGCGCTGGTGCAGAGGAGAACCTGAGAGCTGGCTCGGGAGTCACTGGAGGAAATCTTTGCTTTTCGTGATGTGAAATTGCCTTCATGCAGACCAGGTCAAGCGCCTTGACGCTGGTCAGCATCTCTGTGGAACTGGCACCGTGTTGTCCCCAGTGGTTGCAGCACCAGGAGGGTAGCCCGCCCGGCAGGACAGCAGTTGACCATATTCATTGCTAACCTTCCAACCAGACCACACTCAGCTTGGCTCACTACATGTTTTGATACCTTGGTGGGAACTGAGCTCAGGATTTGCCGCTGCTGGAGGCAGGAAGGCTTTAGGCTCAGCTCCTTCCCCCTACAGCTACATCCATTGGGCTTTCTGAAGCGCTCCCTACTGTTATTCTAAGCAGGAGCTTCAAAAGGAATCTCTCTTCCTCGTGCATGATTGATCCCATGCAGTAATGTCGTGGTTTAACCCGGCCGGCAGTTAAACACCACGCAGCCGTTCGCTCACCCTCCCCCCTCCCTCTCTGGGACGGGGGAGAGAAATGGAAAGTGAAGCCCGTGAGTTGAGATAAAGACAGTTTAATAAGACAGGAAAATAATAATAACAAAATAATAATAAAATAATAACAATAATAATACAATGGTGATAATAGGAAAGTAATAATAGTATGTACAAACAAGTGATGCACAATGCAATTGCTCACCACTCGCTGACCGATGCCCAGCCTAACCCCGAGCAGTCCGGCCCCCTCCCCCCGGCTAGCCACCCCTATATATTGTTTAGCATGACGTCAGATGGTATGGAATACCCCTTTGGCTAGTTTGGGTCACCTGTCCTGGGTCTGTCCCCTCCCAGCTCTTACTGCACCCCCAGCCTGCCCGTTGGCAGGACAGAGCAAAAGGCTGAGATGTCCTTGGCTTAGTATAAGCACTGCTCTGCAACAATTAAAGCATCGGGGTGTTATCAGCACTCTTCTCATCCTAAGCCAAAACACAGCATTCCACCAGCTACTAGGAAGAAAATTAATTCTGTTCTAACTGAAACCAGGACATCTATCCACCCCTTATTCCATACCATTTATGTCATGCTCAGGTTACACTCTTTTCCATACATTCTAATTAGTCACCTATAGTAATCATGGTAGTGATAACATACAGTATAATATACTATTTAACATGGTACAATTCAGTTCATGGGCTATTCTCACCCAGTATTAAATCTCCTTGAGGTACACACCGGACCTCTCCGTTCTTTTGCATCACCCACCAAGTGTATCCCGGTCCCTGAGCGAAAACAATTCCACGAATAGGTTTGCCTTTTCCTGAGGCAGGAGTAGCCCAGACTGTTTTACCCAGCATATTTTTTACATGCACTACAGGAACTTTATCCCCATCTACAGTACGTAACAGGTTTGATTGGGCAGGTCCAGCTCGGTTGGTAGATCCCCTAGTATTGACTAACCAGGTGGCCTTTGCCAAATGCGTATCCCAGTTTTTGAACGTCCCAGCGCCCATTGCTTTCAAGGTAGTCTTTAACAGGCCATTGTATCGTTCGACTTTTCCGGAGGCTGGTGCATGATAGGGGATGTGATACACCCATTCAATACCATGTTCTTTGGCCCAAGTGTCTATAAGGTTGTTTCGGAAGTGAGTCCCATTGTCTGACTCTATTCTTTCTGGGGTGCCATGTCGCCATAGGACTTGCTTTTCAAGGCCCAGGATGGTGTTCCGGGCGGTGGCATGAGGCACAGGATATGTTTCCAGCCATCCGGTGGTTGCTTCCACCATTGTAAGTACGTGGCGCTTGCCATTGCGAGTTTGAGGGAGTGTGATGTAATCAATCTGCCAGGCCTCTCCATATTTATATTTCAGCCACCGTCCTCCATACCAAAGAGGCTTTGACCGTTTGGCTTGCTTGATTGCAGCACATGTTTCACAGTCATGAATAACCTGTGCTATAGCGTCCATGGTCAGGTCCACCCCTCGATCACGAGCCCATCTGTATGTTGCGTCTCTACCTTGATGGCCTGAGGTGTCATGGGCCCATCGGGCTATAAATAATTCACCTTTATGCTGCCAATCCAGGTCCACCTGAGCTACTTCAATCTTAGCAGCCTGATCCACCTGCTGGTTGTTTTGATGTTCTTCAGTAGCCCGATTCTTGGGCACATGAGCATCTACGTGGCGTACTTTCACAGCCAGGTTCTCTACGCGAGCAGCAATATCTTGCCACAATGCAGCAGCCCAGATGGGTTTGCCCCTACGCTGCCAGTTGTTTTGCTTCCATTGCTGTAACCATCCCCACAGGGCATTTGCTACCATCCATGAATCGGTGTAGAGATAGAGAACTGGCCATTTTTCTCGTTCAGCAATGTCTAAAGCCAGCTGAATGGCTTTCACTTCTGCAAACTGACTCGATTCACCTTCTCCCTCAGCAGCTTCTGCAACTCGTCGCGTAGGACTCCATACAGCAGCCTTCCATCTCCGATGCTTCCCCACAATACGACAGGACCCATCAGTGAACAGGGCATATTTCTTTTCATTCTCTGGTAACTGGTTGTACAGCGGGGCTTCTTCAGCACGACCCACCTCCTCCTCTGATGATATCCCAAAGTATTTGCCTTCTGGCCAGTCCATGATCACTTCCAATATTCCTGGGCGACTGGGGTTTCCTATTCGAGCCCGCTGAGTAATCAGTGCAACCCACTTGCTCCATGTAGCATCAGTTGCATGATGCGTAGAGGGGACCCTTCCCTTGAACATCCAGGCTAGTACTGGCAATCGGGGTGCTAGGAGGAGCTGCGCTTCAGTACCGACCACCTCCGAAGCAGATCGAACTCCTTCATATGCTGCCAATATCTCCTTTTCAGTTGGAGTATAGCGGGCCTCAGATCCTCTGTATCCCCGACTCCAAAACCCCAGAGGCCGACCTCGAGTTTCCCCAGGTTCTTTCTGCCAGAGGCTCCAGGTGGGGCCATTCTCCCCGTCTGCAGTGTAGAGCACATTCTTTACATCTGGTCCTGTTCGAACTGGCCCAAGGGCTACTGCATGGACTATTTCCTGCTTGATTTGTTCAAAGGCTTGTCGTTGTTCAGGGCCCCATTCAAACTCATTCTTCTTACGGGTTACTTGGTAGAGCGGGTTTACAATCAGACTGTAATTTGGGATGTGCATTCTCCAAAACCCCACAACACCTAGAAAAGTCTGTGTTTCTTTTTTGTTAGTTGGTGGAGACATAGCTGTTCTTTTGTTGATCACATCCATTGGGATTTGACGACGTCCATCTTGCCATTTTATTCCTAAAAACTGGATCTCTCGTGCAGGTCCTTTGACTTTATTTTGTTTTATGGCAAAACCGGCTTTCAGAAGGATTTGGACTATTTTCTTCCCTTTCTCGAAAACTTCCTCTGCTGTGTCACCCCACACAATAATGTCATCGATGTACTGCAGGTGTTCAGGAGCTTCCCCCTGCTCTAGCGCAGACTGGATCAGCCCATGGCAAATGATAGGGCTGTGTTTCCACCCCTGGGGCAGCCGATTCTAAGTATATTGGACTCCCCTCCAAGTGAAGGCAAATTGTGGCCTGCACTCTGCTGCTAGAGGGATGGAGAAAAATGCATTAGCGATATCAATTGTGGCGTACCACTTGGCTGCCTTCGACTCAAGTTCGTACTGAAGTTCCAGCATGTCCGGCACTGCAGCACTCAGTGGTGGCGTCACTTCGTTCAGGCCACGATAGTCCACTGTTAGTCTCCACTCGCCATTAGACTTTCGCACTGGCCATATGGGACTATTGAAAGGTGAATGGGTCTTGCTGATCACTCCTTGGCTCTCCAATTGACGAATTAGCTTATGGATGGGAATCAGGGAGTCTCGGTTAGTGCGATATTGCCGCCGGTGCACAGTTGTGGTAGCGATTGGCATTTGCTGTTCTTCGACCCTCAGCAACCCCACAACAGAAGGGTCCTCTGAGAGACCAGGCAAGGTAGATAATTGTTTAATGCCCTCTGTCTCTAAGGCAGCTATACCAAAAGCCCACCGGAACCCTTTTGGGTCCTTGCAATATCCTCTTCTAAGATAGTCTATGCCAAGGATACATGGAGCCTCCGGGCCAGTCACAATGCGGTGCTTTTCCCACTCATTCCCAGTCAGACTCACTTCAGCCTCCAATACAGTCAACTGCTGAGATCCCCCTGTCACTCCACAAATATAGATGGGCTCTGGTCCTTTATAGCTCGATGGCATTATAGTACATTGTGCACCGGTGTCTACTAAAGCCTTATACTTCTGTGCGCGTGATGTGCCAGGCCATCGAATCCACACAGTCCAATAAACTCGATTGTCCCTTTCCTCCCCCTGGCTGGAGGCAGGGCCCCCCTAATCCTGGTCAGAATCTTCTTCGTTTCTGTGTTTGAAGGATTGTCTGCTGGAAGTTGGAGCAGCAAACTTTTCGGAGAATCCTTTTTTCCTGATTGTTTTCTTTTGCAACTCACGTACCCGTGCCTCTAGGGTCGCGGTAGATTTTCCATCCCATTTTCTCATGTCCTCTCCATGGTCTCGTAAGTAAAACCACAGGGTGGCACGGGGTGAGTACCCACCATATCGTCTTCCTTGTGTGGGTGAACGCCTACCCCTGACAGCTGAGACACTGCTTTGTACAGGTGCGGAGGAGAATAATCTCTCTTCAAGTTGGTGAACCTTTTCAGAAAGTTTCTCCCAAGTGTTCTCTTTTGGTCGGTGGGCACTGGTTGGTTCAGGTGGGGAGGAAGATAGATTCTCTTTAAGTTGGTGGACCTCTTCAGAAAGTTTCTCCACAGCTGAGACGCAGGCCTGTAAGGAAGAGGAGAGACTTTCTTCGTACTGCCGGAGTTGTTTAGCCGCTTCATCCACTGTGGGTTCCTCATCCTCTTTCCAGGCCATTATTGCCAATGAACTGGCATATGATGATGGTGCACTCCGTACAAACTTCCGCCACATGGGTCGTGTACACTTGACTTCATCTGGATCTTTGGATGTTTGTGTCTGGTCTGGATCCTCATAAATCACTTCCCGTACGGCTAATTCCCTCAGGTACTGGATTCCCTTCTCCATAGTGGTCCACTTGCCTGGTAGACATAAAATATCTTCCTTGAAGGGATACCTTTCCCTCACAGCTGAGAGGAGACGCCTCCAGAGGCTGGTGGATTGTGCTCCATCTGCAATTGCTTTGTCAATGCCGGCGTCTCGAGCAAGGGATCCCAACCGTCTGGCTTCCCTGCCGTCTAATTCCACACAATTGGCTCCAGAGTCCCAGCACCGGAGCAGCCAGGTGACAAGCTGCTCACCTATACAGCGACCAAAATCTTTTCGCACATCTCGTAGCTCGCGTTCGTTTAGGCTTCGGGTAGTTACTGTTGCTTTTTCGGCATCCTCATCTTCCTCCTCCTGAATCCTTGATGGCCCAGCGTCGTCATCATCTTCGTCATCTCTATACTTAGTTTTGGCAGAAGCCTTACCTGGATTGGCAGAAGACTCTCTGCGTTCTAAACGACTTGAATTTCTATACCATATTTTCACCTTCTCTACAGGGGCAGCTTGCACTGCTACTGCTCGTTTCTCTGACTTTGTTACAGGGTCTGGCACAGGGGTTGGAATGCCCTCTGCAGGGTCAACTTGCACTGCTACAGCTCGTTTCTCTGACCCCGTTACAGGGGTTGGAATACCCTCTGCAGGGTCAACTTGCACTGCTACAGCTCGTTTCCCTGACCCCGTTACAGGGGTTGGAATACCCTCTGCAGGGTCAACTTGCACTGCTACAGCTCGTTTCTCTGACCCCGTTACAGGGGTTGGAATACCCTCTGCAGGGTCAACTTGCACTGCTACAGCTCGTTTCCCTGACCCCGTTACAGGGGTTGGAATACCCTCTGCAGGGTCAACCTGCACTGCTACAGCTCGTTTCCCTGACACGGCCACAGGAGCTGGAGCAGTTGCAGGAACTGGAGCTGTAGCGGCTACAGGAGCTGGAGCTGGAGCGGCTTCAGGAGCTGGAGCTGGAGCAGCTTCAGGAGCTGGGACTGGAGCAGTTGCAGGAACTGGGACTGGAGTAGCGGCAGGAGCTGGAGCTGGAGCGGTTGCAGGAGCTGGAGCTGGAGCGGCTGCAGGAGCTGGGATTGGAGTAGCGGCAGGAGCTGGAGCTGGAGCGGCTGCAGGAGCTGTAATTGGGGCGGCTGCAGGAACTGGAGCTGGAGCGGCTGCAGGAACCGGAGCTGGAGCGGCTGCAGGAACCAGTGCTGGAGCGGCTGCAGGAACCGGATCTGGAGTGGCTGCAGGAGCTGGGACTAGAGTGGCTGCAGGAACCGGATCTGGAGCGGCTGCAGGAACCGGATCTGGAGCGGCTGCCGAGTCCACCGTAGGGGTCACAGTGGCCGTTGGATCTGTCACAGGGCTTGGAGTGGCCGCAGGGTCTGTCACTAAGTTGATAGCAGTATCAATGGCAGCTCGATAGGCATGAGCCAGGCCCCAGCACGTTACAATGATTTGTGTTACTTTGGAACTGCCAGCATCATGACACCTTTTTTTCAAGCATTCTGCCAGTTTTTGAGGATTTTGCCATTGCTCAGGGGTGAATTTCCAACACACTGGGGGTGCCAACTGCTCTAGATGCCTGCCCATATCCACCCATACTCCCTGCCACCCACAACTATCCTGCCTCCGGGCAGATCTCCAGATGAGCTCCCCAAGTAGTTGTTTAACTTTAAGCAGAATCTGAAGTGCATTCATGAGGCAGAACAACAAGACTATGGTATTCCGAGTATCCCAATAATATTCAATATCTTGGAGAGCTATTGTGACAAGCTCAGGGGATAAGAGGGTGGTGAAGGAGGAAGGCAGATATTTTGAGGGAGAAGGCAGAGTGATCCAGGAGGATACAGGGGTGGTGAAGGAGAAAGGGAGAGTAATCAAGTAAGAAAAATTATCTTCCCCTTTTCCCTCCACAGACTGACTCTCTAATGGAGAAAAACAATAGGTATAATTGCTAATAGTTCCCAAGATACTGTTTCCAAAGTACAGAGTCCACGATGTTACTGAGTATGAATACCAAGTTAGAGTCATGACCAGATATCTTATCGTCTCATAAGCCATTGCTATAATACTCAGTACCATAATGATCTGAAACCAGGGCCCAGAGAGGATAAACAACACTACAGAGAGAAAATACGGAAAATAATGTACTATAATACTCAATTTGGAAAACAGGCGCAGCAGAGTTGAGATTAAAGCAATCAGCATCATGACAAGTGACTATTATGCAGGTCTAATCCTTACACCAATTTTAGTTTAACACACTCTGGTCAGATCTGCCGTTATCTCAACCTTTCGGGCCCCACGCTGGGCGCCAAAAAGGCTGTCGTGGTTTAACCCGGCCGGCAGCTAAACACCACGCAGCCGTTCGCTCACCCTCCCCCCTCCCTCTCTGGGACGGGGGAGAGAAATGGAGAGTGAAGCCCGTGAGTTGAGATAAAGACAGTTTAATAAGACAGGAAAATAATAATAACAAAATAATAATAACAATAATAATAATAATGATACAATGGTGATAATATGAAAGTAATAGTATGTACAAACAAGTGATGCACAATGCAATTGCTCACCACTCGCTGACCGATGCCCAGCCTAACCCCGAGCAGTCCGGCCCCCTCCCCCCAGCTAGCCACCCCTATATATTGTTTAGCATGACGTCAGATGGTATGGAATACCCCTTTGGCTAGTTTGGGTCACCTGTCCTGGGTCTGTCCCCTCCCAGCTCTTACTGCACCCCCAGCCTGCCCGTTGGCAGGACAGAGCAAAAGGCTGAGATGTCCTTGGCTTAGTATAAGCACTGCTCTGCAACAATTAAAGCATCGGGGTGTTATAAGCACTCTTCTCATCCTAAGCCAAAACACAGCATTCCACCAGCTACTAGGAAGAAAATTAATTCTGTGCTAACTGAAACCAGGACACTCAGCAATAGGACCTCAGCATTGAGACCTCAGCATTGTGACCTCAGCAATAGGACCTCAGCATTGTGACCTCAGCAATAGGACCTCAGAAATAGCACCTCAGCATTGTGACCTCAGCAATAGGACCTCAGCAATACGACCTCAGCATTGGGACCTCAGCAATAGGACCTAAGCATTGTGACCACAGTAATAGGACCTCAGCAATCGTACCTCAGGAATAGGACCTCAGCAATCGTACCTCAGCAATCGTACCTCAGCAATAGGACCTCAGAAATAGGACCTCAGAAATAGGACCTCAGAATTAGGACCTCAGAAATAGGACCTCAGAAATAGGACCTCAGCAACAGGACATCAGCATTGTGACCTCAGCATTGTGACCTCAGGAATAGGACCTCAGCATTGTGACCTCAGAATTGTGACCTCAGCAATAGGACCTCAGCAATAGTACCTCATCAATAGGACCTCAGCAATCGTACCTCAGCAATAGGACCTCAGCATTGTGACCTCAGCAATAGGACCTCAGCAATAGGACCTCAGCAATAGGACCTCAGCAATACGAAATCAGCAATAGGACCTCAGCCTTGAGACCTCAGCAATAGGACCTCAGCAATAGGACCTCAGCATCGTGATCTCAGCATTGTGCCCTCTGCAATAGGACCTCAGCAATAGGACCTCAGCATTGTGACCTCAGCAACAGGACGTCAGCAATAGGACATCAGCAATAGGACCTAAGCATTGTGACCTCAGCATTGTGACCTCAGCATTGTGACCTCAGCATTGTGACGTCAGCAATAGGACCTCAGCAATAGGACCTCAGCATTGTGACCTCAGCAATAGGACCTCAGCAATAGGACCTCAGCATTGTGACCTCTGCATTGTGACCTCAGCAATAGGACCTCAGCCTTGTGACCTCAGCAATAGGACCTCAGCAATAGGACCTCAGCATCGTGATCTCAGCATTGTGACCTCAGCAATAGGACCAGAGCAATAGGACCTCAGCAATAGGACCTCAGCAATAGCACCTCAGCAATAGCACCTCAGCAATAGGACCTCAGATATAGGACCTCAGAAATAAGACCTCAGAAATAGGACCTCAGCAATAGGACCTCAGCAATAGGACCTCACCATTGTGACCTCAGAAATAGGACCTAAGCATTTTGAGCACAGTAATAGGACCTCAGCAATAGGACCAGAGCAATAGGACCTCAGCAATAGGACCTCAGCAATAGGACCTCAGCAATAGGACCTCAGCAATAGGACCTCTGCAATAGGACCTCTGCAATAGGACCTCTGCAATAGGACCTCAGCATTGTGACCTCAGCATTGTGACATCAGGAATAGGACCTCAGCATTGTGACCTCAGCATTCTAACCTCAGCAATAGGACCTCAGCAATTCGACCTCAGCAATAGGACCTCAGCAATCGTACCTCAGCAATAGGACCTCAGCAATAGGACCTCAGCATCGTGATCTCAGTATTGTGACCTCTGCAATAGGACCTCAGCAATAGGACCTCAGCATTGTGATCTCAGCAACAGGACCTCTGCATTGTGACCTCAGCAATAGGACCTCAGCATTGTGACCTCTGCATTGTGACCTCAGCAATAGGACCTCAGCAATAGGACCTCAGAAATAAGACCTCAGCAATATGACCTCAGCAATAGGACCTCACCATTGTGACCTCAGCAATAGGACCTCAGAAATAGGACCTAAGCATTTTGAGCACAGTAATAGGACCACAGCAATAGGACCTCAGCAATAGGACATCAGCAATAGGACCTCAGCAATAGGACCTCAGCAACAGGACCTCAGCAATAGGACCTCAGAAATAGGACCTCAGCAATAGGACCTCTGCAATAGGACCTCAGCATTGTGACCTCAGTATTGTGACCTCTGCAATACGACCTCAGCAATAGGACCATAGAATTGTGACCTCTGCAATAGGACATCAGCCTTGTGACCTCAGCAATAGGACCTCAGCATCGTGATCTCAGTATTGTGACCTCTGCAATAGGACCTCAGCAATAGGACCTCAGCATTGTGACCTCAGCAACAGGACCTCTGCATTGTGACCTCAGCAATAGGACCTCAGCATTGTGACCTCTGCATTGTGACCTTAGCAATGGGACCTCAGAAATAGGACCTCAGAAATAAGACCTCAGCAATAGGACCTCAGCAATAGGACCTCAGCAATAGGACCTCAGAAATAGGACCTAATCATTTGAGCACAGTAATAGGACCACAGCAATAGGACATCAGCAATAGGACCTCAGCAATAGGACATCAGCAATAGGACCTCAGCAATAGGACCTCAGCAATAGGACCTCAGCAATAGGACCTCAGCAATAGGACCTCAGCAATAGGACCTCTGCAATAGGACCTCAGCATTGTGACATCAGGAATAGGACCTCAGTATTGTGACCTCAGCATTGTAACCTCAGCAATAGGACCTCAGCTATTCGACCTCAGCAATAGGACCTCAGCAATCGTACCTCAGCAATAGGAGCTCAGCATTGTGACCTCAGCAATAGGACCTCAGCAATAGGACCTCAGCATTGTGACCTCAGCATCGTGACCTCAGCATTGTGACCTCAGCATTGTGACCTCAGCAATAGGACCTCAGCAATAAGACCTCAGCCTTGTGACCTCAGCAATAGGACCTCAGCATTGTGACCTCAGCAACAGGACCTCTGCATTGTGACCTCAGCAATAGGACCTCAGCATTGTGACCTCAGCATTGTGACCTCAGCAATAGGACCTCAGCAATAGGACCTCAGCAATAGGACCTTAGAATTCTGACCTCTGCATTGTGACCTCTGCAATAGGACCTCAGCCTTGTGACCTCAGCAATAGGACCTCAGCATCGTGATCTCGGTATTGTGACCTCTGCAATAGGACCTCAGCAATAGGACCTCAGCATTGTGACCTCAGCAACAGGACCTCTGCATTGTGACCTCAGCAATAGGACCTCAGCATTGTGACCTCAGCAACAGGACCTCTGCATTGTGACCTCAGCAACAGGACCTCTTCATTGTGACCTCAGCAATAGGACCTCAGCATTGTGACTTCTGCATTGTGACCACAGCAATAGGACCTCAGCATTGTGACCTCAGCAATAGGACCTCAGTAATAGGACATCAGCAATAGGACCTCAGCAATAGGACCTCAGCATGGAGACCTCAGCAATAGGACCTCAGCAATAGGACCTCAGCAATAGGACCTCAGCATTGTGACCTCAGCAATAGAACCTCAGCAATAGCACCTCAGCATTGTGACCTCAGCAATAGGACCTCAGCATTGTGACCTCAGCAATAGGACCTCAGCAATAGGACCTCAGCATTGTGACCTCAGCATTGTGACCTCAGCAATAGGACCTCAGCAATAGCACCTCAGCAATAGGACCTCAGCAATAGGACCTCAGCAATAGCACCTCAGCAATAGCACCTCAGCATTGTGACCTCAGCAATAGGACCTCAGCAATAGGACCTCAGCATTGTGACCTCAGCAATAGGACCTCAGCAATAGGACCTCAGCAATAGGACCTCAGCATTGTGACCTCAGCATTGTGACCTCAGCATTTTGACCTCAGCAATAGGACCTCAGCAATAGCACCTCAGCAATAGGACCTCAGCAATAGGACCTCAGCCTTGTGACCTCAGCAATAGGACCTCAGCAATAGGACCTCAGCATTGTGACCTCAGTAACAGGACCTCTGCATTGTGACCTCAGCAATAGGACCTCAGCTATTCGACCTCAGCAATAGGACCTCAGCAATAGGATTTCAGCAATAGGAGCTCAGCATTGTGACCTCAGCAATAGGACCTCAGCATTGTGACCTCAGCATTGTGACCTCAGCATTGTGACCTCAGCATTGTGACCTCAGCAATAGGACCTCAGCAATAGGACCTCAGCAATAGGACCTTAGAATTGTGACCTCTGCATTGTGACCTCTGCAATAGGACCTCAGCCTTGTGACCTCAGCAATAGGACCTCAGCAATAGGACCTCAGCATCGTGATCTCAGTATTGTGACCTCTACAAGAGGACCTCAGCAATAGGACCTCAGCATTGTGACCTCAGCAACAGGACCTCTGCATTCTGACCTCAGCAATAGGACCTCAGCATTGTGACCTCTGCATTGTGACCTCAGCAATAGGACCTCAGCAATAGGACCTTAGAATTGTGACCTCTGCATTGTGACCTCTGCAATAGGACCTCAGCCTTGTGACCTTAGAAATAGGACCTCAGCAATAGGACCTCAGCATCGTGATCTCAGCACTGTGACCTCAGGAATAGGACCTCAGCAATAGGACATCAGCATTGTGACCTCAGCAATAGGACCTCAGCAATAGGACCTCAGCATTTTGACCGCAGTAATAGGACCACAGCAATAGGACCTCAGCAATAGGACATAAGCAATAGCACCTCAGCAATAGGACCTCAGCAATAGGACCTCAGCAATAGGACCTCAGCAATAGGACCTCAGAAATAGGACCTCTGCATTGTGACCTCAGCATTGTGACCTCAGCATTGTGACCTCAGCATTGTGACCTCAGCATTGTGACCTCAGCAATAGGATATCAGCATTTTGACCTCAGCAATAGGACCTCAGCATTGTGAACTCAGTATTAGGACCTCAGCAATAGGACCTCAGGAATAGGACCTCAGCATTGTGACCTCAGCAATAGGACCTCAGCAATAGGACCTCAGTATTGTGACCTCAGAAATGGGACCTCAGCAATAGGACCTCAGCATTGTTACCTCAGGAATAGGATCTCAGCATTGTGACCTCAGCATTGTTACCTCAGCAATAGGACCTCAGCAATAGTACCTCAGCAATAGGACCTCAGCAGTCGTACCTCAGCAATAGGACCTCAGCATTGTGACCTCAGCATTGTGACCTCAGCAATAGGACCTCAGCATAATGACATCAGCAATAGGACCTCAGCAATAGGACCTCAGTATTGTGACCTCAGAAATGGGACCTCAGCAATAGGACCTCAGCATTGTTACCTCAGCAATAGGACCTCAGCATCGTGATCTCGGTATTGTGACCTCTGCAATAGGACCTCAGCAATAGGACCTCAGCATTGTGACCTCAGCAACAGGACCTCTGCATTGTGACCTCAGCAATAGGACCTCAGCATTGTGACCTCAGCAACAGGACCTCTGCATTGTGACCTCAGCAACAGGACCTCTTCATTGTGACCTCAGCAATAGGACCTCAGCATTGTGACTTCTGCATTGTGACCACAGCAATAGGACCTCAGCATTGTGACCTCAGCAATAGGACCTCAGTAATAGGACATCAGCAATAGGACCTCAGCAATAGGACCTCAGCATGGAGACCTCAGCAATAGGACCTCAGCAATAGGACCTCAGCAATAGGACCTCAGCATTGTGACCTCAGCAATAGAACCTCAGCAATAGCACGTCAGCATTGTGACCTCAGCAATAGGACCTCAGCAATAGGACCTCAGCATTGTGACCTCAGCAATAGGACCTCAGCAATAGGACCTCAGCATTGTGACCTCAGCATTGTGACCTCAGCATTTTGACCTCAGCAATAGGACCTCAGCAATAGCACCTCAGCAATAGGACCTCAGCAATAGGACCTCAGCAATAGCACCTCAGCAATAGGACCTCAGCAATAGCACCTCAGCAATAGGACCTCAGCAATAGGACCTCAGCATTGTGACCTCAGCAATAGGACCTCAGCAATAGGACCTCAGCAATAGGACCTCAGCATTGTGACCTCAGCATTGTGACCTCAGCATTTTGACCTCAGCAATAGGACCTCAGCAATAGCACCTCAGCAATAGGACCTCAGCAATAGGACCTCAGCAATAGGACCTCAGCCTTGTGACCTCAGCAATAGGACCTCAGCAATAGGACCTCAGCATTGTGACCTCAGCAACAGGACCTCTGCATTGTGACCTCAGCAATAGGACCTCAGCAATAGGACCTCAGCAATAGGATTTCAGCAATAGGACCTCAGCATTGTGACCTCAGCAATAGGACCTCAGCATTGTGACCTCAGCATTGTGACCTCAGCATTGTGACCTCAGCATTGTGACCTCAGCAATAGGACCTCAGCAATAGGACCTCAGCAATAGGACCTCAGCAATAGGACCTCAGCAACAGGACCTCTGCATTGTGACCTCACCAATAGGACCTCAGCATTGTGACCTCAGCAATAGGACCTCAGCAATAGGACCTTAGAATTGTGACCTCTGCATTGTGACCTCTGCAATAGGACCTCAGCCTTGTGACCTCAGCAATAGGACCTCAGCAATAGGACCTCAGCATCGTGATCTCAGTATTGTGACCTCTACAAGAGGACCTCAGCAATAGGACCTCAGCATTGTGACCTCAGCAACAGGACCTCTGCATTGTGACCTCAGCAATAGGACCTCAGCATTGTGACCTCTGCATTGTGACCTCAGCAATAGGACCTCAGCAATAGGACCTTAGAATTGTGACCTCTGCATTGTGACCTCTGCAATAGGACCTCAGCCTTGTGACCTTAGAAATAGGACCTCAGCAATAGGACCTCAGCATCGTGATCTCAGCATTGTGACCTCAGGAATAGGACCTCAGCAATAGGACATCAGCATTGTGACCTCAGCAATAGGACCTCAGCAATAGGACCTCAGCATTTTGACCGCAGTAATAGGACCACAGCAATAGGACCTCAGCAATAGGACATAAGCAATAGCACCTCAGCAATAGGACCTCAGCAATAGGACCTCAGCAATAGGACCTCAGAAATAGGACCTCAGAAATAGGACCTCTGCATTGTGACCTCAGCATTGTGACCTCAGCATTGTGACCTCAGCAATAGGATATCAGCATTTTGACCTCAGCAATAGGACCTCAGCATTGTGAACTCAGTATTAGGACCTCAGCAATAGGACCTCAGGAATAGGACCTCAGCATTGTGACCTCAGCAATAGGACCTCAGCAATAGGACCTCAGTATTGTGACCTCAGAAATGGGACCTCAGCAATAGGACCTCAGCATTGTTACCTCAGGAATAGGATCTCAGCATTGTGACCTCAGCATTGTTACCTCAGCAATAGGACCTCAGCAATAGTACCTCAGCAATAGGACCTCAGCAGTCGTACCTCAGCAATAGGACCTCAGCATTGTGACCTCAGCATTGTGACCTCAGCAATAGGACCTCAGCATAATGACATCAGCAATAGGACTTCAGAACTGTGACCTCTGCATTGTGACCTCTGCATTGTGACCTCTGCAATAGGACCTCAGCCTTGTGACCTTAGAAATAGCACCTCAGCAATAGGACCTCAGCATCGTGATCTCAGCATTGTGACCTCAGCAATAGGACCTCAGCAATAGGACCTCAGCAATATGACCTCAGCAATAGGGCATCAGCAATAGGACCTCAGCAATAGGGCATCAGCAATAGGACCTCAGCATTGTGACCTCAGCAATAGGACCTCAGCAATAGGACCTCAGCAATAGGACCTCAGCATTGAGACCTCAGCAATAGGACCTCAGCAATAGGACCTCAGCAATAGTACCTCAGCAATAGGACCTCAGCAATAGCACCTCAGCATTGTGACCTCAGCATTGTGACCTCAGCAATAGGACCTCAGAAATAGGACCTCAGCAATAGGACCTCAGCAATAGGACCTCAGCAATAGGACCTCAGCATTGTGACCTCAGCAATAGGACCTAAGCATTTTGACCACAGTAATAGGACCTCAGCAATAGGACCTCAGCAATAGGACCTCAGCAATAGGACCTCAGCAATAGGACCTCAGCAATAGGACCTCAGCAATAGGACCTCAGAAATAGGACCTCAGAAATAGGACCTCAGAAATAGGACCTCAGAAATAGGACCTCAGAAATAGGACCTCTGCATTGTGACCTCAGCATTGTGACCTCAGCAATAGGACCTCAGCAATAGGACATCAGCATTTTGACCTCAGCAATAGGACCTCAGCATTGTGAACTCAGTATTAGGACCTCAGCAATAGGACCTCAGCCTTGTGACCTCAGCAATAGGACCTCAGCATTGTGACCTCAGTATTGTGACCTCAGAAATGGGACCTCAGCAATAGGACCTCAGGAATAGGATCTCAGCATTGTGACCTCAGCATTGTGACCTCAGCATTGTTACCTCAGCAATAGGACCTCAGCAATAGGACCTCAGCAATCGTACCTCAGCAATAGGACCTCAGCATTGTGACCTCAGCAATAGGGCCTCAGCAATAGGACCTCAGCAATAAGACCTCAGCATTGTGACCTCTGCAATAGGACCTCAGCAATTGGACCTCAGCAATAGGACCTCAGCATTGTGACCTCAGCAACAGGACATCAGCAATAGGACCTCAGCAATAGGACCTCAGCATTGTGACCTCAGCATTGTGACCTCAGCATAATGACATCAGCAATAGGACCTCAGCAATAGGACCTCAGAACTGTGACCTCTGCATTGTGACCTCAGCAATAGGACCTCAGCAATAGGACCTCAGGATTGTGACCTCAGTAATAGGACCTCAGCAATAGGACCTCAGCAATAGGACCTCAGCAATAGGACCTCAGCAATAGGACCTCAGAAATCACAGAATCACAGAATCTCTAGGTTGGAAGAGACCTCAAGATCATCGAGTCCAACCTCTGACCTAACACTAACAGTCCCCACTAAACCATATCCCTAAGTTCTACATCTAAACGTCTTTTGAAGACTTCCAGGGATGGTGACTCAACCACCTCCCTGGGCAGCCTGTTCCAGAGTCTAACAACCCTTTCAGTAAAGAAATTCTTCCTAACATCTAACCTAAAACTCCCCTGGCGCAACTTTAGCCCATTCCCCCTCGTCCTGTCACCAGGCACATGGGAGAACAGGCCAACCCCCATCTCGCTAGAGCCTCCTTTAATATACTTATACAGAGTGATAAGGTCACCCCTGAGCCTCCTTTTCTCTAGGCTGAACAAGCCCAGCTCCTTCAGCCGCTCCTCATAGGACTTGCTCTCCAGGCCCCTCACCAGCTTCGTCGCCCTTCTCTGGACCCGCTCAAGCACCTCGATGTCCTTCTTGTAGCGAGGGGCCCAGAACTGAACACAGTACTCGAGGTGCGGCCTCACCAGAGCCGAGTACAGGGGGACGATCACCTCCCTAGCCCTGCTGGTCACAGTGTTTCTGATACAAGCCAGGATGCCGTTGGCCTTCTTGGCCACCTGAGCACACTGCTGGCTCATATTCAGCCGACTGTCCACCATCACTCCCAGGTCCTTCTCTGCCTGGCAGCTCTCCAGCCATTCCTCTCCCAGCCTGTAGCTCTTCTTGGGGTTATTGCGCCCCAGGTGCAGGACCCGGCACTTGGCCTTGTTAAACTTCATACAGTTGACCTCAGCCCATCGGTGCAGCTTATCCAGATCCTCCTGCAGAGCCTTCCTACCCTCAAGCAGATCGACACACGCACCTAGCTTGGTGTCATCTGCAAACTTACTGAGGGTGCACTCAATGCCCTCATCCAGATCATTGATGAAGATGTTAAAGAGGACCGGCCCCAGCACCGAGCCCTGGGGGACGCCACTAGTGACTGGCCTCCAACTGGACTTGGCTCCATTTACCACAACTCTCTGGGCCCGGCTATCCAGCCAGTTTCTAACCCAACGAAGCGTGCGCCAGTCCAAGCCAAGAGCAGCCAGTTTCTTGAGGAGAATGCTGTGGGAAACGGTGTCAAAAGCCTTGCTGAAGTCAAGGTAGACCACATCCACAGCCTTTCCCTCGTCCACCCAGCGCGTCACTTTGTCGTAGAAGGAGATCAGGTTCGT
Source organism: Anas platyrhynchos (assembly GCF_047663525.1). Lineage (NCBI taxonomy): Eukaryota > Metazoa > Chordata > Aves > Anseriformes > Anatidae > Anas > Anas platyrhynchos. The sequence goes on from NC_092590.1 coordinate 1,505,295, forward strand.
CAAGCAGGATCTGCCTTCCATAAACCCATGCTGACTGGGCCTGATCGCCTGCTTGCCCTTCAAGTGCCGCATGATGACTCCCAAGAGGATCTGCTCCATTAGCTTCCCTGGTACTGAGGTCAAACTGACCGGCCTGTAGTTCCCCGGGTCTGCCCTCCGGCCCTTCTTGTAGATGGGCGTCACGTTTGCTAGCCGCCAGTCAGCTGGGACCTCCCCCGATAGCCAGGACTGCTGATAAATGATGGATAGGGGCTTGGCCAGCTCCTCTGCCAGTTCTCTCAGTACTCTTGGGTGGATCCCATCCGGCCCCATCGACTTGTGCACATCCAAGTGCCGTAGCAGGTCACCAACCAGTTCTTCGTGGATGGTGAGGGCCACATCCAGCTCCCCGTCCCCTTCCACCAGTTCTGGGTACTGGGTATCCAGAGAGCAACCGGTTTTACCACTAAAGACTGAGGCAAAGAAGGCATTGAGCACCTCCGCCTTTTCCTCATCTCTTGTAACTAAGTTTCCCCCCGCATCCAGTAAAGGATGGAGATTCTCCTTAGTCCTCCTTTTTGTGTTGATGTATTTATAAAAACGTTTTTTGTTATCTTTAACGGCAGTAGCCAGCTTGAGCTCCAGATGAGCTTTGGCCTTCCTAATTTTGTCCCTGCACAGCCTCGCTACATCCTTATAGTCCTCCCTAGTGGCCTGCCCAATTTTCCAAAGATTATAAACCCTCTTTTTCCTCCTAAGCTCAAGCCACAATTCTCTGTTGAGCCAGGCTGGTCGTCTTCCCCGGTGGCTCATCTTTGGGCACATGGGGATAGACCGCTCCTGTGCCATTAGGATTTGCCTCTTGAATAGCACCCAGCCTTCCTGAACCCCTCTGCCCTTCAGAACCGCCTCCCATGGGACTCCACCAACCAGTGTCCTGAGCAGCCTAAAGTCAGCCCTCCGAAAGTCCAATACAGTGGTTTTACTGGTTCCCTTCCTGGCCCCGCCAAGAATAGAGAACTCCACCATTTCGTGGTCACTCTGCCCAAGACTGTTCCCGACAATCACATCCTCCACCAGTCCTTCTCTGTTTGTGAAGAGAAGGTCTAGCAGGGCACCACCCCTGGTAGGTTCACTAATCAGCTGCGTCAGGAAGCTATCTTCCACTTTCTCCAGAAACCTCCTAGACTGCTTCCTCTGGGCTGTGTTGTGCTTCCAGGATATGTCAGGGAAGTTGAAGTCCCCCACGAGTACAAGCGCTGACGATTTCGCAACTTCTGTCAGCTGCCTGTAGAACTCCTCATCCGTCTCCTCATCCTGGTTCGGCGGTCTATAGCAGACCCCGACCAGGACACTAGCCTTGTTGTCCCTGCCGATCCTAACCCAAAGGGACTCGATCTTGTCATTCCTAGCCTCGAGTTCTACAACATCGAAAGACTCTCTAATATAGAGAGCCACACCGCCACCCCTTCTGTGCTGCCTGTCCCTTCTGAAGAGCCTATAGCCAGGCATCGCAGCACTCCAGTCATGAGACTGGTCCCACCACGTTTCCGTGATGGCAACCAAGTCGTAGCCTGCCCGCTGCACGATGGCTTCCAGCTCCTCCTGTTTGTTACCCATGCTGCGTGCATTGGTGTAGATGCACTTCAGCTGGGCCTTTACCTTATCCTCCGGCCTTGCCACTGCTCCCCCTGGTACAGCCCCAACAGTCCTCGCTCCAGCCCCATCCCCCTTCTTACCTAGTTTAAAGCCCTATCAATGAGCCCCGCCAGCTCCTGGCCCAGGATCCTTTTTCCCCTAAAGGATAGGGACCCGTCTACGGCCACCAGACCAGGTGCTGAGTAAACTGCCCCATGGTCGAAAAACCCAAGATTTCTGCGTAGGCACCAGCCCCGGAGCCACATGTTTAACAGGTGGGCTTTCGTTGTCCTCTCCGTACCCCTCCCTGTCAACGTAGGGACGGACGAAAAAACTACTTGCACTCCTGCTCCGTCCACTAACCGTCCCAGTCCCCTAAAGTCTCTTTTGATAGCCTTCAGGCTTCTGTTGTCAATGTCATCAGTGCCCGCCTGGATTATCAGGAGCGGATAATAATCAGAGGGGCGCACCAGGTTGGGGAGCTTCCTGGCCACGTCCCTGACCCTGGCCCCAGGGAGGCAGCAGACTTCCCTACGGGTAGGGTCAGGCCGACAAATAGGGCCCTCTGTCCCCCTAAGGACAGAGTCTCCCACGACAATCACCCTTCTTTCTTTCTTGGTGGAGGCAGTTCTGATGCGTGGAGTCGACCTCCTCGCCCTAGGCATCCTCCTGGGAACACTTTCTATCTCTTCCTCAGCTACCGGTCTCTCAATCTCCAGGGCCTCAAACCTGTTTTGTAAGGGCACCTGGGAAGGTGGGGCCGGAGGGGGAGGGCATCGCCTGCCACGTCGCACAGGGACCTGTCTCCACTCCTCCTCAGCTCCCAGATCCCCTCCCTCTGTCCGACGGCGACAGGGCAAGGGGTCCACCCCCGTTTGGGGTGTCTCACCCCGGTACCTCTCCTTGAGGCCCTGCAGGGAGTTGCTCCAGAAGTCAATCTCCCGCTCACACTCCCTAATGGCCCTCAGCCTCTCCACCTCCTCCTTGAGCTCCGCCACCATGCGGACCAGGTCATCCACCTGCTCACACCTCACACACGCAGCGTCCCTGCCTCCCGTTGATGGCAGCAGCAGGCTCTGACACTCCCTGCATCCGTTGACCTGAACCGCTGCATTCCTTAACAGGCAGTCGGTCTGGGTGTGTACCGACCTCCTGCAGAGCGCTCCGTGCCTGGTGGAGACCATTATCGCCTTGCTAACGACTGTCGTTAACAGGTGCTCGTGTGGGAGGGTGTTGCTCTCCGCCCTTCCTGCGCGAACTGCCGCGCTAACTGCCGCGCCACTCCCTGTTTGCCCGTCCTGTTCGCCGCGCTCCTGGTCGCTCGCGCTCCCTAGGGGCTGCTTTTGAACAGCCGGGGAGGGGACGCTGCTGGCTCCGCCTTTGCCTCGTCAGCGTCCCTCACGAGGGCTGCCGGCTCCTGGCGGCTCCCTGAAGTCGGCTCGATGCCGGAAAGTTAGCCCTGCCTGGCCCGATCCCCCGCTCCGCCGCAGAACGCGTCTGCCCCGGAGCCGATCGCCTCGGCAAATGGCGATTGAATAGGAAATGGCGATTTAATAGGAAAATAGGACCTCAGCAATAGGACCTCAGAAATAGGACCTCAGAAATAGGACCTCTGCATTGTGACCTCAGCATTGTGACCTCAGCATTGTGACCTCAGCAATAGGACATCAGCATTTTGACCTCAGCAATAGGACCTCAGCATTGTGAACTCAGTATTAGGACCTCAGCAATAGGACCTCAGCAATAGGACCTCAGCAATAGGACCTCAGCCTTGTGACCTCAGCAATAGGACCTCAGCATTGTGACCTCAGTATTGTGACCTCAGAAATGGGACCTCAGCAATAGGACCTCAGCATTGTGACCTCAGGAATAGGATCTCAGCATTGTGACCTCAGCATTGTTACCTCAGCAATAGGACCTCAGCAATAGTACCTCAGCAATAGGACCTCAGCAATAGGACCTCAGCAATAGGACCTCAGCATTGTGACCTCAGGAATAGGACCTCAGCAATAGGGCCTCAGCAATAGGACCTCAGCAATAAGACCTCAGCATTGTGACCTCTGCAATAGGACCTCAGCAATAGGACCTCAGCATTGTGACCTCAGCAACAGGACCTCAGCAACAGGACCTCAGCAATAGGACCTCAGCAATAGGACCTCAGCATTGTGACCTCAGCATTGTGACCTCAGCAACCGGACCTCAGCAACAGGACATCAGCAATAGGACCTCAGCAATAGGACCTCAGAACTGTGACCTCTGCATTGTGACCTCAGCAATAGGACCTCTGCATTGTGACCTCAGCATTGTGACCTCAGCCATAACACCTCAGCATTTTGACCTCAGCAATAGGACCTCAGCAATAGGACCTCAGCAATAGGACCTCAGCATTGTGACCTCAGAACTGTAACCTCAGCATTGTAACCTCAGCAATAGGACCTCAGCAATTCGACCTCAGCAGTAGGACCTCAGCATTGTGACCTCAGCAATAGGACCTCAGCAATTCGACCTCAGCAATAGGACCTCAGCAATCGTACCTCAGCAATAGGACCTCAGCATTGTGACCTCAGCAATAGGACCTCAGCAATAGGACCTCAGCATTGTGACCTCAGCATTGTGACCTCAGCATTGTGACCTCAGCATTGTGACCTGAGCAATAGGACATCAGCATTTTGACCTCAGCAATAGGACCTCAGCAATAGAACCTCAGCATTGTGACCTCAGTATTAGGACCTCAGCAATAGGACCTCAGCAATAGGACCTCAGCATTGTGACCTCAGCAATAGGACCTCAGCATTGTGACCTCAGTATTGTGACCTCAGAAATTGGACCTCAGCAATAGGACCTCAGGAATAGGATCTCAGCATTGTGACCTCAGCATTATTACCTCAGCAATAGGACCTCAGCAATAGGACCTCAGCAATCGTACCTCAGCAATAGGACCTCAGCATTGTGACCTCAGCAATAAGGCCTCAGCAATAGGACCTCAGCAATAAGACCTCAGCATTGTGACCTCAGCAATAGGACCTCAGGAATAGGACCTCAGCAATAGGACCTCAGCATTGTGACCTCAGCAACAGGACCTCAGCAACAGGACATCAGCAATAGGACCTCAGCAATAGGACCTCAGCATTGTGACCTCAGCATAATGACATCAGCAATAGGACCTCAGCAATAGGACCTCAGAACTGTGACCTCTGCATTGTGACCTCAGCAATAACACCTCAGCATTGTGACCTCAGCAATAGGACATCAACATTTTGACCTCAGCAATAGGACCTCAGCAATAGGACCTCAGCATTGTGACCTCAGCATTGTGACCTCAGCAACAGGACCTCAGCAACAGGACCTCAGCAATAGGACCTCAGCAATAGGACCTCAGCATTGTGACCTCAGCATTGTGACCTCAGCAACCGGACCTCAGCAATAGGACATCAGCAATAGGACCTCAGCAATAGGACCTCAGAACTGTGACCTCTGCATTGTGACCTCAGCAATAGGACCTCTGCATTGTGACCTCAGCATTGTGGCCTCAGCCATAACACCTCAGCATTGTGACCTCAGCAATAGGACATCAGCATTTTGACCTCAGCAATAGGACCTCAGCAATAGGACCTCAGCAATAGGACCTCAGCACTGTAACCTCAGCATTGTGACCTCAGAAATAGGACCTCAGCAATAGGACCTCAGCAATAGGACCTCAGCAATAGGACCTCAGCATTGTGACCTCAGGAATAGGACCTCAGCATTGTGACCTCAGCATTGTAACCTCAGCAATAGGACCTCAGCAATTCGACCTCAGCAGTAGGACCTCAGCATTGTGACCTCAGCAATAGGACCTCAGCAATTCGACCTCAGCAATAGGACCTCAGCAATAGTACCTCAGCAATAGGACCTCAGCATTGTGACCTCAGCAATAGGACCTCAGCAATAGGACCTCAGCATTGTGACCTCAGCATTGTGACCTCAGCATTGTGACCTCAGTATTGTGACCTGAGCAATAGGACATCAGCATTTTGACCTCAGCAATAGGACCTCAGCAATAGAACCTCAGCATTGTGACCTCAGTATTAGGACCTCAGCAATAGGACCTCAGCAATAGGACCTCAGCATTGTGACCTCAGCAATAGGACCTCAGCATTGTGACCTCAGTATTGTGACCTCAGAAATGGGACCTCAGCAATAGGACCTCAGGAATAGGATCTCAGCATTGTGACCTCAGCATTGTTACCTCAGCAATAGGACCTCAGCAATAGGACCTCAGCAATCGTACCTCAGCAATAGGACCTCAGCATTGTGACCTCAGCAATAGGGCCTCAGCAATAGGACCTCAGCAATAAGACCTCAGCAATGTGACCTCTGCAATAGGACCTCAGCAATAGGACCTCAGCATTGTGACCTCAGCAACAGGACCTCAGCAACAGGACATCAGCAATACGACCTCAGCAATAGGACCTCAGCATTGTGACCTCAGCATAATGACATCAGCAATAGGACCTCAGCAATAGGACCTCAGAACTGTGACCTCTGCATTGTGACCTCAGCAATAGGACCTCTGCATTGTGACCTCAGCATTGTGACCTCAGCAATAACACCTCAGCATTGTGACCTCAGCAATAGGACATCAACATTTTGACCTCAGCAATAGGACCTCAGCAATAGGACCTCAGCAATAGGACCTCAGCAATAGGACCTCAGCATTGTGACCTCAGTAATAGGACCTCAGCAATAGGATCTCAGCAATAGGACATCAGCAATAGGACCTCAGCAATAGGACCTCAGCATTGTGACATCAGCAATAGGACCTCAGCATTGTAACCTCAGCATTGTGACCTCAGCAATAGGACCTCAGCAATAGGACCTTAGAATTGTGACCTCTGCATTGTGACCTCTGCAATAGGACCTCAGCCTTGTGACCTCAGCTATAGGACCTCAGCAATAGGACCTCAGCATCGTGATCTCAGCATTGTGACCTCTGCAATAGGACCTCAGCATTGTGACCTCAGCATTGTGACCTCAGCAACAGGACCTCTGCATTGTGACCTCAGCATTGTGACCTCAGCAATAACACCTCAGCATTGTGACCTCAGCAATAGGACATCAACATTTTGACCTCAGCAATAGGACCTCAGCAATAGGACCTCAGCAATAAGACCTCAGCATTGTGACCTCAGTAATAGGACCTCTGCAATAGGACCTCAGCAATAGGACCTCAGCATTGTGACCTCAGCAACAGGACCTCTGCATTGTGACCTCAGCAATAGGACCTCAGAACTGTGACCTCTGCATTGTGACCTCAGCAATAGGACCTTTGCATTGTGACCTCAGCATTGTGACCTCAGCAATAACACCTCAGCATTGTGACCTCAGCAATAGGACATCAACATTTTGACCTCAGCAATAGGACCTCAGCAAAAGGACCTCAGCAATAGGACCTCAGCATTGTGACCTCAGTAATAGGACCTCTGCAATAGGACCTCAGCAATAGGACCTCAGCATTGTGACCTCAGCAAAAGGACCTCTGCATTGTGACCTCAGCAATAGGACCTCAGCATTGTGACCTCAGCATTGTGACCTCAGCAATAGGACCTCAGCAATAGGACCTTAGAATTGTGACCTCTGCATTGTGACCTCTGCAATAGGACCTCAGCCTTGTGACCTCAGCAATAGGACCTCAGCAATAGCACCTCAGCATCGTGATCTCAGTATTGTGACCTCTGCAATAGGACCTCAGCAATACGACCTCAGCATTGTGACCTCAGCAACAGGACCTCTGCATTGTGACCTCAGCAATAGGACCTCAGCATTGTGACCTCTGCATTGTGACCTCAGCAATAGGACCTCAGCAATAGGACCTTAGAATAGTGACCTCTGCATTGTGACCTCTGCAATAGGACCTCAGCAATAGGACCTCAGCAATAGGACCTCAGCATCGTGATCTCAGCATTGTGACCTCAGGAATAGGACATCAGCATTGTGACCTCAGCAATAGGACCTCAGCAATAGGACCTAAGCATTTTGACCACAGTAATAGGACCACAGCAATAGGACCTCAGCAATAGGACCTCAGCAATAGGACCTCTGCATTGTGACCTCAGCATTGTGACCTCAGCATTGTGACCTCAGCAATAGGACATCAGCATTTTGACCTCAGCAATAGGACCTCAGCAATAGGACATCAGCATTGTGAACTCAGTATTAGGACCTCAGCAATAGGACCTCAGCAATAGGACCTCAGCATTGTGACCTCAACAATAGGACCTCAGCATTGTGACCTCAGTATTGTGACCTCAGAAATGGGACCTCAGCAATAGGACCTCAGCATTGTGACCACAGGAATAGGATCTCAGCATTGTGACCTCAGCATTGTTACCTCAGCAACAGGACCTCAGCAATAGTACCTCAGCAACAGGACCTCAGCAATCGTACCTCAGCAATAAGACCTCAGCATTGTGACCTCAGCTTTGTGACCTCAGCAATAGGGCCTCAGCAATAGGACCTCAGCAATAAGACCTCAGCATTGTGACCTCTGCAATAGGACCTCAGCATTGTGACCTCAGCATTGTGACCTCAGCAACAGGACCTCAGCAACAGGACCACAGCAACAGGACATCAGCAATAGGACCTCAGCATTATAACATCAGCATTGTGACCTCAGCAATAGGACCTCAGCATAATGACATCAGCAATAGGACCTCAGAACTGTGACCTCTGCATTGTGACCTCAGCCTTGCGACCTCAGCAATAGGAGCTCAGAAATAGCACCTCGGCAATAGGACCTCAGCATCGTGATCTCAGCATTGTGACCTCAGCAATAGGACCTCAGCAATAGGACCTCAGCAATAGGACCTCAGCATTGAGACCTCAGCAATAGGACCTCAGCAATAGGGCATCAGCAATAGGACCTCAGCATTGTGACCTCAGAAATAGGACCTCAGCAATAGGACCTCAGCAATAGGACCTCAGCAATAGGACCTCAGCATTGTGACCTCTGCAATAGGACCTCAGCAATAGGACCTCAGCATTGTGACCTCAGCATTGTGACCTCAGCAACAGGACCTCAGCAACAGGACATCAGCAATAGGACCTCAGCATTGTGACCTCAGCTTTGTGACCTCAGCAACCGGACCTCAGCATAATGACATCAGCAATAGGACCTCAGCAATAGGACCTCAGAACTGTGACCTCTGCATTGTGACCTCAGCAATAGGACCTCTGCATTGTAACCTCAGCAATAGGACCTCAGCAATAGGACCTCAGCAATACGACCTCACCAATACGACCTCAGCATTGTGACCTCAGCAATAGGACCTCAGCAATAGTACCTCAGGAATAGGACCTCTGCAATCGTACCTCAGCAATAGGACCTCAGCATTGTGACCTCAGCAATAGGACCTCAGCATTGTGACCTCAGGAATAGGACCTCAGCATTGTGACCTCAGCATTGTGACCTCAGCAACAGGACCTCAGCAATAGGACCTCAGCAATCGTTCCTCAGCAATAGGACCTCAGCATTGTGACCTCAGCATTGTGACCTCAGCAATAGGGCCTCAGCAATAGGACCTCAGCAATAAGACCTCAGCATTGTGACCTCTGCAATAGGACCTCAGCATTGTGACCTCAGCATTGTGACCTCAGCAACAGGACCTCAGCAACAGTACATCAGCAATAGGACCTCAGCAATAGGACCTCAGCCTTGTGATCTCAGCATTGTGACCTCAGCCTTGCGACATCAGCAATAGGAGCTCAGCAATAGGAGATCAGCAACAGGACCTCAGCATCGTGACCTCAGCAATAGGACCTCAGCATAATGACATCAGCAATAGGACCTCAGCAATAGGACTTCAGAACTGTGACCTCTGCATTGTGACCTCAGCCTTGCGACCTCAGCAATAGGAGCTCAGCAATAGGAGATCAGCAATAGGACCTCAGCATCGTGATCTCAGCATTGTGACCTCAGCAATAGGACCTCAGCAATAGGACCTCAGCAATAGGACCTCAGCAATAGGACCTCAGCATTGAGACCTCAGCAATAGGACCTTAGCAATAGGACCTCAGCAATAGGACCTCAGCAATAGTACCTCAGTAATAGGACCTGAGCATTGTGACCTCAGCAATAGGACCTCAGCAATAGGACCTCAGCATTGTGACCTCAGCAATAGGACCTCAGCAATAGGACCTCAGCAATAGGACCTCAGCAATAGGACCTCAGCATTGTGACCTCAGGAATAGGACCTCAGCAATAGGACCTCAGCATTGAGACCTCAGCAATAGGACCTCAGCAATAGGACCTCAGCAATACGACCTCACCAATACGACCTCAGCATTGTGACCTCAGCAATAGGACCTCAGAAATAGGACCTCAGAAATAAGACCTCAGCAATAGGACCTCAGCATTGTGACCTCAGCAATAGGACCTAAGAATTTTGACCACTGTAATAGGACCACAGCAATAGGACCTCAGCAATAGGACATCAGCAATAGGACCTCAGCAATAGGACCTCAGAAATAGGACCTCAGAAATAGGACCTCAGAAATAGGACCTTTGAAATAGGACCTCAGAAATAGGACCTCTGCACTGTGACCTCAGCATTGTGACCTCAGCATTGTGACCTCAGCAATAGGACATCAGCATTTTGACCTCAGCAATAAGACCTCAGCATTGTGACATCAGCAATAGAACGTCAGCAATAGAACATCAGCAATAGGACCTAAGCATTGTGACCTCAGCATTGTGACCTCAGCATTGTGACCTCAGCATTGTGACCTCAGCATTGTGACGTCAGCATTGTGACGTCAGCAATAGGACCTCAGCAATAGGACCTCAGCAATAGGACCTCAGCAACAGGACCTCAGCAATAGGACCTCAGCATTGTGACCTCTGCATTGTGACCTCAGCAATAGGACCTCAGCCTCGTGACCTCAGCAATAGGACCTCAGCAATAGGACCTCAGCATCGTGATCTCAGCATTGTGACCTCAGCAATAGGACCTCAGCAATAGGACCTCAGCAATAGGACCTCAGCATTGAGACCTCAGCAATAGGACCTCAGCAATAGGACCTCAGCAATAGGATCTCAGCATTGAGACCTCAGCAATAGGACCTCAGCAATAGCACTTCAGCATTGTGACCTCAGCAATAGGACCTCAGAAATAGGACCTCAGAAATAAGACCTCAGCAATAGGACCTCAGCAATAGGACCTCAGCAATAGGACCTCAGCATTGTGACCTCAGCAATAGGACCTCAGCAATAGGACCTCAGCATTGTGACCTCAGCAATAGGACCTCAGCAATAGGACCTCTGCATTGTGACCTCTGCATTGTGATCTCAGCATTGTGACCTCAGCAATAGGACCTCAGCAATAGGACCTCAGCATCGTGATCTCAGTATTGTGACCTCTGCAATAGGACCTCAGGAATAGGACCTTAGCATTGTGACCTCAGCAACAGGACCTCTGCATTGTGACCTCAGCAAAAGGACCTCAGCAATAAGACCTCAGCCTTGTGACCTCAGCAACAGGACCTCAGCAATAGGACCTCAGCATCGTGATCTCAGTATTGTGACCTCTGCAATAGGACCTCAGCAATAGGACCTCAGCATTGTGACCTCAGCAATAGGACCTCAGCTATAGGACCTCAGCATTGTGACCTCTGCAATAGGACCTCAGCATCGTGATCTCAGCATTGAGACCTCTGCAATAGGACCTCAGCAATAGGACCTCAGCATTGTGACCTCAGCAACAGGACCTCTGCATTGTGACCTCAGCAATAGGACCTCAGCATTGTGACCTCTGCATTGTGACCTCAGCAATAGGACCTCAGCAATAGGACCTCAGCATTGTGACCTCAGCAATAAGACCTCAGCAATAGGACCTCAGCATTGTGACCTCAGCATTGTTACCTCAGCATTTTGACGTCAGCAATAGGAACTCAGCAATAGGACCTCAGCAATAGGACCTCAGCATTGTGACCTCAGAAATAAGACCTCAGCAATAGGACCTCAGCATTGTGACCTCAGCAATAGGACCTCAGCAATAGGACCTCAGCCTTGTGACCTCAGCAATAGGACCTCAGCAATAGGACCTCAGCATCGTGATCTCAGCATTGTGACCTCAGCAATAGGACCTCAGAAATAGGACCTCAGCAATAGGACCTCAGCAATAGGACCTCAGCAATAGGACCTCAGCAATAGGACCTAAGCATTTTGACCACAGTAATAGGACCACAGCAATAGGACCTCAGAAATAGGACCTCAGCAATAGGACCTCAGCAATAGGACCTCTGCATTGTGACCTCTGCATTGTGACCTCAGCAATAGGACATCAGCATTTTGACCTCAGCAATAGGATTTCAGCAATAGGACCTCAGCATTGTGAACTCAGTATTAGGACCTCAGCAATAGGACCTCAGCATTGTGACCTCAGCAGTAGGACCTCAGCATTGTGACCTCAGTATTGTGACCTCAGAAATGGGACCTCAGCAATAGGACCTCAGCATTGTGACCTCAGGAATAGGATCTCAGCATTGTGACCTCAGCATTGTTACCTCAGCAATAGGACCTCAGCAATAGTACCCCAGCAATAGGACCTCAGGAATCGTACCTCAGCAATAGGACCTCAGCATTGTGACCTCAGCATTGTGACCTCAGCAATAGGGCCTCAGCAATAAGACCTCAGCATTGTGACCTCTGCAATAGGACCTCAGCAATAGGACCTCAGCAATAGGACCTCAGCATTGTGACCTCAGCAACAGGACCTCAGCAACAGGACATCAGCAATAGGACCTCAGCAATAGGACCTCAGCAATAGGACCTCAGCATTGTGACCTCAGCAAAAGGACCTCAGCAATAGGACCTCAGAACTGTGACCTCAGCATTGTGACCTCAGCATTGTTACCTCAGCCTTGCGACCTCAGCAATAGGAGCTCAGCAATAGGACCTCAGCAATAGGACCTCAGCATCGTGATCTCAGCATTGTGACCTCAGCAATAGGACCTCAGCAATAGGACCTCAGCAATAGGACCTCAGCAATAGGGCCTCAGCATTGTGACCTCAGCATTGTGACCTCAGCAATAGGACCTCAGAAATAGCACCTCAGCATTGTGACCTCTGCATTGTGACCTCAGCAATAGGACCTCAGCCTTGTGACCTCAGCAATAGGACCTCAGCAATAGGACCTCAGCATCGTGATCTCAGCAATAGGACCTCAGCAATAGGACCTCAGCAATAGGACCTCAGCAATAGGACCTCAGCAATAGGACCTCAGCATTGAGACCAAAGCAATAGGACCTCAGCAATAGCACCTCAGCATTGTGACCTCAGAAATAGGACCTCAGAAATAGGACCTCAGAAATAGGACCTCAGAAATAAGACCTCAGCAATAGGACATCAGCAATAGGACCTCAGCAATAGGACCTCAGCAATAGGACCTAAGCATTTTGACCACAGTAATAGGACCACAGCAATAGGACCTCAGCAATAGGACCTCAGCAATAGGGCCTCAGCAATAGGACCTCAGCAATAGGACCTCAGGAACAGGACCTCAGCAATCGTACCTCAGCAATAGGACCTCAGCATTGTGACCTCAGCAATAGGACCTCAGCAATAGTACCTCAGGAATAGGACCTCTGCAATCGTACCTCAGCAATAGGACCTCAGCATTGTGACCTCAGCAATAGGACCTCAGCATTGTGACCTCAGGAATAGGACCTCAGCATTGTGACCTCAGCATTGTGACCTCAGCAACAGGACCTCAGCAATAGGACCTCAGCAATCGTTCCTCAGCAATAGGACCTCAGCATTGTGACCTCAGCATTGTGACCTCAGCAATAGGGCCTCAGCAATAGGACCTCAGCAATAAGACCTCAGCATTGTGACCTCTGCAATAGGACCTCAGCATTGTGACCTCAGCATTGTGACCTCAGCAACAGGACCTCAGCAACAGTACATCAGCAATAGGACCTCAGCAATAGGACCTCAGCATTGTGATCTCAGCATTGTGACCTCAGCCTTGCGACATCAGCAATAGGAGCTCAGCAATAGGAGATCAGCAACAGGACCTCAGCATCGTGACCTCAGCAATAGGACCTCAGCATAATGACATCAGCAATAGGACCTCAGCAATAGGACTTCAGAACTGTGACCTCTGCATTGTGACCTCAGCCTTGCGACCTCAGCAATAGGAGCTCAGCAATAGGAGATCAGCAATAGGACCTCAGCATCGTGATCTCAGCATTGTGACCTCAGCAATAGGACATCAGCAATAGGACCTCAGCAATAGGACCTCAGCAATAGGACCTCAGCATTGAGACCTCAGCAATAGGACCTTAGCAATAGGACCTCAGCAATAGGACCTCAGCAATAGTACCTCAGTAATAGGACCTGAGCATTGTGACCTCAGCAATAGGACCTCAGCAATAGGACCTCAGCATTGTGACTTCAGCAATAGTACCTCAGCAACAGGACCTCAGCAATAGGACCTCAGCAATAGGACCTCAGCAATAGGACGTCTGCATTGTGACCTCAGCAATAGGACCTCAGCAATAGGACCTCAGCAATAGGACCTCAGCATTGTGACCTCAGCAATAGGACCTCAGCAATAGGACCTCAGCATTGAGACCTCAGCAATAGGACCTCAGCAATAGGACCTCAGCAATACGACCTCACCAATACGACCTCAGCATTGTGACCTCAGCAATAGGACCTCAGAAATAGGACCTCAGAAATAAGACCTCAGCAATAGGACCTCAGCATTGTGACCTCAGCAATAGGACCTAAGAATTTTGACCACAGTAATAGGACCACAGCAATAGGACCTCAGCAATAGGACGTCAGCAATAGGACCTCAGCAATAGGACCTCAGAAATAGGACCTCAGAAATAGGACCTCAGAAATAGGACCTTTGAAATAGGACCTCAGAAATAGGACCTCTGCACTGTGACCTCAGCATTGTGACCTCAGCATTGTGACCTCAGCAATAGGACATCAGCATTTTGACCTCAGCAATAGGACCTCAGCAATAGGACCTCAGCATTGTGAACTCAGTATTAGGACCTCAGCAATAGGACCTCAGCAATAGGACCTCAGCATTGTGACATCAGCAATAGAACGTCAGCAATAGAACATCAGCAATAGGACCTAAGCATTGTGACCTCAGCATTGTGACCTCAGCATTGTGACCTCAGCATTGTGACCTCAGCATTGTGACGTAAGCATTGTGACGTCAGCAATAGGACCTCAGCAATAGGACCTCAGCATTGTGACCTCAGCAACAGGACCTCAGCAATAGGACCTCAGCATTGTGACCTCTGCATTGTGACCTCAGCAATAGGACCTCAGCCTCGTGACCTCAGCAATAGGACCTCAGCAATAGGACCTCAGCATCGTGATCTCAGCATTGTGACCTCAGCAATAGGACCTCAGCAATAGGACCTCAGCAATAGGACCTCAGCATTGAGACCTCAGCAATAGGACCTCAGCAATAGGACCTCAGCAATAGGATCTCAGCATTGAGACCTCAGCAATAGGACCTCAGCAATAGCACTTCAGCATTGTGACCTCAGCAATAGGACCTCAGAAATAGGACCTCAGAAATAAGACCTCAGCAATAGGACCTCAGCAATAGGACCTCAGCAATAGGACCTCAGCATTGTGACCTCAGCAATAGGACCTCAGCAATAGGACCTCAGCATTGTGACCTCAGCAATAGGACCTCAGCAATAGGACCTCTGCATTGTGACCTCAGCATTGTGATCTCAGCATTGTGACCTCAGCAATAGGACCTCAGCAATAGGACCTCAGCATCGTGATCTCAGTATTGTGACCTCTGCAATAGGACCTCAGGAATTGGACCTTAGCATTGTGACCTCAGCAACAGGACCTCTGCATTGTGACCTCAGCAAAAGGACCTCAGCAATAAGACCTCAGCATTGTGACCTCAGCAATAGGACCTTAGAATAGTGACCTCTGCATTACGACCTCAGCCTTGTGACCTCAGCAACAGGACCTCAGCAATAGGACCTCAGCATCGTGATCTCAGTATTGTGACCTCTGCAATAGGACCTCAGCAATAGGACCTCAGCATTGTGACCTCAGCAATAGGACCTCAGCTATAGGACCTCAGCATTGTGACCTCTGCAATAGGACCTCAGCATCGTGATCTCAGCATTGAGACCTCTGCAATAGGACCTCAGCAATAGGACCTCAGCATTGTGACCTCAGCAACAGGACCTCTGCATTGTGACCTCAGCAATAGGACCTCAGCATTGTGACCTCTGCATTGTGACCTCAGCAATAGGACCTCAGCAATAGGACCTCAGCATTGTGACCTCAGCAATAAGACCTCAGCAATAGGACCTCAGCATTTTGACCTCAGCATTGTTACCTCAGCATTTTGACGTCAGCAATAGGAACTCAGCAATAGGACCTCAGCAATAGGACCTCAGCATTGTGACCTCAGCAATAAGACCTCAGCAATAGGACCTCAGCATTGTGACCTCAGCAATAGGACCTCAGCAATAGGACCTCAGCCTTGTGACCTCAGCAATAGGACCTCAGCAATAGGACCTCAGCATCGTGATCTCAGCATTGTGACCTCAGCAATAGGACCTCAGAAATAGGACCTCAGCAATAGGACCTCAGCAATAGGACCTCAGCAATAGGACCTAAGCATTTTGACCACAGTAATAGGACCACAGCAATAGGACCTCAGAAATAGGACCTCAGCAATAGGACCTCAGCAATAGGACCTCTGCATTGTGACCTCTGCATTGTGACCTCAGCAATAGGACATCAGCATTTTGACCTCAGCAATAGGATTTCAGCAATAGGACCTCAGCATTGTGAACTCAGTATTAGGACCTCAGCAATAGGACCTCAGCATTGTGACCTCAGCAGTAGGACCTCAGCATTGTGACCTCAGTATTGTGACCTCAGAAATGGGACCTCAGCAATAGGACCTCAGCATTGTGACCTCAGGAATAGGATCTCAGCATTGTGACCTCAGCATTGTTACCTCAGCAATAGGACCTCAGCAATAGTACCCCAGCAATAGGACCTCAGGAATCGTACCTCAGCAATAGGACCTCAGCATTGTGACCTCAGCATTGTGACCTCAGCAATAGGGCCTCAGCAATAAGACCTCAGCATTGTGACCTCTGCAATAGGACCTCAGCAATAGGACCTCAGCAATAGGACCTCAGCATTGTGACCTCAGCAACAGGACCTCAGCAACAGGACATCAGTAATAGGACCTCAGCAATAGGACCTCAGCAATAGGACCTCAGCATTGTGACCTCAGCAAAAGGACCTCAGCAATAGGACCTCAGAACTGTGACCTCAGCATTGTGACCTCAGCATTGTTACCTCAGCCTTGCGACCTCAGCAATAGGAGCTCAGCAATAGGACCTCAGCAATAGGACCTCAGCATCGTGATCTCAGCATTGTGACCTCAGCAATAGGACCTCAGCAATAGGACCTCAGCAATAGGACCTCAGCAATAGGGCCTCAGCATTGTGACCTCAGCATTGTGACCTCAGCAATAGGACCTCAGAAATAGCACCTCAGCATTGTGACCTCTGCATTGTGACCTCAGCAATAGGACCTCAGCCTTGTGACCTCAGCAATAGGACCTCAGCAATAGGACCTCAGCATCGTGGTCTCAGCAATAGGACCTCAGCAATAGGACCTCAGCAATAGGACCTCAGCAATAGGACCTCAGCATTGAGACCAAAGCAATAGGACCTCAGCAATAGCACCTCAGCATTGTGACCTCAGAAATAGGACCTCAGAAATAGGACCTCAGAAATAGGACCTCAGAAATAAGACCTCAGCAATAGGACATCAGCAATAGGACCTCAGCAATAGGACCTCAGCAATAGGACCTAAGCATTTTGACCACAGTAATAGGACCACAGCAATAGGACCTCAGCAATAGGACCTCAGCAATAGGGCCTCAGCAATAGGACCTCAGCAATAGGACCTCAGGAATAGGACCTCAGGAATAGGACCTCAGCAATAGGACCTCTGCATTGTGACCTCTGCATTGTGACCTCAGCAATAGGACATCAGCATTTTGACCTCAGCAATAGGATTTCAGCAATAGGACCTCAGCATTGTGAACTCAGTATTAGGACCTCAGGAATAGGACCTCAGCAATAGGACCTCAGCATTGTGACCTCAGCAATAGGACCTCAGCAATAGGACCTCAGCAATAGTACCCCAGCAATAGGATCTCAGCAATCGTACCTCAGCAATAGGACCTCAGCATTGTGACCTCAGCATTGTGACCTCTGCAATAGGACCTCAGAAATAGGACCTCAGCAATAGGACCTCAGCATTGTGACCTCTGCATTGTGACCTCAGCAACAGGACCTCAGCAAAAGGACATCAGCAATAGGACCTCAGCAATAGGACCTCAGAACTGTGACCTCAGCATTGTGACCTCAGCATTCTGACCTCAGCCTTGCGACCTCAGCAATAGGAGCTCAGCAATAGGACCTCAGCAATAGGACCTCAGCATCGTGATCTCAGCATTGTGACCTCAGCAATAGGACATCAGCAATAGGACCTCAGCAATAGGACCTCAGCAAAAGGACCTCAGCAATAGGGCATCAGCAATAGGGCATCAGCAATAGGACCTCAGCATTGTGACCTCAGCATTGTGACCTCAGCAATAGGACCTCAGGATCGTGACCTCTGCATTGTGACCTCAGCAATAGGACCTCAGCATTGTGATCTCAGCATTGTGACCTCAGCAATAGGACCTCAGCATTGAGACCTCAGCAATAGGACCTCAGCAATAGCACCTCAGCATTGTGACCTCAGAAATAGGACCTCAGAAATAGGACCTGAGAAATAAGACCTCAGCAATAGGACCTCAGCAATAGGACATCAGCAATAGGACCTCAGCAATAGGACCTCAGCAATAGGACCTCTACATTGTGACCTCAGCAATAGGACCTCAGTCTTCTGACCTCAGCAATAGGACCTCAGCAATAGGACCTCAGCAATAGGACCTCAGCATTGTGACCTCAGCAATAGGACCTCAGCAATAGGACCTCAGCAATAGGACCTCAGCAATAGGACCTCAGCATTGAGACCTCAGCAATAGGACCTCAGCAATAGGACCTCAGCAATAGGACCTCAGCAATACGACCTCAGCAATAGGACCTCAGCATTGTGACCTCAGCAATAGGACCTCAGAAATAGGACCTCAGAAATAAGACCTCAGCATTGTGACCTCAGCAATAGGACCTCAGCAATAGGACCTAAGCATTTTGACCACAGTAATAGGACCACAGCAATAGGACCTCAGCAATAGGACATCAGCAATAGGACCTCAGCAATAGGACCTCAGCAATAGGACCTCAGCAATAGGACCTCAGAAATAGGACCTCAGAAATAGGACCTCTGAAATAGGACCTTTGAAATAGGACCTCAGAAATAGGACCTCTGCATTGTGACCTCAGCATTGTGACCTCAGCATTGTGACCTCAGCAATAGGACCTCAGCAATAGGACCTCAGCATTGTGAACTCAGTATTAGGACCTCAGCAATAGGACCTCAGCATTGTGACCTCAGCAATAGGACCTCAGCATTGTGACATCAGCAATAGGACGTCAGCAATAGGACATCAGCAATAGGACCTCAGCATTGTGACCTCAGCATTGTGACCTCAGCATTGTGACCTAAGCATTGTGACCTCAGCATTGTGACGTCAGCAATAGGACCTCAGCAATAGGACCTCAGCATTGTGACCTCAGCAACAGGACCTCAGCAATAGGACCTCAGCTTTGTGACCTCTGCATTGTGACCTCAGCAATAGGACATCAGCCTCGTGACCTCAGCGATAGGACCTCAGCAATAGGACCTCAGCATCGTGATCTCAGCATTGTGACCTCAGCAATAGGACCTCAGCAATAGGACATCAGCAATAGGACCTCAGCAATAGGACCTCAGCATTGAGACCTCAGCAATAGGACCTCAGCAATAGGACCTCAGCAATAGGACCTCAGCAATAGGACCTCAGCATTGAGACCTCAGCAATAGGACCTCAGCAATAGGACCTCAGCAATAGCACTTCAGCATTGTGACCTCAGCAATAGGACCTCAGAAATAGGACCTCAGAAATAAGACCTCAGCAATAGGACCTCAGCAATAGGACCTCAGCAATAGGACCTCAGTATTGTGACCTCAGCAATAGGACCTAAGCATTTTGACCACAGTAATAGGACCACAGCAATAGGACATCAGCAATAGGACATCAGCAATAGGACCTCAGCAATAGGACCTCAGCAATAGGACCTCAGCATTGTAACCTCAACATTGTGACCTCAGCAATATGACATCAGCATTTTGACCTCAGCAATAGGACCTCAACAAAAGGACCTCAGCATTGTGAACTCAGTATTAGGACCTCAGCAATAGGACCTCAGCAATAGGACATCAGCATTGTGACCTCAGCAATAGGACCTCAGCATTGTGACCTCAGGAATAGGATCTCAGCACTGTGACCTCAGCATTGTTACCTCAGCAATAGGACCTCTGAATAGTACCTCAGCAATAGGACCTCAGCAATCGTAACTCAGCAATAGGACCTCAGCATTGTGACCTCAGCATTGTAACCTCAGCATTTCGACCTCAGCAATAGGACCTCAGCAATCGTACCTCAGCAATAGGACCTCAGCATTGTGACCTCAGCAATAGGACCTCAGCAATAGGACCTCAGCAATAGGACCTCAGCATTGTGACCTCAGCAATAGGACCTCAGCAATAGGACCTCAGCATCGTGATCTCAGTATTGTGACCTATGCAATAGGACCTCAGGAATAGGACCTCAGCATTGTGACCTCAGCAACAGGACCTCAGCAATAGGACCTCAGCATTGTGACCTCAGCATTGTGACCTCAGCAATAGGGCCTCAGCAATAAGACCTCAGCATTGTGACCTCTGCAATAGGACCTCAGCAATAGGACCTCAGCAATAGGACCTCAGCAATAGGACCTCAGCATTGTGACCTCAGCAACAGGACCTCAGCAACAGGACATCAGCAATAGGACCTCAGCAATAGGACCTCAGCAATAGGACCTCAGCATTGTGACCTCAGCAAAAGGACCTCAGCAATAGGACCTCAGAACTGTGACCTCAGCATTGTGACCTCAGCATTGTGACCTCAGCCTTGCGACCTCAGCAATAGGAGCTCAGCAATAGGACCTCAGCATCGTGATCTCAGCATTGTGACCTCAGCAATAGGACATCAGCAATAGGACCTCAGCAATAGGACCTCAGCAATAGGGCCTCAGCATTGTAACCTCAGCATTGTGACCTCAGCAATAGGACCTCAGAAATAGCACCTCAGCATTGTGACCTCTGCATTGTGACCTCAGCAATAGGACCTCAGCCTTGTGACCTCAGCAATAGGACCTCAGCAATAGGACCTCAGCATCGTGATCTCAGCATTGTGACCTCAGCAATAGGACATCAGCAATAGGACCTCAGCAATAGGACCTCAGCATTGAGACCAAAGCAATAGGACCTCAGCAATAGCACCTCAGCATTGTGACCTCAGAAATAGGACCTCAGAAATAAGACCTCAGAAATAGGACCTCAGAAATAAGACCTCAGCAATAGGACATCAGCAATAGGACCTCAGCAATAGGACCTCAGCAATAGGACCTAAGCATTTTGACCACAGTAATAGGACCACAGCAATAGGACCTCAGCAATAGGACCTCAGCAATAGGGCCTCAGCAATAGGACCTCAGGAATAGGACCTCAGGAATAGGACCTCAGCAATAGGACCTCTGCATTGTGACCTCTGCATTGTGACCTCAGCAATAGGACATCAGCATTTTGACCTCAGCAATAGGATTTCAGGAATAGGACCTCAGCATTGTGAACTCAGTATTAGGACCTCAGCAATAGGACCTCAGCAATAGGACCTCAGCATTGTGACCTCAGCAATAGGACCTCTGCATTGTGACCTCAGCAATAGGACCTCAGCAATAGGACCTCAGCAATAGTACCCCAGCAATAGGATCTCAGCAATCGTACCTCAGCAATAGGACCTCAGCATTGTGACCTCAGCATTGTGACCTCAGCAACAGGACCTCAGCAACATGACATCAGCAATAGGACCTCAGCAATAGGACCTCAGAACTGTGACCTCAGCATTGTGACCTCAGCATTGTGACCTCAGCCTTGCGACCTCAGCAATAGGAGCTCAGCAATAGGACCTCAGCAATAGGACCTCAGCATCGTGATCTCTGCATTGTGACCTCAGCAATAGGACATCAGCAATAGGACCTCAGCAATAGGACCTCAGCAATAGGACCTCAGCAATAGGGCATCAGCAATAGGGCATCAGCAATAGGACCTCAGCATTGTGACCTCAGCATTGTGACCTCAGCAATAGGACCTCAGAAATAGCACCTCAGCATCGTGACCTCTGCATTGTGACCTCAGCATTGTGACCTCAGCCTTGCGACCTCAGCAATAGGAGCTCAGCAATAGGACCTCAGCAATAGGACCTCAGCATCGTGATCTCAGCATTGTGACCTCAGCAATAGGACATCAGCAATAGGACCTCAGCAATAGGACCTCAGCAATAGGACCTCAGCAATAGGGCATCAGCAATAGGGCATCAGCAATAGGACCTCAGCAATAGGACCTCAGCAATAGGACCTAAGCATTTTGACCACAGTAATAGGACCACAGCAATAGGACCTCAGCAATAAAACCTCAGCAATAGGGCCTCAGCAATAGGACCTCAGCAATATGACCTCAGCAATAGGACCTCTGCATTGTGACCTCTGCATTGTGACCTCAGCAATAGGACATCAGCATTTTGACCTCAGCAATAGGATTTCAGCAATAGGACCTCAGCATTGTGAACTCAGTATTAGGACCTCAGCAATAGGACCTCAGCAATAGGACCTCAGCATTGTGACCTCAGCAATAGGACCTCAGCATTGTGACCTCACCATTGTGACCTCAGCAATAGGACCTCAGCAATAGTACCCCAGCAATAGGATCTCAGCAATCGTACCTCAGCAATAGGACCTCAGCATTGTGACCTCAGCATTGTGACCTCTGCAATAAGACCTCAGCAATAGGACCTCAGCAATAGGACCTCAGCATTGTGACCTCTGCATTGTGACCTCAGCAACAGGACCTCAGCAACAGGACATCAGCAATAGGACATCAGCAATAGGACCTCAGCAATAGGACCTCAGCATTGTGACCTCAGCATTGTGACCTCAGCATTGTGACCTCAGCAAAAGGACCTCAGCATAATGACATCAGCAATAGGACCTCAGCAATAGGACCTCAGAGCTGTGACCTCAGCATTGTGACCTCAGCACTGTGACCTCAGCCTTGCGACCTCAGCAATAGGACCTCAGCAATAGGACCTCAGCAATAGGACCTCAGCAATAGGGCATCAGCAATAGGACCTCAGCATTGTGATCTCAGCATTGTGACCTCAGCAATAGGACCTCAGCAATAGGACCTCAGCAATAGGACCTCAGCAATAGGACCTCAGCAATAGGACCTCAGCATTGTGACCTCAGCATTGTGACCTCAGCAATAGGACCTCAGAAATAGCACCTCAGCATTGTGACCTCTGCATTGTGACCTCAGCAATAGGAACTCAGCATCGTGATCTCAGCATTGTGACCTCAGCAATAGGACCTCAGCAATAGGACCTCAGCATTGAGACCTCAGCAATAGGACCTCAGCAATAGCACCTCAGCATTGTGACCTCAGAAATAGGACCTCAGAAATAGGACCTCAGAAATAAGACCTCAGCAATAGGACCTCAGCAATAGGACCTCAGCATTGTGACCTCAGCAATAGGACCTCAGCAATAGGACCTCAGCATTTTGACCACAGTAATAGGACCACAGCAATAGGACCTCAGCAATAGGACCTCAGCAATAGGACCTCAGCAATAGGACCTCAGCAATAGGACCTCTGCATTGTGACCTCTGCATTGTGACCTCAGCATTGTGACCTCAGAAATAAGACCTCAGCAATAGGACCTCAGCAATAGGACCTCAGCATTGCGACCTCAGCTATAGGACCTCAGCAATAGGACCTAAGCATTTTGACCACAGTAATAGGACCACAGCAATAGGACCTCAGCAATAGGACCTCAGCAATAGGACCTCAGCAATAGGACCTCAGCAATAGGACCTCTGCCTTGTGACTTCTGCATTGTGACCTCAGCAATAGGACATCAGCATTTTGACCTCAGCAATAGGATTTCAGCAATAGGACCTCAGCATTGTGAACTCAGTATTTGTACCTCAGGAATCGTACCTCAGCAATAGGACCTCAGCATTGTGACCTCAGCATTGTGACCTCAGCAATAGGACCTCAGCAATAGGACCTAAGCATTTTGACCACAGTAATAGGACCACAGCAATAGGACCTCAGCAATAGGACCTCAGCAATAGGACCCCAGCAATAGGACCTCAGCAATCGTACCTCAGCAATAGTACCTAAGCATTGTGACCTCAGCAATAGGGCCTCAGCAATAGGACCTCAGCAATAAGACCTCAGCATTGTGACCTCTGCAATAGGACCTCAGCAATAGGACCTCAGCAATAGGACCTCAGCATTGTGACCTCAGCATTGTGACCTCAGCAACAGGACATCAGCAATAGGACCTCAGCAATAGGACCTCAGCATTGTGACCTCAGCAAAAGGACCTCAGCATAATGACATCAGCAATAGGACCTCAGCAATAGGATCTCAGAACTGTGACCTCAGCATTGTGACCTCAGCATTGTGACCTCAGCCTTGCGACCTCAGCAATAGGAGCTCAGCAATAGGACCTCAGCAATAGGACCTCAGCATCGTGACCTCAGCAATAGGACATAAGCAATAGGACCTCAGCAATAGGACCTCAGCATTGAGACCTCAGCAATAGGACCTCAGCAATAGGGCATCAGCGATAGGACCTCAGCATTGTGACCTCAGCAATAGGACCTCAGAAATAGCACCTCAGCATTGTGACCTCAGCAATAGGACCTCAGCAATAGGATATCAGCATTGTAACCTCAGCAATAGGACCTCAGCAATAGGACCTCAGCAATAGGACCTCAGCATTGTGACCTCAGCATTGTGACCTCAGAAATAGGACCTCAGCAATAGGACCTCAGCAATAGGACCTCAGCATTGAGACCTCAGCAATAGGACCTCAGCAATAGCACCTCAGCATTGTGACCTCAGCAATAGGACCTCAGCAATAGGACCTAAGCATTTTGACCACAGTAATAGGACCACAGCAATAGGACCTCAGCAATAGGACCTCAGCAATAGGACCTCAGCAATATGACCTCAGCATTGTGACCTCAGCATTGTGACCTCAGAAATAGGACCTCAGCAATAGGACCTCAGAAATAGGACCTCAGAAATAAGACCTCAGCAATAGGACCTCAGCAATAGGACCTCAGCATTGTGACCTCAGCAATAGGACCTCAGCAATAGGACCTA
The DNA here is from genome assembly GCF_047663525.1 of Anas platyrhynchos. Lineage (NCBI taxonomy): Eukaryota > Metazoa > Chordata > Aves > Anseriformes > Anatidae > Anas > Anas platyrhynchos. The sequence goes on from NC_092590.1 coordinate 1,530,406, forward strand.
AGCATTTTGACCACAGTAATAGGACCACAGCAATAGGACCTCAGCAATAGGACCTCAGCAATAGGACCTCAGCAATAGGACCTCAGCAATAGCACCTCAGCAATAGCACCTCAGCAATAGGACCTCTGCATTGTGACCTCAGCATTGTGACCTCAGAAATAAGACGTCAGCAATAGGACCTCAGCAATAGGACCTCAGCATTGTGACCTCAGCTATAGGACCTCAGCAATAGGACCTAAGCATTTTGACCACAGTAATAGGACCACAGCAATAGGACCTCAGCAATAGGACCTCAGCAATAGGACCTCAGCAATAGGACCTCTGCATTGTGACCTCTGCATTGTGACCTCAGCATTGTGACCTCAGCAATAGGACATCAGCATTTTGACCTCAGCAATAGGATTTCAGTAATAGGACCTCAGCATTGTGAACTCAGTATTTGGACCTCAGCAATCGTACCTCAGCAATAGTACCTCAGCATTGTGACCTCAGCAATAGGGCCTCAGCAATAGGACCTCAGCAATAAGACCTCAGCATTGTGACCTCTGCAATAGGACCTCAGCAATAGGACCTCAGCAATAGGACCTCAGCAATAGGACCTCAGCAATAGGACCTCAGCATTGTGACCTCAGCAACAGGACATCAGCAATAGGACCTCAGCAATAGGACCTTAGCATTGTGACCTCAGCAAAAGGACCTCAGCATAATGACATCAGCAATAGGACCTCAGCAATAGGATCTCAGAACTGAGACCTCAGCATTGTGACCTCAGCATTGTGACCTCAGCCTTGCGACCTCAGCAATAGGAGCTCAGCAATAGGACCTCAGCAATAGGACCTCAGCAATAGGACCTCAGCATCGTGACCTCAGCAATAGGACATAAGCAATAGGACCTCAGCAATAGGACCTCAGAAATAGGACCTCAGAAATAGGACCTCAGCAATAGGGCATCAGCGATAGGACCTCAGCATTGTGACCTCAGCCTTGTGACCTCAGCAATAGGACCTCAGAAATAGCACCTCAGCATTGTGACCTCAGCAATAGGACCTCAGCAATAGGATATCAGCAATAAGACCTCAGCATTGTAACCTCAGCAATAGGACCTCAGCAATAGGACCTCAGCATTGTGACCTCAGCATTGTGACCTCAGCATTGTGACCTCAGCATTGTGACCTCAGCAATAGGACCTCAGCAATAGGACCTCAGCAATAGGACCTCAGCAATAGGACCTCAGCAACAGGACCTCATCAATAGGACCTCAGCCTTGTGACCTCAGCAATAGGACCTCAGCAATAGGACCTCAGAAACAGGACCTCAGCAATAGAACCTCAGCAACAGGACCTCAGCAATAGGACCTCAGCATTTGACCTCAGCAATACGACCTCAGCAATAGGACCTCAGCATTGTGACCTCAGCAATAGGACATCACCAATAGTACCTCAGCATTGTGACCTCAGCATTGTGACCTCAGCAATAGGACCTCAGCATTTTGACCTCAGCAATAGGACCTCAGCAATAGGACCTCAGCTATAGGACCTCAGCATTGTGACCTCTGCAATAGGACCTCAGCAATAGGATCTCAGCAATAGGACCTCAGCATTGTGACCTCAGCAAAAGGACCTCTGCATTGTGACCTCAGCAATAGGACCTAAGGATTGTGACCTCAGCATTGTGACCTCAGCATTGTGACGTCAGCAATAGGACCTCAGCAATAGGACCTCAGCAATAGGACCTCAGCAATAGGACCTCAGCATTGTGACCTCTGCATTGTGACCTCAGCAATAGGACCTCAGCAATAGGACCTCAGCATTGTGACCTCAGCAATAGGACCTCAGCATTGTGACCTCAGCAATAGGACATCAGGAATAGGACCTCAGCAATAGGACCTCAGCAATAGGACCTCAGCAATAGGACCTCAGTATTGAGACCTCAGCAATAGGACCTCAGCAATAGGACCTCAGCATTGTGACCTCAGCAATAGGACCTCAGCAATAGGACCTCAGCAATAGGACCTAAGCATTTTGACCACAGTAATAGGACCACACCAATAGGACCTCAGCAATAGGACATCAACAATAGGACCTCAGCAATAGGACCTCAGCAATCGGACCTCAGCATTGTGACCTCAGCATTGTGACCTCAGCAATAGGACATCAGCATTTTGACCTCAGCAATAGGATTTCAGCAATAGGACCTCAGCAATAGGACCTCAGCATTCTGACCTCAGCATTGTTACCTCAGCAATAGGACCTCAGCAATAGTACCCCAGCAATAGGACCTCAGCAATCGTACCTCAGCAATAGGACCTCAGCATTGTGACCTCAGCATTGTGACCTCAGCATTGTGACCTCAGCAATAGGGCCTCAGCAATAGGACCTCAGCAATAAGACCTCAGCATTGTGACCTCAGCAATAGGACCTCAGCAATAGGACCTCAGCATTGTGACCTCAGCAATAGGACCTCAGCATAATGACATCAGCAATAGGACCTCAGCAATAGGACCTCAGAACTGTGACCTCTGCATTGTGACCTCAGCATTGTGACCTCAGCCTTGCGAACTCAGCAATAGGAGCTCAGCATTAGGACCTCAGCATCGTGATCTCAGCATTGTGACCTCAGCAATAGGACCTCAGCAATAGGACCTCAGCATTGAGACCTCAGCAATAGGACCTCAGCAATAGGACCTCAGCATTGTGACCTCAGCATTGTGACCTCAGCATTGTGACCTCAGCAATAGGACCTCAGAAATAGCACCTCAGAATTGTGACCTCAGCAATAGGACCTCAGCAATAGGATATCAGCAATAAGACCTCAGCATTGTGACCTCAGCATTGTGACCTCAGCAATAGGACCTCAGCAATACGACCTAAGCATTGTGACCTCAGCAATAGGACCTCAGCAATAGGACCTCAGCAATAGGACCTCAGCAATAGGAACTCAGCAATAGGACCTCAGCAATAGGACCTCAGCAATAGGATCTCAGCAATAGGACCTCAGCAATAGGACCTCAGCAATAGGACCTCAGCATTGTGACCTCAGAAATAGGACCTCAGCCTTGTGACCTCAGCAATAGGACCTCAGCAATAGGACCTCAGAAACAGGACCTCAGCAATAGGACCTCAGCAACAGGATCTCAGCAATAGGACCTCAGCATTGTGACCTCAGCAATACGACCTCAGCAATAGGACCTCAGCATTGTGACCTCAGCAATAGGACCTCAGCATTGTGACCTCAGCAATAGGACCTCAGCAATAGGACCTCAGCAATAGGACCTCAGCAATAGGACCTCAGCAAAAGGACCTCAGCAAAAGGAACTCAGCATTGTGACCTCAGAAATAAGACCTCAGCAATAGGACCTCAGCATTGTGACCTCAGCAATAGGACCTCAGCAATAGGACCTAAGCATTTTGACCTCAGTAATAGGACCACAGCAATAGGACCTCAGCAATAGGACCTCAGCAATAGGACCTCAGCAATAGGACCTCTGCATTGTGACCTCAGCAATAGGACATCAGCATTTTGACCTCAGCAATAGGATTTCAGCAATAGTACCTCAGCATTGTGAACTCAGTATTTGGACCTCAGCAATAGGACCTCAGCAATAGGACCTCAGCATTGTGACCTCAGCAATAGGACCTCAGCAATAGGACCTAAGCATTTTGACCACAGTAATAGGACCACAGCAATAGGACCTCAGCAATAGGACCTCAGCAATAGGACCCCAGCAATCGGACCTCAGCAATCGTACCTCAGCAATAGTACCTCAGCATTGTGACCTCAGCATTGTTACCTCAGCAATAGGGCCTCAGCAATAGGACCTCAGCAATAAGACCTCAGCATTGTGACCTCTGCAATAGGACCTCAGCAATAGGACCTCAGCAATAGGACCTCAGCATTGTGACCTCAGCATTGTGACCTCAGCAACAGGACATCAGCAATAGGACATCAGCAATAGGACCTCAGCATTGTGACCTCAGCAAAAGGACCTCAGCATAATGACATCAGCAATAGGACCTCAGAATAGGATCTTAGAACTGTGACCTCAGCATTGTGACCTCAGCATTGTGACCTCAGCCTTGCGACCTCAGCCTTGCGACCTCAGCAATAGGAGCTCAGCAATAGGACCTCAGCAATAGGACCTCAGCATCGTGACCTCAGCAATAGGACATAAGCAATAGGACCTCAGCAATAGGACCTCAGCATTGAGACCTCAGCAATAGGACCTCAGCAATAGTGCATCAGCGATAGGACCTCAGCATTGTGACCTCAGCATTGTGACCTCAGCAATAGGACCTCAGAAATAGCACCTCAGCATTGTGACCTCAGCAATAGGACCTCAGCAATAGGACCTCAGCAATAGGACCTCAGCAATAGGACCTCAGCCTTGTGACCTCAGCAATAGGACCTCAGAAATAGGACCTCAGAAACAGGACCTCAGAAACAGGACCTCAGCAACAGGACCTCAGCAACAGGACCTCAGCAACAGGACCTCAGCATTGTGACCTCAGCAATAGGACCTCAGCATTGTGACCTCAGCAATACGACCTCAGCAATAGGACCTCAGCATTGTGACCTCAGCAATAGGACATCACCAATAGTACCTCAGCATTGTGACCTCAGCATTGTGACCTCAGCAATAGGACCTCAGCATTTTGACCTCAGCATTGTGACCTCTGCAATAGGACCTCAGCAATAGGATCTCATCAATAGGACCTCAGCATTGTGACCTCAGCAAAAGGACCTCTGCATTGTGACCTCAGCAATAGGACCTAAGCATTGTGACCTCAGCATTGTGACCTCAGCATTGTGACGTCAGCAATAGGACCTCAGCAATAGGACCTCAGCAATAGGACCTCAGCATTGTGACCTCTGCATTGTGACCTCAGCAATAGGACCTCAGCAATAGGACCTCAGCAATAGGACCTCAGCAATAGGACCTCAGCATTGTGACCTCAGCAATAGGACCTCAGCAATAGGACCTCAGCAATAGGACCTCAGCAATAGGACCTCAGCAATAGGACCTCAGCAATAGGACCTCAGCATTGAGACCTCTGCATTGAGACCTCAGCAATAGGACCTCAGCAATAGGACCTCAGCATTGTGACCTCAGAAGTAGGACCTCAGAAATAAGACCTCAGCAATAGGACCTCAGCAATAGGACCTCAGCAATAGGACCTCAGCAATAGGACCTCAGCATTGTGACCTCAGCATTGTGACCTCAGCAATAGGACCGCAGCAATAGGACCTAAGCATTTTGACCACAGTAATAGGACCACAGCAAGAGGACCTCAGCAATAGGACATCAACAATAGGACCTCAGCAATAGGACCTCAGCAATCGGACCTCAGCATTGAGACCTCAGCAATAGGACCTCAGCAATAGGACCTCAGCATTGTGACCTCAGCATTGTGACCTCAGCATTGTGACCTCAGCAATAGGACCTCAGAAATAGAACCTCAGAATTGTGACCTCAGCAATAGGACCTCAGCAATAGGATATCAGCAATAAGACCTCAGCATTGTGACCTCAGCATTGTGACCTCAGCAATAGGACCTCAGCAATAGGACCTAAGCATTGTGACCTCAGTAATAGGACCTCAGCAATAGGACCTCAGCAATAGGACCTCAGCAATAGGACCTCAGCAATAGGACCTCAGCAATAGGACCTCAGCATTGTGACCTCAGAAATAGGACCTCAGCCTTGTGACCTCAGCAATAGGACCTCAGCAATAGGACCTCAGAAACAGGACCTCAGCAATAGGACCTCAGCAACAGGATCTCAGCAATAGGACCTCAGCATTGTGACCTCAGCAATACGACCTCAGCAATAGGACCTCAGCATTGTGACCTCAGCATTGTGACCTCAGCATTGTGACCTCAGCAATAGGACCTCAGCAATAGGACCTCAGCAATAGGACCTCAGCAAAAGGACCTCAGCAAAAGGAACTCAGCATTGTGACCTCAGAAATAAGACCTCAGCAATAGGACCTCAGCAATAGGACCTCAGCATTGTGACCTCAGCAATAGGACCTCAGCAATAGGACCTAAGCATTTTGACCTCAGTAATAGGACCACAGCAATAGGACCTCAGCAATAGGACCTCAGCAATAGGACCTCAGCAATAGGACCTCAGCAATAGGACCTCAGCAATAGGACCTCTGCATTGTGACCTCAGCAATAGGACATCAGCATTTTGACCTCAGCAATAGGATTTCAGCAATAGGACCTCAGCATTGTGAACTCAGTATTTGGACCTCAGCAATAGGACCTCAGCAATAGGACCTCAGCATTGTGACCTCAGCAATAGGACCTAAGCATTTTGACCACAGTAATAGGACCACAGCAATAGGACCTCAGCAATAGGACCTCAGCAATAGGACCCCAGCAATCGGACCTCAGCAATCGTACCTCAGCAATAGTACCTCAGCATTGTGACCTCAGCATTGTTACCTCAGCAATAGGGCCTCAGCAATAGGACCTCAGCAATAAGACCTCAGCATTGTGACCTCTGCAATAGGACCTCAGCAATAGGACCTCAGCAATAGGACCTCAGCAATAGGACCTCAGCATTGTGACCTCAGCATTGTGACCTAAGCAACAGGACATCAGCAATAGGACATCAGCAATAGGACCTCAGCATTGTGACCTCAGCAAAAGGACCTCAGCATAATGACATCAGCAATAGGACCTCAGAATAGGATCTTAGAACTGTGACCTCAGCATTGTGACCTCAGCATTGTGACCTCAGCCTTGCGACCTCAGCCTTGCGACCTCAGCAATAGGAGCTCAGCAATAGGACCTCAGCAATAGGACCTCAGCAATAGGACATAAGCAATAGGACCTCAGCAATAGGACCTCAGCATTGAGACCTCAGCAATAGGACCTCAGCAATAGTGCATCAGCGATAGGACCTCAGCATTGTGACCTCAGCATTGTGACCTCAGCAATAGGACCTCAGAAATAGCACCTCAGCATTGTGACCTCAGCAATAGGACCTCAGCAATAGGACCTCAGCAATAGGACCTCAGCAATAGGACCTCAGCAATAGGACCTCAGCAATAGGACCTCAGAAATAGGACCTCAGAAACAGGACCTCAGAAACAGGACCTCAGCAACAGGACCTCAGCAACAGGACCTCAGCAATAGGACCTCAGCATTGTGACCTCAGCAATAGGACCTCAGCATTGTGACCTCAGCAATACGACCTCAGCAATAGGACCTCAGCATTGTGACCTCAGCAATAGGACATCACCAATAGTACCTCAGCATTGTGACCTCAGCATTGTGACCTCAGCAATAGGACCTCAGCATTTTGACCTCAGCATTGTGACCTCTGCAATAGGACCTCAGCAATAGGATCTCATCAATAGGACCTCAGCATTGTGACCTCAGCAAAAGGACCTCTGCATTGTGTCCTCAGCAATAGGACCTAAGCATTGTGACCTCAGCATTGTGACCTCAGCATTGTGACGTCAGCAATAGGACCTCAGCAATAGGACCTCAGCAATAGGACCTCAGCATTGTGACCTCTGCATTGTGACCTCAGCAATAGGACCTCAGAAATAGCACCTCAGCATTGTGACCTCAGCAATAGGACCTCAGCAATAGGACCTCAGCAATAGGACCTCAGCAATAGGACCTCAGCAATAGGACCTCAGCAATAGGACCTCAGCCTTGTGACCTCAGCAATAGGACCTCAGAAATAGGACCTCAGAAACAGGACCTCAGAAACAGGACCTCAGCAACAGGACCTCAGCAACAGGACCTCAGCAATAGGACCTCAGCATTGTGACCTCAGCAATAGGACCTCAGCATTGTGACCTCAGCAATACGACCTCAGCAATAGGACCTCAGCATTGTGACCTCAGCAATAGGACATCACCAATAGTACCTCAGCATTGTGACCTCAGCATTGTGACCTCAGCAATAGGACCTCAGCATTTTGACCTCAGCATTGTGACCTCTGCAATAGGACCTCAGCAATAGGATCTCATCAATAGGACCTCAGCATTGTGACCTCAGCAAAAGGACCTCTGCATTGTGACCTCAGCAATAGGACCTAAGCATTGTGACCTCAGCATTGTGACCTCAGCATTGTGACGTCAGCAATAGGACCTCAGCAATAGGACCTCAGCAATAGGACCTCAGCATTGTGACCTCAGCAATAGGACCTCAGCAATAGGACCTCAGCAATAGGACCTCAGCAATAGGACCTCAGCATTGTGACCTCAGCAATAGGACCTCAGCAATAGGACCTCAGCAATAGGACCTCAGCAATAGGACCTCAGCAATAGGACCTCAGCATTGAGACCTCTGCATTGAGACCTCAGCAATAGGACCTCAGCAATAGGACCTCAGCATTGTGACCTCAGAAGTAGGACCTCAGAAATAAGACCTCAGCAATAGGACCTCAGCAATAGGACCTCAGCAATAGGACCTCAGCATTGTGACCTCAGCATTGTGACCTCAGCAATAGGACCTCAGCAATAGGACCTAAGCATTTTGACCACAGTAATAGGACCACAGCAAGAGGACCTCAGCAATAGGACATCAACAATAGGACCTCAGCAATAGGACCTCAGCAATCGGACCTCTGCATTGTGACCTCAGCATTGTGACCACAGAATTGTGACCTCAGCAATAGGACATCAGCATTTTGACCTCAGCAATAGGATTTCAGCAATAGGACCTCAGCAATAGGACCTCAGCATTGTGACCTCAGTATTGTGACCTCAGAAATGGGACCTCAGCAATAGGACCTCAGGAATAGGATCTCAGCCTTGTGACCTCAGCATTGTTACCTCAGCAATAGGACCTCAGCAATAGTACCCCAGCAATAGGACCTCAGCATTGTGACCTCAGCATTGTGACCTCAGCAATAGGACCTCAGCAATAGGATATCAGCAATAAGACCTCAGCATTGTGACCTCAGCATTGTGACCTCAGCAATAGGACCTCAGCAATAGGACCTAAGCATTGTGACCTCAGTAATAGGACCTCAGCAATAGGACCTCAGCAATAGGACCTCAGCAATAGGACCTCAGCAATAGGACCTCAGCAATAGGACCTCAGCATTGTGACCTCAGAAATAGGACCTCAGCCTTGTGACCTCAGCAATAGGACCTCAGCAATAGGACCTCAGAAACAGGACCTCAGCAATAGGACCTCAGCAACAGGATCTCAGCAATAGGACCTCAGCATTGTGACCTCAGCAATACGACCTCAGCAATAGGACCTCAGCATTGTGACCTCAGCAATAGGACCTCAGCATTGTGACCTCAGCAATAGGACCTCAGCAATAGGACCTCAGCAATAGGACCTCAGCAAAAGGACCTCAGCAAAAGGAACTCAGCATTGTGACCTCAGAAATAAGACCTCAGCAATAGGACCTCAGCAATAGGACCTCAGCATTGTGACCTCAGCAATAGGACCTCAGCAATAGGACCTAAGCATTTTGACCTCAGTAATAGGACCACAGCAATAGGACCTCAGCAATAGGACCTCAGCAATAGGACCTCAGCAATAGGACCTCAGCAATAGGACCTCTGCATTGTGACCTCAGCAATAGGACATCAGCATTTTGACCTCAGCAATAGGATTTCAGCAATAGGACCTCAGCATTGTGAACTCAGTATTTGGACCTCAGCAATAGGACCTCAGCAATAGGACCTCAGCATTGTGACCTCAGCAATAGGACCTCAGCAATAGGACCTAAGCATTTTGACCACAGTAATAGGACCACAGCAATAGGACCTCAGCAATAGGACCTCAGCAATAGGACCCCAGCAATCGGACCTCAGCAATCGTACCTCAGCAATAGTACCTCAGCATTGTGACCTCAGCATTGTTACCTCAGCAATAGGGCCTCAGCAATAGGACCTCAGCAATAAGACCTCAGCATTGTGACCTCTGCAATAGGACCTCAGCTATAGGACCTCAGCAATAGGACCTCAGCAATAGGACCTCAGCATTGTGACCTCAGCATTGTGACCTAAGCAACAGGACATCAGCAATAGGACATCAGCAATAGGACCTCAGCATTGTGACCTCAGCAAAAGGACCTCAGCATAATGACATCAGCAATAGGACCTCAGAATAGGATCTTAGAACTGTGACCTCAGCATTGTGACCTCAGCATTGTGACCTCAGCCTTGCGACCTCAGCCTTGCGACCTCAGCAATAGGAGCTCAGCAATAGGACCTCAGCAATAGGACCTCAGCATCGTGACCTCAGCAATAGGACATAAGCAATAGGACCTCAGCAATAGGACCTCAGCATTGAGACCTCAGCAATAGGACCTCAGCAATAGTGCATCAGCGATAGGACCTCAGCATTGTGACCTCAGCATTGTGACCTCAGCAATAGGACCTCAGAAATAGCACCTCAGCATTGTGACCTCAGCAATAGGACCTCAGCAATAGGACCTCAGCAATAGGACCTCAGCAATAGGACCTCAGCAATAGGACCTCAGAAATAGGACCTCAGAAACAGGACCTCAGAAACAGGACCTCAGCAACAGGACCTCAGCAACAGGACCTCAGCAATAGGACCTCAGCATTGTGACCTCAGCAATAGGACCTCAGCATTGTGACCTCAGCAATACGACCTCAGCAATAGGACCTCAGCATTGTGACCTCAGCAATAGGACATCACCAATAGTACCTCAGCATTGTGACCTCAGCATTGTGACCTCAGCAATAGGACCTCAGCATTTTGACCTCAGCATTGTGACCTCTGCAATAGGACCTCAGCAATAGGATCTCATCAATAGGACCTCAGCATTGTGACCTCAGCAAAAGGACCTCTGCATTGTGTCCTCAGCAATAGGACCTAAGCATTGTGACCTCAGCATTGTGACCTCAGCATTGTGACGTCAGCAATAGGACCTCAGCAATAGGACCTCAGCAATAGGACCTCAGCATTGTGACCTCTGCATTGTGACCTCAGCAATAGGACCTCAGAAATAGCACCTCAGCATTGTGACCTCAGCAATAGGACCTCAGCAATAGGACCTCAGCAATAGGACCTCAGCAATAGGACCTCAGCAATAGGACCTCAGCCTTGTGACCTCAGCAATAGGACCTCAGAAATAGGACCTCAGAAACAGGACCTCAGAAACAGGACCTCAGCAACAGGACCTCAGCAACAGGACCTCAGCAATAGGACCTCAGCATTGTGACCTCAGCAATAGGACCTCAGCATTGTGACCTCAGCAATACGACCTCAGCAATAGGACCTCAGCATTGTGACCTCAGCAATAGGACATCACCAATAGTACCTCAGCATTGTGACCTCAGCATTGTGACCTCAGCAATAGGACCTCAGCATTTTGACCTCAGCATTGTGACCTCTGCAATAGGACCTCAGCAATAGGATCTCATCAATAGGACCTCAGCATTGTGACCTCAGCAAAAGGACCTCTGCATTGTGACCTCAGCAAGAGGACCTAAGCATTGTGACCTCAGCATTGTGACCTCAGCATTGTGACGTCAGCAATAGGACCTCAGCAATAGGACCTCAGCAATAGGACCTCAGCATTGTGACCTCAGCAATAGGACCTCAGCAATAGGACCTCAGCATTGTGACCTCAGCAATAGGACCTCAGCAATAGGACCTCAGCAATAGGACCTCAGCAATAGGACCTCAGCAATAGGACCTCAGCATTGAGACCTCTGCATTGAGACCTCAGCAATAGGACCTCAGCAATAGGACCTCAGCATTGTGACCTCAGAAGTAGGACCTCAGAAATAAGACCTCAGCAATAGGACCTCAGCAATAGGACCTCAGCAATAGGACCTCAGCATTGTGACCTCAGCATTGTGACCTCAGCAATAGGACCTCAGCAATAGGACCTAAGCATTTTGACCACAGTAATAGGACCACAGCAAGAGGACCTCAGCAATAGGACATCAACAATAGGACCTCAGCAATAGGACCTCAGCAATCGGACCTCTGCATTGTGACCTCAGCATTGTGACCACAGAATTGTGACCTCAGCAATAGGACATCAGCATTTTGACCTCAGCAATAGGATTTCAGCAATAGGACCTCAGCAATAGGACCTCAGCATTGTGACCTCAGTATTGTGACCTCAGAAATGGGACCTCAGCAATAGGACCTCAGGAATAGGATCTCAGCCTTGTGACCTCAGCATTGTTACCTCAGCAATAGGACCTCAGCAATAGTACCCCAGCAATAGGACCTCAGCATTGTGACCTCAGCATTGTGACCTCAGCAATAGGGCCTCAGCAATAGGACATCAGCTATAAGACCTCAGCATTGTGACCTCTGCAATAGGACCTCAGCAATAGGACCTCAGCAATAGGACCTCAGCATTGTGACCTCAGCATTGTGACCTCAGCAATAGGACCTCAGCATAATGACATCAGCAATAGGACCTCAGCAATAGGACCTCAGAACTGTGACCTCTGCATTGTGACCTCAGGAATAGGACCTCAGCATAATGACATCAGCAATAGGACCTCAGCAATAGGACCTCAGAACTGTGACCTCTGCATTGTGACCTCAGCATTGTGACCTCAGCCTTGCGACCTCAGCAATAGGAGGTCAGCATTAGGACCTCAGCATCGTGATCTCAGCATTGTGACCTCAGCAATAGGACCTCAGCATTGAGACCTCAGCAATAGGACCTCAGCAATAGGAACTCAGCAATAGGACCTCAGCATTGTGACCTCAGCATTGTGACCTCAGCATTGTGACCTCAGCATTGTGACCTCAGCAATAGGACCTCAGCAATAGGGTATCAGCAATAAGACCTCAGCATTGTGACCTCAGCAATAGGACCTCAGCAATACGACCTCAGCAATAGGACCTCAGCAATAGGACCTAAGCATTGTGACCTCAGTAATAGGACCTCAGCAATAGGACCTCAGCAATAGGACCTCAGCAATAGGACCTCAGCAATAGGATCTCAGCAATAGGACCTCAGCAATAGGACCTCAGCATTGTGACCTCAGAAATAGGACCTCAGCCTTGTGACCTCAGCAATAGGACCTCAGCAATAGGACCTCAGAAACAGGACCTCACCAATAGGACCTCAGCAATAGGATCTCAGAAATAGGACCTCAGCATTGTGACCTCAGCAATACGACCTCAGCAATAGGACCTCATCATTGTGACCTCAGCAATAGGACCTCAGCATTGTGACCTCAGCAATAGGACATCAGCAATAGTACCTCTGCATTGTGACCTCAGCATTGTGACCTCAGCAATAAGACCTCAGAAATAGCACCTCAGCAATAGGACATCAGCAATAGTACCTCAGCATTGTGACCTCAGCATTGTGACCTCAGAATTGTGACCTCAGCATTGTGACCTCAGCAATAGGACCTCAGAAATAGCACCTCAGAATTGTGACCTCAGCAATAGGACCTCAGCAATAGGGTATCAGCAATAAGACCTCAGCATTGTGACCTCAGCAATAGGACCTCAGCAATACGACCTCAGCAATAGGACCTCAGCAATAGGACCTAAGCATTGTGACCTCAGTAATAGGACCTCAGCAATAGGACCTCAGCAATAGGACCTCAGCAATAGGACCTCAGCAATAGGACCTCAGCAATAGGACCTCAGCATTGTGACCTCAGAAATAGGACCTCAGCCTTGTGACCTCAGCAATAGGACCTCAGCAATAGGACCTCAGAAACAGGACCTCACCAATAGGACCTCAGCAATAGGATCTCAGAAATAGGACCTCAGCATTGTGACCTCAGCAATACGACCTCAGCAATAGGACCTCAGCATTGTGACCTCAGCAATAGGACCTCAGCATTGTGACCTCAGCAATAGGACATCAGCAATAGTACCTCTGCATTGTGACCTCAGCATTGTGACCTCAGCAATAGGACCTCAGAAATAGCACCTCAGCAATAGGACATCAGCAATAGTACCTCAGCATTGTGACCTCAGCATTGTGACCTCAGCAATAGGACCTCAGCATTTTGACCTCAGCAATAGGACCTCAGCTATAGGACCTCAGCAATAGGACCTCAGCAATAGGACCTCAGCAAGAAGACCTCAGCATTGTGACCTCAGCACTGTGACCTCAGCAATAGGACCTCAGCAATAGGACCTCAGCAATAGGACCTCAGCAATAGGACCTCAGCAATAGGACCTCAGCATTGTGTCCTTAGCAATAAGACCTCAGCAATAGGACGTCAGCATTGTGACATCAGCAATAAGACCTCAGCATTGTGACCTTAGCAATAGGACCTCAGCATTGTGACCTCAGCAATAGGAACTCAGGAATAGGACCTCAGCAATCGTACCTCAGGAATAGGACCTCAGCAATCGTACCTCAGCAATAGGACCTCAGCAATAGTACCTCAGGAATAGGACATCAGCAATAGAACCTCAGCATTGTGACCTCAGCATTGTGACCTCAGCAATAGGACCTCAGCAATACTACCTCAGGAATAGGACCTCAGCAATCGTACCTCAGCAATAGGACCTCAGCATTGTGACCTCAGCAATAGGACATCAGCAATAGGACCTCAGCATTGTGACCTCAGCATTGTGACCTCAGCAATAGGACCTCAGCATTGTGACCTCAGCAATAAGACCTCAGCAATAAGACCTCAGCAATAGGACCTCAGCAATAGAACCTCAGCATTGTGACCTCAGCAATAGGACCTCAGCATTGTGACCTCAGTAGTAGGACCTCAGCAATAGGACCTCAGCTTTGTGACATCAGCAAGAAGACCTCAGCATTGTGACCTCAGCAATAGGACCTGAGCATTGTGACCTTAGCAATAGGAACTCAGCAATAGGAACTCAGCTATAGGACCTCAGCATTGTGACCTCAGCATTGTTACCTCAGGAACAGGACCTCAGCATTGTAACCTCAGCATTGTGACCTCAGCATAGGACCTCAGCATTGTGACCTCAGCAATAGGACCTCAGAAATAGCACCTCAGCATTGTGACCTCAGCAATAGGACCTCAGCAATAGGACCTCAGAAATAAGTCCTCAGCATTGTGACCTCAACAATAGGACCTCATCAATAGGACCTCAGCAGTAGGACCTCATCAATAGGACCTCAGCAATAGGACCTCAGCATTGTGACCTCAGCAATAGGACCTCAGCAATAGGACCTCAGCATTGTGACCACAGCAATAGGACCTCAGCAATACGACCTCAGCAATAGGACCTCAGCTTTGTGACCTCAGCAATAGGACCTCAGCAATAGGACCTCAGCATTGTGACCTCAGCAATAGGACCTCAGCAATAGGACCTCAGAAATAAGTCCTCAGCATTGTGACCTCAGCAATAGGACCTAATCAATAGGACCTCAGCAGTAGGACCTCAGCATTGTGACCTCAGCTATAGGACCTCAGCAATAGGACCTCAGCATTGTGACCACAGCAATAGGACCTCAGCATTGTGACCTCAGAAATAGGACCTCAGCATTGTAACCTCAGCATTGTGACCTCAGAAATAGGACCTCAGCAATAGGACCTCAGCATTGTGACCTCAGCATTGTGACCTCAGCAATAGGACCTCAGCAATCGTACCTGAGCAATAGGACCTCATCATTGTGACCTCAGCAATAGGACCTCAGCAATAGGACCTCAGCAATAGGACTTCAGCATTGTGACCTCAGCATTCTGACCTCAGCAATAGGACCTCAGCAAGAAGACCTCAGCCTTGTGACCTCAGCAATAGGACCTCAGCAATAGGACCTCAGCAATAGGACCTCAGCATCGTGATCTCAGCATTGTGACCTCTGCAATAGGACCTCTGCAATAGGACCTCCGCATTGTGACCTCAGCAACAGGACCTCAGCAATAGGACATCAGCAATAGGACCTCAGCATTGTGACCTCAGCATTGTGACCTCAGCATTGTGACCTCAGCAATAGGACCTCAGCAATAGGACCTCAGCATTGTGACCTCAGCAATAGGACCTCAGCAATAGGACCTCAGAATTGTGACCTCTGCATTGTGACCTCAGCAATAGGACCTCAGCATTGTGACCTCAGCAACAGGACCTCAGCAATAGGACCTCAGCAACGTGATCTCAGCACTGTGACCTCAGCATTAGGACATCAGCAATAGGACCTCAGCAATAGGACCTCAGCATTGAGACCTCAGCATTGTGACCTCATCAATAGGACCTCAGAATTGTGACCTCAGCAATAGGACCTCAGAAATAGCACCTCAGCATTGTGACCTCTGCAATAGGACCTCATCAATAGGACCTCAGAAATAAGTCCTCAGCATTGTGACCTCAGCAATAGGACCTCATCAATAGGACCTCAGCAATAGTACCTCAGCATTGTGACCTCAGCAATAGGACCTCAGCATTGTGACCTCAGCAATAGGACCTCAGCATTGTAACCTCAGCATTGTGACCTCAGAAATAGGACCTCAGAAATAAGACCTCAGCAATAGGACCTCAGCAATAGGACCTCAGCAATAGGACCTCAGCATTGTGACCTCAGCATTGTGACCTCAGCAATAGGACCTCAGCAATAGTACCTCAGCAATAGGACCTCAGCAATAGGACCTCAGCAATAGGACCTCATCATTGTGACCTCAGCAATAGGACCTCAGCAATAGGAAATCAGCAATAGGACCTCAGCATTGTGACCTCAGCATTCTGACCTCAGCAATAGGACCTCAGCAATAAGACCTCAGCCTTGTGACCTCAGCAATAGGACCTCAGCAATAGGACCTCAGCATCGTGATCTCAGCATTGTGACCTCTGCAATAGGACCTCAGCATTGTGACCTCAGCAACAGGACCTCAGCAATAGGACATCAGCAATAGGACCTCAGCATTGTGACCTCAGCAATAGGACCTCAGCAATAGGACCTCAGCAATAGGACCTCAGCATTGTGACCTCAACAATAGGACCTCAGCAATAGGACCTCAGCATTGTGACCTCAGCAATACGACCTCAGCAATAGGACCTCAGGAAAAGGACCTCAGGAAAAGGACCTCAGCATTGTGACCTCAGCAATAGGACCTCAGCAATAGGACCTCAGCAATAGGATCTCAGAAATAGGACCTCAGCATTGTGACCTCAGCAATAGGACCTCAGCACTGTGACCTCAGCAATAGGACATCAGCAATAGTACCTCTGCATTGTGACCTCAGCATTGTGACCTCAGCAATAGGACCTCAGCATTGTGACCTCAGCAATAGGACCTCAGCATTTTGACCTCAGCAATAGGACCTCTGCAATAGGACCTCAGCAATAGGACCTCAGCAATAAGACCTCAGCATTGTGACCTCAGCACTGTGACCTCAGCAATAGGACCTCAGCAATAGGACCTCAGCAATAGGACCTCAGCAATAGGACCTCTGCATTGTGACCTCTGCATTGTGACCTCTGCATTGTGACCTCAGCAATAGGACATCAGCATTTTGACCTCAGCAATAGGATTTCAGCAATAGGACCTCAGCATTGTGACCTCAGCAAAAGGACCTCAGCATAATGACATCAGCAATAGGACCTCAGCAATAGGATCTTAGAACTGTGACCTCAGCATTGTGACCTCAGCATTGTGACCTCAGCCTTGCGACCTCAGCCTTGCGACCTCAGCAATAGGAGCTCAGCATTGTGACCTCTGCAATAGGACCTCAGCATCGTGACCTCAGCAATAGGACATAAGCAATAGGACCTCAGCAATAGGACCTCAGCATTGAGACCTCAGCAATAGGACCTCAGCAATAGTGCATCAGCGATAGGACCTCAGCATTGTGACCTCAGCATTGTGACCTCAGCAATAGGACCTCAGAAATAGCACCTCAGCATTGTGACCTCAGCAATAGGACCTCAGCAATAGGATATCAGCAATAAGACCTCAGCATTGTAACCTCAGCAATAGGACCTCAGCATTGTGACCTCAGCAATAGGACCTCAGCAATAGGACCTCAGCAATAGGACCTCAGCATTGTGACCTCAGAAATAGGACCTCAGCAATAGGACCTCAGCAATAGGACCTCAGCATTGTGACCTCAGCAATAGGACCTCAGCAATAGGACCTCAGCAATAGGACCTCAGCAATAGGACCTCAGCCTTGTGACCTCAGCAATAGGACCTCAGCAATAGGACCTCAGAAACAGGACCTCAGAAACAGGACCTCAGCAACAGGACCTCAGCAACAGGACCTCAGCAACAGGACCTCAGCATTGTGACCTCAGCAATAGGACCTCAGCATTGTGACCTCAGCAATACGACCTCAGCAATAGGACCTCAGCATTGTGACCTCAGCAATAGGACATCACCAATAGTACCTCAGCATTGTGACCTCAGCATTGTGACCTCAGCAATAGGACCTCAGCATTTTGACCTCAGCATTGTGACCTCTGCAATAGGACCTCTACAATAGGATCTCATCAATAGGACCTCAGCATTGTGACCTCAGCAAAAGGACCTCTGCATTGTGACCTCAGCAATAGGACCTAAGCATTGTTACCTCAGCATTGTGACGTCAGCAATAGGACCTCAGCAATAGGACCTCAGCAATAGGACCTCAGCAATAGGACCTCAGCAATAGGACCTCTGCATTGTGACCTCAGCAATAGGACCTCAGCAATAAGACCTCAGCAATAGGACCTCAGCATTGTGACCTCAGCAATAGGACCTCAGCAATAGGACCTCAGCATTGAGACCTCTGCATTGAGACATCAGCAATAGGACCTCAGCAATAGGACCTCAGCATTGTGACCTCAGAAGTAGGACCTCAGAAATAAGACCTCAGCAATAGGACCTCAGCAATAGGACCTCAGCAATAGGACCTCAGCATTGTGACCTTAGCAATAGGACCTCAGCAATAGGACCTCAGCAATAGGACCTAAGCATTTTGACCACAGTAATAGGACCACAGCAAGAGGACCTCAGCAATAGGACATCAACAATAGGACCTCAGCAATAGGACCTCAGCAATCGGACCTCTGCATTGTGACCTCAGCATTGTGACCACAGCATTGTGACCTCAGCAATAGGACATCAGCATTTTGACCTCAGCAATAGGATTTCAGCAATAGGACCTCAGCAATAGGACCTCAGCATTGTGACCTCAGTATTGTGACCTCAGAAATGGGACCTCAGCAATAGGACCTCAGGAATAGGATCTCAGCCTTGTGACCTCAGCATTGTTACCTCAGCAATAGGACCTCAGCAATAGTACCCCAGCAATAGGACCTCAGCATTGTGACCTCAGCATTGTGACCTCAGCAATAGGGCCTCAGCAATAGGACATCAGCTATAAGACCTCAGCATTGTGACCTCTGCAATAGGACCTCAGCAATAGGACCTCAGCAATAGGACCTCAGCATTGTGACCTCAGCATTGTGACCTCAGCAATAGGACCTCAGCATAATGACATCAGCAATAGGACCTCAGCAATAGGACCTCAGAACTATGACCTCTGCATTGTGACCTCAGCAATAGGACCTCAGCATAATGACATCAGCAATAGCACCTCAGCAATAGGACCTCAGAACTGTGACCTCTGCATTGTGACCTCAGCATTGTGACCTCAGCCTTGCGACCTCAGCAATAGGAGGTCAGCATTAGGACCTCAGCATCGTGATCTCAGCATTGTGACCTCAGCAATAGGACCTCAGCAATAGGACATCAGCAATAGGACCTCAGCAATAGGACCTCAGCATTGAGACCTCAGCAATAGGACCTCAGCAATAGGAACTCAGCAATACGACCTCAGCATTGTGACCTCAGCATTGTGACTTCAGCATTGTGACCTCAGCAAAAGGACCTCTGCATTGTGACCTCAGCAATAGGACCTCAGCAATAGGGTATCAGCAATAAGACCTCAGCATTGTGACCTCAGCAATAGGACCTCAGCAATAGGACCTCAGCAATAGGACCTCAGCAATAGGACCTCAGCAATAGGACCTAAGCATTGTGACCTCAGTAATAGGACCTCAGCAATAGGACCTCAGCAATAGGACCTCAGCAATAGGACCTCAGCAATAGGATCTCAGCAATAGGACCTCAGCAATAGGACCTCAGCAATAGGACCTCAGCATTGTGACCTCAGCCTTGTGACCTCAGCAATAGGACCTCAGCAATAGGACCTCAGAAACAGGACCTCACCAATAGGACCTCAGCAATAGGATCTCAGAAATAGGACCTCAGCATTGTGACCTCAGCAATACGACCTCAGCAATAGGACCTCAGCATTGTGACCTCAGCAATAGGACCTCAGCATTGTGACCTCAGCATTGTGACCTCAGCAATAGGACCTCAGAAATAGCACCTCAGCAATAGGACATCAGCAATAGTACCTCAGCATTGTGACCTCAGCATTGTGACCTCAGCAATAGGACCTCAGCATTTTGACCTCAGCAATAGGACCTCAGCTATAGGACCTCAGCTATAGGACCTCAGCAATAGCACCTCAGCAATAAGACCTCAGCATTGTGACCTCAGCACTGTGACCTCAGCACTGTGACCTCAGCAATAGGACCTCAGCAATAGGACCTCAGCAATAGGACCTCAGCAATAGGACCTCAGAAATAGGACCTCAGCATTGTGTCCTTAGCAATAAGACCTCAGCAATAGGACGTCAGCATTGTGACATCAGCAATAAGACCTCAGCATTGTGACCTTAGCAATAGGACCTCAGCATTGTGACCTCAGCAATAGGAACTCAGGAATAGGACCTCAGCAATCGTACCTCAGGAATAGGACCTCAGCAATCGTACCTCAGCAATAGGACCTCAGCAATAGGACCTCAGGAATAGGACCTCAGGAATAGAACCTCAGCATTGTGACCTCAGCATTGTGACCTCAGCAATAGGACCTCAGCAATAGTACCTCAGGAATAGGACCTCAGCAATCGTACCTCAGCAATAGGACCTCAGCATTGTGACCTCAGCAATAGGACATCAGCAATAGGACCTCAGCATTGTGACCTCAGCATGCTGACCTCAGCAATAGTACCTCAGCATTGTGACCTCAGCAATAAGACCTCAGCAATAAGACCTCAGCAATAGGACCTCAGCAATAGAACCTCAGCATTGTGACCTCAGCAATAGGACCTCAGCATTGTGACCTCAGTAGTAGGACCTCAGCAATAGGACCTCAGCTTTGTGACATCAGCAATAAGACCTCAGCATTGTGACCTCAGCAATAGGACCTCAGCATTGTGACCTTAGCAATAGGAACTCAGCAATAGGAACTCAGCTATAGGACCTCAGCATTGTGACCTCAGCATTGTTACCTCAGGAACAGGACCTCAGCATTGTAACCTCAGCATTGTGACCTCAGCATAGGACCTCATCAATAGGACCTCAGCAATAGGACCTCTACATTGTGACCTCAGCATTGTGACCTCAGCAATAACACCTCACCATTGTGACCTCAGCAATAGGACATCAGCATTTTGACCTCAGCAATAGGACCTCAGCAATAGGACCTCAGCAATAGGACCTCAGCATTGTGACCTCAGCAATAGGACCTCAGCATTGTAACCTCAGCATTGTAACCTCAGAAATAGGACCTCAGCAATAGGACCTCAGCATTGTGACCTCAGCATTGTGACCTCAGCATTGTGACCTCAGCATTGTGACCTCAGCAATAGGACCTCAGCAATAGTACCTCAGCAATAAGACCTCAGCATTGTGACCTCAGCACTGTGACCTCAGCAATAGGACCTCAGCAATAGGACCTCAGCAATAGGACCTCAGCAATAGGACCTCTGCATTGTGACCTCTGCATTGTGACCTCTGCATTGTGACCTCAGCAATAGGACATCAGCATTTTGACCTCAGCAATAGGATTTCAGCAATAGGACCTCAGCATTGTGAACTCAGTATTTGGACCTCAGCAATAGGACCTCAGCAATAGGACCTCAGCATTGTGACCTCAGCAATAGGACCTCAGCAATAGGACCTAAGCATTTTGACCACAGTAATAGGACCACAGCATTAGGACCTCAGCAATAGGACCTCAGCAATAGTACCCCAGCAATCGGACCTCAGCAATCGTACCTCAGCAATAGTACCTCAGCATTGTGACCTCAGCATTGTTACCTCAGCAATAGGGCCTCAGCAATAGGACCTCAGCAATAAGACCTCAGCATTGTGACCTCTGCAATAGGACCTCAGCAATAGGACCTCAGCAATAGGACCTCAGCAATAGGACCTCAGCATTGTGACCTCAGCATTGTGACCTCAGCAACAGGACATCAGCAATAGGACCTCAGCAATAGGACCTCAGCATTGTGACCTCAGCAAAAGGACCTCAGCATAATGACATCAGCAATAGGACCTCAGCAATAGGATCTTAGAACTGTGACCTCAGCATTGTGACCTCAGCATTGTGACCTCAGCCTTGCGACCTCAGCCTTGCGACCTCAGCAATAGGAGCTCAGCAATAGGACCTCTGCAATAGGACCTCAGCATCGTGACCTCAGCAATAGGACATAAGCAATAGGACCTCAGCAATAGGACCTCAGCATTGAGACCTCAGCAATAGGACCTCAGCAATAGTGCATCAGCGATAGGACCTCAGCATTGTGACCTCAGCATTGTGACCTCAGCAATAGGACCTCAGAAATAGCACCTCAGCATTGTGACCTCAGCAATAGGACCTCAGCAATAGGATATCAGCAATAAGACCTCAGCATTGTAACCTCAGCAATAGGACCTCAGCATTGTGACCTCAGCAATAGGACCTCAGCAATAGGACCTCAGCAATAGGACCTCAGCATTGTGACCTCAGAAATAGGACCTCAGCAATAGGACCTCAGCAATAGGACCTCAGCATTGTGACCTCAGCAATAGGACCTCAGCAATAGGACCTCAGCAATAGGACCTCAGCAATAGGACCTCAGCCTTGTGACCTCAGCAATAGGACCTCAGCAATAGGACCTCAGAAACAGGACCTCAGAAACAGGACCTCAGCAACAGGACCTCAGCAACAGGACCTCAGCAACAGGACCTCAGCATTGTGACCTCAGCAATAGGACCTCAGCATTGTGACCTCAGCAATACGACCTCAGCAATAGGACCTCAGCATTGTGACCTCAGCAATAGGACATCACCAATAGTACCTCAGCATTGTGACCTCAGCATTGTGACCTCAGCAATAGGACCTCAGCATTTTGACCTCAGCATTGTGACCTCTGCAATAGGACCTCTACAATAGGATCTCATCAATAGGACCTCAGCATTGTGACCTCAGCAAAAGGACCTCTGCATTGTGACCTCAGCAATAGGACCTAAGCATTGTGACCTCAGCATTGTGACGTCAGCAATAGGACCTCAGCAATAGGACCTCAGCAATAGGACCTCAGCAATAGGACCTCAGCAATAGGACCTCTGCATTGTGACCTCAGCAATAGGACCTCAGCAATAAGACCTCAGCAATAGGACCTCAGCATTGTGACCTCAGCAATAGGACCTCAGCAATAGGACCTCAGCATTGAGACCTCTGCATTGAGACCTCTGCATTGAGACATCAGCAATAGGACCTCAGCAATAGGACCTCAGCATTGTGACCTCAGAAGTAGGACCTCAGAAATAAGACCTCAGCAATAGGACCTCAGCAATAGGACCTCAGCAATAGGACCTCAGCATTGTGACCTTAGCAATAGGACCTCAGCAATAGGACCTCAGCAATAGGACCTAAGCATTTTGACCACAGTAATAGGACCACAGCAAGAGGACCTCAGCAATAGGACATCAACAATAGGACCTCAGCAATAGGACCTCAGCAATCGGACCTCTGCATTGTGACCTCAGCATTGTGACCACAGCATTGTGACCTCAGCAATAGGACATCAGCATTTTGACCTCAGCAATAGGATTTCAGCAATAGGACCTCAGCAATAGGACCTCAGCATTGTGACCTCAGTATTGTGACCTCAGAAATGGGACCTCAGCAATAGGACCTCAGGAATAGGATCTCAGCCTTGTGACCTCAGCATTGTTACCTCAGCAATAGGACCTCAGCAATAGTACCCCAGCAATAGGACCTCAGCATTGTGACCTCAGCATTGTGACCTCAGCAATAGGGCCTCAGCAATAGGACATCAGCTATAAGACCTCAGCATTGTGACCTCTGCAATAGGACCTCAGCAATAGGACCTCAGCAATAGGACCTCAGCATTGTGACCTCAGCATTGTGACCTCAGCAATAGGACCTCAGCATAATGACATCAGCAATAGGACCTCAGCAATAGGACCTCAGAACTATGACCTCTGCATTGTGACCTCAGCAATAGGACCTCAGCATAATGACATCAGCAATAGCACCTCAGCAATAGGACCTCAGAACTGTGACCTCTGCATTGTGACCTCAGCATTGTGACCTCAGCCTTGCGACCTCAGCAATAGGAGGTCAGCATTAGGACCTCAGCATCGTGATCTCAGCATTGTGACCTCAGCAATAGGACCTCAGCAATAGGACATCAGCAATAGGACCTCAGCAATAGGACCTCAGCATTGAGACCTCAGCAATAGGACCTCAGCAATAGGAACTCAGCAATACGACCTCAGCATTGTGACCTCAGCATTGTGACCTCAGCATTGTGACCTCAGCAAAAGGACCTCTGCATTGTGACCTCAGCAATAGGACCTCAGCAATAGGACCTCAGCAATAGGACCTAAGCATTGTGACCTCAGTAATAGGACCTCAGCAATAGGACCTCAGCAATAGGACCTCAGCAATAGGACCTCAGCAATAGGACCTCAGCAATAGGATCTCAGCAATAGGACCTCAGCAATAGGACCTCAGCAATAGGACCTCAGCATTGTGACCTCAGCCTTGTGACCTCAGCAATAGGACCTCAGCAATAGGACCTCAGAAACAGGACCTCACCAATAGGACCTCAGCAATAGGATCTCAGAAATAGGACCTCAGCATTGTGACCTCAGCAATACGACCTCAGCAATAGGACCTCAGCATTGTGACCTCAGCAATAGGACCTCAGCATTGTGACCTCAGCATTGTGACCTCAGCAATAGGACCTCAGAAATAGCACCTCAGCAATAGGACATCAGCAATAGTACCTCAGCATTGTGACCTCAGCATTGTGACCTCAGCAATAGGACCTCAGCATTTTGACCTCAGCAATAGGACCTCAGCTATAGGACCTCAGCTATAGGACCTCAGCAATAGCACCTCAGCAATAAGACCTCAGCATTGTGACCTCAGCACTGTGACCTCAGCACTGTGACCTCAGCAATAGGACCTCAGCAATAGGACCTCAGCAATAGGACCTCAGCAATAGGACCTCAGAAATAGGACCTCAGCATTGTGTCCTTAGCAATAAGACCTCAGCAATAGGACGTCAGCATTGTGACATCAGCAATAAGACCTCAGCATTGTGACCTTAGCAATAGGACCTCAGCATTGTGACCTCAGCAATAGGAACTCAGGAATAGGACCTCAGCAATCGTACCTCAGGAATAGGACCTCAGCAATCGTACCTCAGCAATAGGACCTCAGCAATAGGACCTCAGGAATAGGACATCAGCAATAGAACCTCAGCATTGTGACCTCAGCATTGTGACCTCAGCAATAGGACCTCAGCAATAGTACCTCAGGAATAGGACCTCAGCAATCGTACCTCAGCAATAGGACCTCAGCATTGTGACCTCAGCAATAGGACATCAGCAATAGGACCTCAGCATTGTGACCTCAGCATGCTGACCTCAGCAATAGTACCTCAGCATTGTGACCTCAGCAATAAGACCTCAGCAATAAGACCTCAGCAATAGGACCTCAGCAATAGAACCTCAGCATTGTGACCTCAGCAATAGGACCTCAGCATTGTGACCTCAGTAGTAGGACCTCAGCAATAGGACCTCAGCTTTGTGACATCAGCAATAAGACCTCAGCATTGTGACCTCAGCAATAGGACCTCAGCATTGTGACCTTAGCAATAGGAACTCAGCAATAGGAACTCAGCTATAGGACCTCAGCATTGTGACCTCAGCATTGTTACCTCAGGAACAGGACCTCAGCATTGTAACCTCAGCATTGTGACCTCAGCATAGGACCTCATCAATAGGACCTCAGCAATAGGACCTCTACATTGTGACCTCAGCATTGTGACCTCAGCAATAACACCTCACCATTGTGACCTCAGCAATAGGACATCAGCATTTTGACCTCAGCAATAGGACCTCAGCAATAGGACCTCAGCAATAGGACCTCAGCATTGTGACCTCAGCAATAGGACCTCAGCATTGTAACCTCAGCATTGTGACCTCAGAAATAGGACCTCAGCAATAGGACCTCAGCATTGTGACCTCAGCATTGTGACCTCAGCATTGTGACCTCAGCATTGTGACCTCAGCAATAGGACCTCAGCAATAGTACCTCAGCAATAGGACCTCAGCAATCGTACCTGAGCAATAGGACCTCATCATTGTGACCTCAGCAATAGGACCTCAGCAATAGGACCTCAGCAATAGGACCTCAGCATTGTGACCTCAGCATTCTGACCTCAGCCTTGTGACCTCAGCAATAGGACCTCAGCAATAGGACCTCAGCAATAGGACCTCAGCAATAGGACCTCAGCATTGTGACCTCAGCAATAGGACCTCAGCATTGTAACCTCAGCATTGTGACCTCAGAAATAGGACCTCAGCAATAGGACCTCAGCATTGTGACCTCAGCATTGTGACCTCAGCAATAGGACCTCAGCAATAGGACCTCAGCAATAGGAGCTCAGCAATAGGACCTCAGCAATCGTACCTGAGCAATAGGACCTCATCATTGTGACCTCAGCAATAGGACCTCAGCAATAGGACCTCAACAATAGGACCTCAGCATTGTGACCTCAGCATTCTGACCTCAGCAATAGGACCTCAGCAATAGGACCTCAGCATTGAGACCTCAGCATGGTGACCTCAGCAATAGGACCTCAGCAATAGGACCTCAGCAATAGGACCTCAGCAATAGGACCTCAGCATGGTGACCTCAGCAATAGGACCTCAGCATTGTGACCTCAGCAATAGGACCTCAGAAATAGCACCTCAGCATTGTGACCTCAGCAATAGGACCTCAGCAATAGGACCTCAGAAATAAGTCCTCAGCATTGTGACCTCAACAATAGGACCTCATCAATAGGACCTCAGCAGTAGGACCTCAGCATTGTGACCTCAGCAATAGGACCTCAGTAATAGGACCTCAGCATTGTGACCACAGCAATAGGACCTCAGCAATACGACCTCAGCAATAGGACCTCAGCAATAGGACCTCAGCTTTGTGACCTCAGCAATAGGACCTCAGCAATAGGACCTCAGCATTGTGACCTCAGCAATAGGACCTCAGCAATAGGACCTCAGAAATAAGTCCTCAGCATTGTGACCTCAGCAATAGGACCTAATCAATAGGACCTCAGCAGTAGGACCTCAGCATTGTGACCTCAGCTATAGGACCTCAGCAATAGGACCTCAGCATTGTGACCACAGCAATAGGACCTCAGCATTGTGACCTCAGCATTGTGACCTCAGAAATAGGACCTCAGCAATAGGACCTCAGCATTGTGACCTCAGCAATAGGACCTCAGCATTGTAACCTCAGCATTGTGACCTCAGAAATAGGACCTCAGCAATAGGACCTCAGCATTGTGACCTCAGCATTGTGACCTCAGCAATAGGACCTCAGCAATCGTACCTGAGCAATAGGACCTCATCATTGTGACCTCAGCAATAGGACCTCAGCAATAGGACCTCAGCAATAGGACTTCAGCATTGTGACCTCAGCATTCTGACCTCAGCAATAGGACCTCAGCAAGAAGCCCTCAGCCTTGTGACCTCAGCAATAGGACCTCAGCAATAGGACCTCAGCAATAGGACCTCAGCATCGTGATCTCAGCATTGTGACCTCTGCAATAGGACCTCTGCAATAGGACCTCCGCATTGTGACCTCAGCAACAGGACCTCAGCAATAGGACCTCAGCATTGTGACCTCAGCATTGTGACCTCAGCATTGTGACCTCAGCATTGTGACCTCAGCAATAGGACCTCAGCAATAGGACCTCAGCAATAGGACCTCAGAATTGTGACCTCTGCATTGTGACCTCAGCAATAGGACCTCAGCATTGTGACCTCAGCATTTTGACCTCAGAAATAGGACCTCAGCAACGTGATCTCAGCACTGTGACCTCAGCATTAGGACATCAGCAATACGACCTCAGCAATAGGACCTCAGCATTGAGACCTCAGCAATAGGACATCAGCAATAGGACCTAAGCATTGTGACCTCAGCATTGTGACCTCAGCAATAGGACCTCAGCATTGTGACCTCAGCAATAAGACCTCAGCAATAAGACCTCAGCAATAAGACCTCAGCAATAGGACCTCAGCAATAGGACCTCAGCATTGTGACCTCAGCAATAGGACCTCAGCATTGTGACCTCAGTAGTAGGACCTCAGCAATAGGACCTCAGCTTTGTGACATCAGCAATAAGACCTCAGCATTGTGACCTCAGCAATAGGATCTCAGCATTGTGACCTTAGCAATAGGAACTCAGCAATAGGAACTCAGCTATAGGACCTCAGCATTGTGACCTCAGCATTGTTACCTCAGGAACAGGACCTCAGCATTGTAACCTCAGCATTGTGACCTCAGTAGTAGGACCTCAGCAATAGGACCTCAGCTTTGTGACATCAGCAATAAGACCTCAGCATTGTGACCTCAGCAATAGGACCTCAGCATTGTGACCTTAGCAATAGGAACTCAGCAATAGGAACTCAGCAATAGGACCTCAGCATTGTGACCTCAGCAATAACACCTCAGCATTGTGACCTCAGCAATAGGACATCAGCATTTTGACCTCAGCAATAGGACCTCAGCAATAGGACCTCAGCAATAGGACCTCAGCAATAGGACCTCAGCAATAGGACCTCAGCATTGTAACCTCAGCATTGTGACCTCAGAAATAGGACCTCAGCAATAGGACCTCAGCATTGTGACCTAAGCATTGTGACCTCAGCATTGTGACCTCAGCATTGTGACCTCAGCATTGTGACCTCAGCATTGTGACCTCAGCAATAGGACCTCAGAAATCGTACCTGACCAATAGGACCTCATCATTGTGACCTCAGCAATAGGACCTCAGCAATAGGACCTCAGCAATAGGACCTCAGCAATAGGACCTCAGCATTGTGACCTCAGCATTCTGACCTCAGCAATAAGACCTCAGCCTTGTGACCTCAGCAATAGGACCTCAGCAATAGGACCTCAGCAATAGGACCTCAGCATCGTGATCTCAGCATTGTGACCTCTGCAATAGGACGTCAGCAACAGGACATCATGCAATAGGACATCAGCAATAGGACCTCAGCATTGTGACCTCAGCAATAGGACCTCAGCAATAGGACCTCAGCAATAGGACCTCAGCAATAGGACCTCAGCATTTTGACCTCAACAATAGGACCTCAGCAATAGGACCTCAGAATTGTGACCTCTGCATTGTGACCTCAGCAATAGGACCTCAGCCTTGTGACCTCAGCAACAGGACCTCAGCATTGTGACCTCAGCAACAGGACCTCAGCAATAGGACATCAGCAATAGGACCTCAGCATTGTGACCTCAGCAATAGGACCTCAGCCTTGTGACCTCAGCAACAGGACCTCAGCCTTGTGACCTCAGCAATAGGACCTCAGCCTTGTGACCTCAGCAACAGGACCTCAGCAATAGGACCTCAGCAACGTGATCTCAGAACTGTGACCTCAGCAATAGGACATCAGCAATAGGACCTCAGCAATAGGACCTCAGCATTGAGACCTCAGCATTGAGACCTCAGCAATAGGACCTCAGAATTGTGACCTCAGCAATAGGACGTCAGAAATAGCACCTCAGCATTGTGACCTCTGCAATAGGACCTCAGCAATAGGACCTCAGAAATAAGTCCTCAGCATTGTGACCTCAGCAATAGGACCTCATCAATAGGACCTCAGCAATAGGACCTCAGTATTGTGACCTCAGCAATAGGACCTCAGCAATAGGACCTAAGCATTGTGACCACAGTAATAGGACCTCAGCAATAGGACCTCAGCAATAGGACCTCAGCAATAGGACCTCAGCAATAGGACCTCAGCAATAGGACCTCTGCCATAGGACCTTAGCAATAAGACCTCAGCAAAAGGACCTCAGCATTGTGACCTCAGCAATAGGACCTCAGCAATAGGACCTCAGAACTGTGACCTCTGCATGGTGACCTCAGCAATAGAACCTCAGCCTTGTGACCTCAGCAATAGGACCTCAGCATTGTGACCTCAGCATTGTGACCTCAGCAATAGGACCTCAGGAAAAGGACCTCAGCATTGTGACCTCAGCAATAGGACCTCAGCAATAGGACCTCATCAAGAGGATCTCAGCAATAGGACCTCACCATTGTGACCTCAGCAATAGGACCTCAGCAATAGGACCTCAGGAATAGGACCTCAGCAATAGGACCTCAGCATTGTGACCTCAGCAATAACACCTCAGCATTGTGACCTCAGCAATAGGACATCAGCATTTTGACCTCAGCAATAGGACCTCAGCAATAGGACCTCAGCAATAGGACCTCAGCAATAGGACCTCAGCAATAGGACCTCAGCAATAGGACCTCAGCATTTTGACCTCAGCAATAGGACCTCAGCATTGTGACCTCAGAAATAGGACCTCAGCAATAGGACCTCAGCAATAGGACCTCAGCATTGTGACCTCAGCATTGTGACCTCAGCAATAGGACCTCAGCAATAGGACCTCAGCAATAGGACCTCAGCAATCGTACCTGAGCAATAGGACCTCATCATTGTGACCTCAGCAATAGGACCTCAGCAATAGGACCTCAGCAATAGGACCTCAGAACTGTGACCTCTGCATGGTGACCTCAGCAATAGAACCTCAGCCTTGTGACCTCAGCAATAGGACCTCAGCATTGTGACCTCAGCATTGTGACCTCAGCAATAGGACCTCAGGAAAAGGACCTCAGCATTG